>NW_028270145.1:112536006-112836006 GCF_037043375.1 Chiloscyllium plagiosum | reverse complement strand
TAACGCGAGTGAGTGTTTAATGCGAGTGAGTGTTTATTGTGAGTGAGTGTTCATTATGAGTGAGCGTTTAATGTGAGTGAGCGTTCAATGTGAGTGAGTGTTTAATGCGAGTGAGTGTTTACTGCGAGTGAGCGTTTAATGTGAGTGAGTATTTAATGTGAGTGAGCGTTTAATGTGAGTGAGCGTTTAATGTGAGTGAGTGTTTAATGCGAGTGTTTAATGCGAGTGAGTGTTTAATGTGAGTGAGTGTTTAATGCGAGTGTTTAATGCGAGTGAGTGTTTAATGCGAGTGAGTGTTTATTGTGAGTGAGTGTTCATTGTGAGTGAGCGTTTAATGCGAGTGAGTGTTTAATGCGAGTGAGTGTTTATTGTGAGTGAGTGTTTATTGTGAGTGAGTGTTTATTGTGAGTGAGTGTTCATTGTGAGTGAGCGTTTAATGTGAGTGAGCGTTTAATGTGAGTGAGTGTTTAATGCGAGTGTTTAATGCGAGTGAGTGTTTAATGCGAGTGAGTGTTTATTGTGAGTGAGTGTTCATTGTGAGTGAGCGTTTAATGCGAGTGAGTGTTTAATGCGAGTGAGTGTTTATTGTGAGTGAGTGTTCATTGTGAGTGAGCGTTTAATGTGAGTGAGCGTTCAATGTGAGTGAGCGTTTAATGTGAGTGAGCGTTCAATGTGAGTGTTTAATGCGAGTGAGTGCTTACTGCGAGTGAGCGTTTAATGTGAGTGAGTATTTAATGTGAGTGAGCGTTTAATGTGAGTGAGCGTTTAATGTGAGTGAGTGTTTAATGCGAGTGTTTAATGCGAGTGAGTGTTTAATGCGAGTGAGTGTTTATTGTGAGTGAGTGTTCATTGTGAGTGAGCGTTTAATGCAAGTGAGTGTTTAATGCGAGTGAGTGTTTAATGCGAGCGAGTGTGTAATGTGAGTGAGTGTTTAATGCGAGTGAGTGTTTAATGCGAGTGAGTGTTTAATGCGAGTGAGCGTTTAATGCGACTGAGTGTTTAATGTGAGTGAGTGTTTAATGTGAGTGAGTGTTTCATGCGACTTAGTGTTTAATGTGAGTGAGTGTTTATTGTGACTGAGTGTTTATTGTGAGTGAGTGTATAAAATGAGTGAGTGTTTAATGGTGAATTAGTGTTTAATGTGAGTGAGTGTTTAAGGTAAGTGAGAGTTTAACGCGAGTGAACGTTTAATGTGAGTGAGTGTTTAACATGAGTGAGCGTTTAATGCGACTGGGTGTTTAATGTGAGTGAGGGTTTAATGCAAGTGAGAGTTTAATGTGAGTGAGTGTTTACAGTGTGTGAGTGTTTAAAGTGAGTGAGCGTTTAATGTGAGTGAGCGTTCAATGTGAGTGAGTGTTTAATGCGAGTGAGTGTTTACTGCGAGTGAGCGTTTAATGTGAGTGAGTATTTAATGTGAGTGAGCGTTTAATGTGAGTGAGCGTTTAATGTGAGTGAGCGTTTAATGTGAGTGAGTGTTTAATGCGAGTGTTTAATGCGAGTGAGTGTTTAATGCGAGTGAGTGTTTATTGTGAGTGAGTGTTCATTGTGAGTGAGCGTTTAATGCAAGTGAGTGTTTAATGCGAGTGAGTGTTTAATGCGAGCGAGTGTGTAATGTGAGTGAGTGTTTAATGCGAGTGAGTGTTTAATGCGAGTGAGTGTTTAATGCGAGTGAGCGTTTAATGCGACTGAGTGTTTAATGTGAGTGAGTGTTTAATGTGAGTGAGTGTTTCATGCGACTGAGTGTTTAATGTGAGTGAGTGTTTAATGTGAGTGAGTGTTTCATGCGACTTAGTGTTTAATGCAAGTGAGTGTTTAATGCGAGTGAGTGTTTAATGCGAGCGAGTGTGTAATGTGAGTGAGTGTTTAATGCGAGTGAGTGTTTAATGCGAGTGAGTGTTTAATGCGAGTGAGTGTTTAATGCGAGTGAGCGTTTAATGCGAGTGAGCGTTTAATGCGACTGAGTGTTGAATGTGAGTGAGTGTTGAATGTGAGTGAGTGTTTAATGTGAGTGAGTGTTTCATGCGACTTAGTGTTTAATGTGAGTGAGTGTTTATTGTGAGTGTGTGTTTAATATGAGTGAGTGTTTAATGTGAGTGAATGTATAATGTGAGTGAGTGTTTATTGTGAGTGAGTGTATAAAATGAGTGAGTGTTTAATGGTGAATTAGTGTTTAATGTGAGTGAGTGTTTAACATGAGTGAGCGTTTAATGCGACTGGGTGTTTAATGTGAGTGAGCGTTTACAGTGTGTGAGTGTTTAAAGTGAGTGAGTGTTTAAAGTGAGTGAGTGTTTATAGTGAGTGAGTGTTTAAGGTGAGTGAGTGTTTAACTTGAGTGAGCATTTAATGCGAGTGAGCGTTTAATGCGACTGAGTGTTGAATGTGAGTGAGTGTTTAATGTGAGTGAGCGTTTAATGTGAGTTTGTTTTTTAGGCAAGTGAGTGTTTAATGCGAGTGAGTGTTTATTGTGAGTGAGTGTTTATTGTGAGTGAGTGTTCATTGTGAGTGAGCGTTTAATGTGAGTGAGCGTTAAATGTGAGTGAGTGTTTAATGCGAGTGAGTGTTTAATGCGAGTGAGTGTTTAATGCGAGTGAGTATTTAATGCGAGTGAGCGTTTAATGCGAGTGAGCGTTTAATGTGAGTGAGTGTTTAATGCGAGTGTGTGTTTAATGTGAGTGAGTGTTTATTGTGAGTGAGCGTTTAATGTGAGTGAGTGTTTAATGCAAGTGAGTGTTTAATGCGAGTGAGTGTTTAATGCGAGTGAGTGTTTATTGTGAGTGAGTGTTCATTGTGAGTGAGTGTTTAATGCGAGTGAGTGTTTAATGCGAGTGAGTGTTTAATGTGAGTGAGTGTTTAAAGTGAGTGAATGTTTAAAGTGAGTGAGTGTTTAAGGTGAGTGAGTGTTTAACGTGAGTGTGAGTTTAATGCGAGTGAGCGTTTAATGCGAGTGAGCGTTTAATGTGACTGAGTGTTGAATGTGAGTGAGTGTTTAATGTGAGTGAGCGTTTAATGTGAGTGAGTGTTTAAGACGAGTGAGTGTTTAATGCGAGTGAGTGTTTATTATGAGTGAGTGTTCATTGTGAGTGAGCGTTTAATGTGAGTGAGCGTTCAATGAGAGTGAGTATTTAATGTAAGTGAGTGTTTGCTGCGAGTGAGTGTTTAATGTGAGTGAGTGTTTAATGTGAGTGAGCGTTTAATGTGAGTGTGTTTAATGCAAGTGAGTGTTTATTCTGAGTGAGTGTTTCATGCGAATGAGTGTTTACAGTGAGTGTTTCAGGTGAGTGAGAGTTTAACGTGAGTGAACGTTTAATGTGAGTGAGTGTTTCATGTGAGTGAGTGTTGAATGCGAGTGAGCGTTTAATGCGAGTGAGTGTTTAATGTGAGTGAGCGTTTAATGTGAGTGAGCGTTTAATGTGAGTGAGCGTTTAATGTGTGTGAGTATTTATTGTGTGTGTTTATTGTGAGTGTTTAATGTGAATGAGTGTTTATTGTGAGTGTGTGTAATGTGAGTGAGCGTTTAATGTGAGTGTGTTTAATGCAAGTGAGTGTTTATTGTGTGAGTGTTTCATGTGAGTGAGTGTTTACAGTGTGTGAGTGTTGAATGGTGAATTAGTGTTTAAGGTGAGTGAGTGTTTAACGTGAGTGAGTGTTTAACGTGAGTGGGCGTTGAATGCCAGTGAGCGTTTAATGCGACTGTGTTTAATGTGAGTGAGTGTTTAATGTGAGTGAGCGTTTAATGTGAGTGAGTATTTATTTTGTGAGTGTTTATTGTGAGTGTTTAATGTGAGTGAGTATTTATTTTGTGAGTGTTTATTGTGAGTGTTTAATGTGAGTTAGTGTTTAATGTGAGTGAGTGTTTCATGCGACTCAGGGTTTAATGTGAGTGAGGGTTTAATGTGAGTGAGTGTTTATTGTGAGTGAGCGTTTATTGTGAGTGTTTATTGTGAGTGAGTGTTTATTGTGAGTGAGTGTTTAATGTGAATGTTTAATGTGAGTGAGTGTTTATTGTGAGTGAGTGTTTAATGTGAGTGTTTATTGTGAGTGTTTATTGAGTGTGTGTTTAATGTGAGTGAGTGTTTATTGTGAGTGTTTATTGTGAGTGAGTGTTTATTGTGAGTGAGTGTTTAATGTGAGTGTTTAATGTGAGTGAGTGTTTATTGTGAGGGTTTATTGTGAGTGAGTGTTTAATGTGAGTGTTTAATGCGAGTGAGTGATTAATGTGAGTGAGTGTTTATTGTGAGTGAGTGTTTATTGTGAGTGAGCGTTTATTGTGAGTGAGTGTTTAATGCGAGTGAGCGTTTATAGTGATTGAGCGTTTAACGTTAGTGTTTAATGTGAGTGAGTGTTTAATGTGAGTGTTTAATGTGAGTGAGTGTTTATTGTGAGTGAGTGTTTAATGTGAGTGAGTGTTTATTGTGAGTGAGTGTTTAATGTGAGTGAGTGTTTATTGTGAGTGAGTGTTTAATGTGAGTGAGAGTTTATTGTGAGTGAGCGTTTATTGTGAGTGAGTGTTTAATGCGAGTGAGCGTTTATAGTGATTGAGCGTTTAACGTTAGTGTTTAATGTGAGTGAGTGTTTAATGTGAGTGTTTAATGTGAGTGAGTGTTTATTGTGTGTGAGTGTTTAATGCGAGTGAGAGTTTCATGTGAGTGAGTGTTTCTTGTGAGTGAGTGTTTATTGTGAGTGAGTGTTTAATGTGAGTGAGTGTTTAATGTGAGTGAGTGTTTATTGTGAGTGAGTGTTTATTGTGAGTGAGTGTTTATTGTGAGTGAGCGTTTATTGTGAGTGAGTGTTTAATGTGAGTGAGTGTTTAATGTGAGTGAGTGTTTATTGTGAGTGAGTGTTTATTGTGAGTGAGTGTTTAATGTGAGTGAGTGTTTAATGCGAGTGAGAGTTTCATGTGAGTGAGTGTTTATTGTGAGTGAGTGTTTATTGTGAGTGAGTGTTTATTGTGAGTGAGTGTTTAATGTGAGTGAGTGTTTATTGTGAGTGAGTGTTTAATGCGAGTGAGTGTTTATTGTGTGTGTTTATTGAGTGAGTGTTTATTGTGAGTGAGCGTTTAATGCGAGTGAGCGTTTATAGTGATTGAGCGTTTAACGTTAGTGTTTAATGTGAGTGAGTGTTTAATGTGAGTGTTTAATGTGAGTGAGTGTTTAATGTGAGTGAGTGTTTATTGTGAGTGAGTGTTTAATGTGAGTGAGTGTTTATTGTGAGTGAGTGTTTATTGTGAGTGAGTGTTTAATGTGAGTGAGTGTTTAATGCGAGTGAGAGTTTCATGTGAGTGAGTGTTTCTTGTGAGTGAGTGTTTATTGTGAGTGAGTGTTTATTGTGAGTGAGTGTTTAATGTGAGTGAGTGTTTATTGTGAGTGAGTGTTTAATGTGAGTGAGTGTTTATTGTGAGTGAGTGTTTATTGTGAGTGAGTGTTTATTGTGAGTGTTTAATGTGAGTGAGTGTTTATTGTGAGTGAGTGTTTAATGTGAGTGAGTGTTTATTGTGTGAGTGTTTATTCTGAGTGAGTGTTATTGTGAGTAAGTGTTTAATGTGAGTGAGTGTTTATTGTGAGTGAGTGTTTAATGTGAGTGTTTATTGTGAGTGAGTGTTATTGTGAGTAAGTGTTTATTGTGAGTGAGTGTTTAATGTGAGTGTTTATTGTGAGTGAGTGTTATTGTGAGTAAGTGTTTAATGTGAGTGAGTGTTTATTGTGAGTGAGTGTTTAATGTGAGTGTTTAATGTGAGTGAGTGTTTATTCTGAGTGTGTGTTTAATGTGAGTGAGTGTTTATTGTGAGTGAGTGTTTAATGTGAGTGAGTGTTTATTATGAGTGAGTGTTTAATGTGAGTGAGTGTTTATTGTGAGTGAGTGTTTATTGTGAGTGAGTGTTTAATGTGAGTGAATGTTTATTGTGAATGAGTGTTTAATGTGAGTGTTTAATGTGAGTGAGTGTTTATTGTGAGTGAGTGTTTAATGTGAGTGAGTGTTTAATATGAGTGAGTGTTTATTGTGAGTGAGTGTTTATTGTGAGTGAGTGTTTAATGTGAGTGAGTGTTTATTCTGAGTGAGTGTTTAATGTGAGTGAGTGTTTATTCTGAGTGTGTGTTTAATGTGAGTGTTTATTGTGAGTGAGTGTTTAATGTGAGTGAGTGTTTAATGTGAGTGAGTGTTTATTGTGAGTGAGTGTTTATTGTGAGTGAGTGTTTATTGTGAGTGAGTGTTTAATGTGAGTGAGTGTTTATTCTGAGTGAGTGTTTAATGTGAGTGAGTGTTTATTCTGAGTGTGTGTTTAATGTGAGTGTTTATTGTGAGTGAGTGTTTATTGTGAGTGTTTAATGTGAGTGAGTGTTTATTGTGAGTGTTTATTGTGAGTGAGTGTTTATTGTGAATGAGTGTTTATTGTGAGTGAGTGTTTATTGTGAGTGTTTAATGTGAGTGTTTATTGTGAGTGAGTGTTTAATGTGAGTGAGTGTTTATTGTGAGTGAGTGTTTAATGTGAGTGTTTAATGTGAGTGAGTGTTTATTGTGAGTGTTTAATGTGAGTGAGTGTTTATTGTGAGTGAGTGTTTATTGTGAGTGAGTGTTTATTGTGAGTGAGTGTTTAATGCAAGTCAGTGTTTAATGCGAGTGAGTGTTTAATGTGAGTGAGTGTTTAATGTGAGTGAGTGTTTAATGTGAGTGAACGTTTAATGTGAGTGAACGTTTAATGTGAGCGAGTATTTATTTTGTGAGTGTTTATTGTGAGTGTTTAATGTGAGTGAGTGTTTGTTGTGAGAGTGTTTAGTGCGAGTGAGTGTTTATTGTGAGTGAGTGTTTATTGTGAGTGAGTGTTTAATGCGAGTCAGTGTTTAATGCGAGTGAGTGTTTAATGTGAGTGAGTGTTTAATGTGAGTGAACGTTTAATGTGAGTGAACGTTTAATGTGAGCGAGTATTTATTTTGTGAGTATTTATTGTGAGTGTTTAATGTGAGTGAGTGTTTGTTGTGAGAGTGTTTAGTGCGAGTGAGTGTTTAATGTGAGTGAGTGTGAACTGCGAGTGAGTGTTTAATGTAAGTGTGCGTTTATTGTGAGTGAGTGTTTAATGTGAGTGTTTAATGTGTGTGAGTGTTTAATGTGAGTTAGTGTTTAAGGCGACTGAGTGTTTAATGCGAGTGAGCATTTAATGCGACTGAGTGTTGAATGTGAGTGAGTGTTTAATGTGAGTGAGCGTTTAATGTGAGTTAGTGTTTAACGCGAGTGAGTGTTTAATGCGAGTGAGTGTTTATTGTGAGTGAGTGTTCATTATGAGTGAGCGTTTAATGTGAGTGAGCGTTCAATGTGAGTGAGTGTTTAATGCGAGTGAGTGTTTACTGCGAGTGAGCGTTTAATGTGAGTGAGTATTTAATGTGAGTGAGCGTTTAATGTGAGTGAGCGTTTAATGTGAGTGAGTGTTTAATGCGAGTGTTTAATGCGAGTGAGTGTTTAATGTGAGTGAGTGTTTAATGCGAGTGTTTAATGCGAGTGAGTGTTTAATGCGAGTGAGTGTTTATTGTGAGTGAGTGTTCATTATGAGTGAGCGTTTAATGTGAGTGAGCGTTCAATGTGAGTGAGTGTTTAATGCGAGTGAGTGTTTACTGCGAGTGAGCGTTTAATGTGAGTGAGTATTTAATGTGAGTGAGCGTTTAATGTGAGTGAGCGTTTAATGTGAGTGAGTGTTTAATGCGAGTGTTTAATGCGAGTGAGTGTTTAATGTGAGTGAGTGTTTAATGCGAGTGTTTAATGCGAGTGAGTGTTTAATGCGAGTGAGTGTTTATTGTGAGTGAGTGTTCATTGTGAGTGAGCGTTTAATGCGAGTGAGTGTTTAATGCGAGTGAGTGTTTATTGTGAGTGAGTGTTTATTGTGAGTGAGTGTTCATTGTGAGTGAGCGTTTAATGTGAGTGAGCGTTTAATGTGAGTGAGTGTTTAATGCGAGTGTTTAATGCGAGTGAGTGTTTAATGCGAGTGAGTGTTTATTGTGAGTGAGTGTTCATTGTGAGTGAGCGTTTAATGCGAGTGAGTGTTTAATGCGAGTGAGTGTTTATTGTGAGTGAGTGTTCATTGTGAGTGAGCGTTTAATGTGAGTGAGCGTTCAATGTGAGTGAGCGTTTAATGTGAGTGAGCGTTCAATGTGAGTGTTTAATGCGAGTGAGTGTTTACTGCGAGTGAGCGTTTAATGTGAGTGAGTATTTAATGTGAGTGAGCGTTTAATGTGAGTGAGCGTTTAATGTGAGTGAGTGTTTAATGCGAGTGTTTAATGCGAGTGAGTGTTTAATGCGAGTGAGTGTTTATTGTGAATGAGTGTTCATGGTGAGCGAGCGTTTAATGCGAGTGAGCGTTTAATGTGAGTGAGTGTTTATTGCGAGTGAGTGTTTATTGTTAGTGAGTGTTTATTAAAAGAGTGTTTATTGTGAGTGAGTGTTTATGGTGAGCGAGCGTTTAATGCGAGTGAGCGTTTAATGCGAGTGAGCGTTTAATGCAAGTGAGTGTTTATTGAGTGAGTGTTTATTGAGTGAGTGTTTATTGTGAGTGAGTGTTTATTGTGAGTGAGCGTTTATTGTGAGTGAGCGTTTAATGCGAGTGAGCGTTTATAGAGATTGAGCGTTTAACGTGAGTGTTTAATGTGAGTGAGTGTTTATTGTGAGCAAGCGTCTAATGTGTGAGTATTTATTGCGAGTGAATGTTTATTGTGAGTGAGCGTTTAATGCGAGTGAGTGTTTAATGTGAGTGAGTGTTTAATGTGACTGAGCGTTTAATGTGAGTGAGTGTTTAATGTGAGTGAGCGTTTAATGTGAGTGAGCGTTTAATGTGAGTGAGTGTTTAATGTGAGTGAGTGTTTAATGTGAGTGAACGTTTAATGTGAGTGAACGTTTAATGTGAGCGAGTATTTATTTTGTGAGTATTTATTGTGAGTGTTTAATGTGAGTGAGTGTTTGTTGTGAGAGTGTTTAGTGCGAGTGAGTGTTTAATGTGAGTGAGTGTGAACTGCGAGTGAGTGTTTAATGTAAGTGTGCGTTTATTGTGAGTGAGTGTTTAATGTGAGTGTTTAATGTGTGTGAGTGTTTAATGTGAGTTAGTGTTTAAGGCGACTGAGTGTTTAATGCGAGTGAGCATTTAATGCGACTGAGTGTTGAATGTGAGTGAGTGTTTAATGTGAGTGAGCGTTTAATGTGAGTTAGTGTTTAACGCGAGTGAGTGTTTAATGCGAGTGAGTGTTTATTGTGAGTGAGTGTTCATTATGAGTGAGCGTTTAATGTGAGTGAGCGTTCAATGTGAGTGAGTGTTTAATGCGAGTGAGTGTTTACTGCGAGTGAGCGTTTAATGTGAGTGAGTATTTAATGTGAGTGAGCGTTTAATGTGAGTGAGCGTTTAATGTGAGTGAGTGTTTAATGCGAGTGTTTAATGCGAGTGAGTGTTTAATGTGAGTGAGTGTTTAATGCGAGTGTTTAATGCGAGTGAGTGTTTAATGCGAGTGAGTGTTTAATGCGAGTGAGTGTTTATTGTGAGTGAGTGTTCATTGTGAGTGAGCGTTTAATGCGAGTGAGTGTTTAATGCGAGTGAGTGTTTATTGTGAGTGAGTGTTTATTGTGAGTGAGTGTTCATTGTGAGTGAGCGTTTAATGTGAGTGAGCGTTTAATGTGAGTGAGTGTTTAATGCGAGTGTTTAATGCGAGTGAGTGTTTAATGCGAGTGAGTGTTTATTGTGAGTGAGTGTTCATTGTGAGTGAGCGTTTAATGCGAGTGAGTGTTTAATGCGAGTGAGTGTTTATTGTGAGTGAGTGTTCATTGTGAGTGAGCGTTTAATGTGAGTGAGCGTTCAATGTGAGTGTTTAATGCGAGTGAGTGTTTACTGCGAGTGAGCGTTTAATGTGAGTGAGTATTTAATGTGAGTGAGCGTTTAATGTGAGTGAGCGTTTAATGTGAGTGAGTGTTTAATGCGAGTGTTTAATGCGAGTGAGTGTTTAATGCGAGTGAGTGTTTATTGTGAGTGAGTGTTCATTGTGAGTGAGCGTTTAATGCAAGTGAGTGTTTAATGCGAGTGAGTGTTTAATGCGAGCGAGTGTGTAATGTGAGTGAGTGTTTAATGCGAGTGAGTGTTTAATGCGAGTGAGTGTTTAATGCGAGTGAGTGTTTAATGCGAGTGAGCGTTTAATGCGAGTGAGCGTTTAATGCGACTGAGTGTTTAATGTGAGTGAGTGTTTCATGCGACTTAGTGTTTAATGTGAGTGAGTGTTTATTGTGACTGAGTGTTTATTGTGAGTGAGTGTATAATATGAGTGAGTGTTTAATGGTGAATTAGTGTTTAATGTGAGTGAGTGTTTAAGGTAAGTGAGAGTTTAACGCGAGTGAACGTTTAATGTGAGTGAGTGTTTAACATGAGTGAGCGTTTAATGCGACTGGGTGTTTAATGTGAGTGAGGGTTTAATGCAAGTGAGTTTAATGTGAGTGAGTGTTTACAGTGTGTGAGTGTTTAAAGTGAGTGAGCGTTTAATGTGAGTGAGCGTTCAATGTGAGTGAGTGTTTAATGCGAGTGAGTGTTTACTGCGAGTGAGCGTTTAATGTGAGTGAGTATTTAATGTGAGTGAGCGTTTAATGTGAGTGAGCGTTTAATGTGAGTGAGCGTTTAATGTGAGTGAGTGTTTAATGCGAGTGTTTAATGCGAGTGAGTGTTTAATGCGAGTGAGTGTTTATTGTGAGTGAGTGTTCATTGTGAGTGAGCGTTTAATGCAAGTGAGTGTTTAATGCGAGTGAGTGTTTAATGCGAGCGAGTGTGTAATGTGAGTGAGTGTTTAATGCGAGTGAGTGTTTAATGCGAGTGAGTGTTTAATGCGAGTGAGCGTTTAATGCGACTGAGTGTTTAATGTGAGTGAGTGTTTAATGTGAGTGAGTGTTTCATGCGACTGAGTGTTTCATGTGAGTGAGTGTTTAATGTGAGTGAGTGTTTCATGCGACTTAGTGTTTAATGCAAGTGAGTGTTTAATGCGAGTGAGTGTTTAATGCGAGCGAGTGTGTAATGTGAGTGAGTGTTTCATGCGACTTAGTGTTTAATGTGAGTGAGTGTTTATTGTGACTGAGTGTTTATTGTGAGTGAGTGTATAAAATGAGTGAGTGTTTAATGGTGAATTAGTGTTTAATGTGAGTGAGTGTTTAAGGTAAGTGAGAGTTTAACGCGAGTGAACGTTTAATGTGAGTGAGTGTTTAACATGAGTGAGCGTTTAATGCGACTGGGTGTTTAATGTGAGTGAGGGTTTAATGCAAGTGAGAGTTTAATGTGAGTGAGTGTTTACAGTGTGTGAGTGTTTAAAGTGAGTGAGCGTTTAATGTGAGTGAGCGTTCAATGTGAGTGAGTGTTTAATGCGAGTGAGTGTTTACTGCGAGTGAGCGTTTAATGTGAGTGAGTATTTAATGTGAGTGAGCGTTTAATGTGAGTGAGCGTTTAATGTGAGTGAGCGTTTAATGTGAGTGAGTGTTTAATGCGAGTGTTTAATGCGAGTGAGTGTTTAATGCGAGTGAGTGTTTATTGTGAGTGAGTGTTCATTGTGAGTGAGCGTTTAATGCAAGTGAGTGTTTAATGCGAGTGAGTGTTTAATGCGAGCGAGTGTGTAATGTGAGTGAGTGTTTAATGCGAGTGAGTGTTTAATGCGAGTGAGTGTTTAATGCGAGTGAGTGTTTAATGCGAGTGCGCGTTTAATGCGACTGAGTGTTTAATGTGAGTGAGTGTTTAATGTGAGTGAGTGTTTAATGTGAGTGAGTGTTTCATGCGACTTAGTGTTTAATGCAAGTGAGTGTTTAATGCGAGTGAGTGTTTAATGCGAGCGAGTGTGTAATGTGAGTGAGTGTTTAATGCGAGTGAGTGTTTAATGCGAGTGAGTGTTTAATGCGAGTGAGTGTTTAATGCGAGTGAGCGTTTAATGCGAGTGAGCGTTTAATGCGACTGAGTGTTGAATGTGAGTGAGTGTTGAATGTGAGTGAGTGTTGAATGTGAGTGAGTGTTTAATGTGAGTGAGTGTTTCATGCGACTTAGTGTTTAATGTGAGTGAGTGTTTATTGTGAGTGAGTGTTTAATATGAGTGAGTGTTTAATGTGAGTGAATGTATAATGTGAGTGAGTGTTTATTGTGAGTGAGTGTATAAAATGAGTGAGTGTTTAATGGTGAATTAGTGTTTAATGTGAGTGAGTGTTTAACATGAGTGAGCGTTTAATGCGACTGGGTGTTTAATGTGAGTGAGCGTTTACAGTGTGTGAGTGTTTAAAGTGAGTGAGTGTTTATAGTGAGTGAGTGTTTATAGTGAGTGAGTGTTTAAGGTGAGTGAGTGTTTAACTTGAGTGAGCATTTAATGCGAGTGAGCGTTTAATGCGACTGAGTGTTGAATGTGAGTGAGTGTTTAATGTGAGTGAGCGTTTAATGTGAGTTCGTTTTTTAGGCAAGTGAGTGTTTAATGCGAGTGAGTGTTTATTGTGAGTGAGTGTTCATTGTGAGTGAGTGTTTAATGTGAGTGAGTGTTTAATGCGAGTGAGTGTTTAATGTGAGTGAGTGTTTAATGCGAGTGAGTATTTAATGCGAGTGAGCGTTTAATGCGAGTGAGCGTTTAATGTGAGTGAGTGTTTAATGCGAGTGTGTGTTTAATGTGAGTGAGTGTTTATTGTGAGTGAGCGTTTAATGTGAGTGAGTATTTAATGCGAGTGAGCGTTTAATGCGAGTGAGCGTTTAATGTGAGTGAGTGTTTAATGCGAGTGAGTATTTAATGCGAGTGAGCGTTTAATGCGAGTGAGCGTTTAATGTGAGTGAGTGTTTAATGCGAGTGTGTGTTTAATGTGAGTGAGTGTTTATTGTGAGTGAGCGTTTAATGTGAGTGAGTGTTTAATGCAAGTGAGTGTTTAATGCGAGTGAGTGTTTAATGCGAGTGAGTGTTTATTGTGAGTGAGTGTTCATTGTGAGTGAGTGTTTAATGCGAGTGAGTGTTTAATGCGAGTGAGTGTTTAATGTGAGTGAGTGTTTAAAGTGAGTGAGTGTTTAAAGTGAGTGAGTGTTTAAGGTGAGTGAGTGTTTAACGTGAGTGTGAGTTTAATGCGAGTGAGCGTTTAATGCGAGTGAGCGTTTAATGTGACTGAGTGTTGAATGTGAGTGAGTGTTTAATGTGAGTGAGCGTTTAATGTGAGTGAGTGTTTAAGACGAGTGAGTGTTTAATGCGAGTGAGTGTTTATTATGAGTGAGTGTTCATTGTGAGTGAGCGTTTAATGTGAGTGAGCGTTCAATGAGAGTGAGTATTTAATGTAAGTGAGTGTTTGCTGCGAGTGAGTGTTTAATGTGAGTGAGTGTTTAATGTGAGTGAGCGTTTAATGTGAGTGTGTTTAATGCAAGTGAGTGTTTATTCTGAGTGAGTGTTTCATGCGAATGAGTGTTTACAGTGTGTGAGTGTTTCAGGTGAGTGAGAGTTTAACGTGAGTGAACGTTTAATGTGAGTTAGTGTTTAACGCGAGTGAGTGTTTAATGCGAGTGAGTGTTTATTGTGAGTGAGTGTTCATTATGAGTGAGCGTTTAATGTGAGTGAGCGTTCAATGTGAGTGAGTGTTTAATGCGAGTGAGTGTTTACTGCGAGTGAGTGTTTAATGTGAGTGAGTATTTAATGTGAGTGAGCGTTTAATGTGAGTGAGCGTTTAATGTGAGTGAGTGTTTAATGCGAGTGTTTAATGCGAGTGAGTGTTTAATGTGAGTGAGTGTTTAATGCGAGTGTTTAATGCGAGTGAGTGTTTAATGCGAGTGAGTGTTTAATGCGAGTGAGTGTTTAATGCGAGTGAGTGTTTATTGTGAGTGAGTGTTCATTGTGAGTGAGCGTTTAATGCGAGTGAGTGTTTAATGCGAGTGAGTGTTTATTGTGAGTGAGTGTTTATTGTGAGTGAGTGTTCATTGTGAGTGAGCGTTTAATGTGAGTGAGCGTTTAATGTGAGTGAGTGTTTAATGCGAGTGTTTAATGCGAGTGAGTGTTTAATGCGAGTGAGTGTTTATTGTGAGTGAGTGTTCATTGTGAGTGAGCGTTTAATGCGAGTGAGTGTTTAATGCGAGTGAGTGTTTATTGTGAGTGAGTGTTCATTGTGAGTGAGCGTTTAATGTGAGTGAGCGTTCAATGTGAGTGAGCGTTTAATGTGAGTGAGCGTTCAATGTGAGTGTTTACTGCGAGTGAGTGTTTACTGCGAGTGAGCGTTTAATGTGAGTGAGTATTTAATGTGAGTGAGCGTTTAATGTGAGTGAGCGTTTAATGTGAGTGAGTGTTTAATGCGAGTGTTTAATGCGAGTGAGTGTTTAATGCGAGTGAGTGTTTATTGTGAGTGAGTGTTCATTGTGAGTGAGCGTTTAATGCAAGTGAGTGTTTAATGCGAGTGAGTGTTTAATGCGAGCGAGTGTGTAATGTGAGTGAGTGTTTAATGCGAGTGAGTGTTTAATGCGAGTGAGTGTTTAATGCGAGTGAGCGTTTAATGCGAGTGAGCGTTTAATGTGAGTGAGTGTTTAATGTGAGTGAGTGTTTCATGCGACTTAGTGTTTAATGTGAGTGAGTGTTTATTGTGACTGAGTGTTTATTGTGAGTGAGTGTATAATATGAGTGAGTGTTTAATGGTGAATTAGTGTTTAATGTGAGTGAGTGTTTAAGGTAAGTGAGAGTTTAACGCGAGTGAACGTTTAATGTGAGTGAGTGTTTAACATGAGTGAGCGTTTAATGCGACTGGGTGTTTAATGTGAGTGAGGGTTTAATGCAAGTGAGTTTAATGTGAGTGAGTGTTTACAGTGTGTGAGTGTTTAAAGTGAGTGAGCGTTTAATGTGAGTGAGCGTTCAATGTGAGTGAGTGTTTAATGCGAGTGAGTGTTTACTGCGAGTGAGCGTTTAATGTGAGTGAGTATTTAATGTGAGTGAGCGTTTAATGTGAGTGAGCGTTTAATGTGAGTGAGCGTTTAATGTGAGTGAGTGTTTAATGCGAGTGTTTAATGCGAGTGAGTGTTTAATGCGAGTGAGTGTTTATTGTGAGTGAGTGTTCATTGTGAGTGAGCGTTTAATGCAAGTGAGTGTTTAATGCGAGTGAGTGTTTAATGCGAGCGAGTGTGTAATGTGAGTGAGTGTTTAATGCGAGTGAGTGTTTAATGCGAGTGAGCGTTTAATGCGACTGAGTGTTTAATGTGAGTGAGTGTTTAATGTGAGTGAGTGTTTCATGCGACTGAGTGTTTAATGTGAGTGAGTGTTTAATGTGAGTGAGTGTTTCATGCGACTTAGTGTTTAATGCAAGTGAGTGTTTAATGCGAGTGAGTGTTTAATGCGAGCGAGTGTGTAATGTGAGTGAGTGTTTCATGCGACTTAGTGTTTAATGTGAGTGAGTGTTTATTGTGACTGAGTGTTTATTGTGAGTGAGTGTATAAAATGAGTGAGTGTTTAATGGTGAATTAGTGTTTAATGTGAGTGAGTGTTTAAGGTAAGTGAGAGTTTAACGCGAGTGAACGTTTAATGTGAGTGAGTGTTTAACATGAGTGAGCGTTTAATGCGACTGGGTGTTTAATGTGAGTGAGGGTTTAATGCAAGTGAGAGTTTAATGTGAGTGAGTGTTTACAGTGTGTGAGTGTTTAAAGTGAGTGAGCGTTTAATGTGAGTGAGCGTTCAATGTGAGTGAGTGTTTAATGCGAGTGAGTGTTTACTGCGAGTGAGCGTTTAATGTGAGTGAGTATTTAATGTGAGTGAGCGTTTAATGTGAGTGAGCGTTTAATGTGAGTGAGCGTTTAATGTGAGTGAGTGTTTAATGCGAGTGTTTAATGCGAGTGAGTGTTTAATGCGAGTGAGTGTTTATTGTGAGTGAGTGTTCATTGTGAGTGAGCGTTTAATGCAAGTGAGTGTTTAATGCGAGTGAGTGTTTAATGCGAGCGAGTGTGTAATGTGAGTGAGTGTTTAATGCGAGTGAGTGTTTAATGCGAGTGAGTGTTTAATGCGAGTGCGCGTTTAATGCGACTGAGTGTTTAATGTGAGTGAGTGTTTAATGTGAGTGAGTGTTTAATGTGAGTGAGTGTTTCATGCGACTTAGTGTTTAATGCAAGTGAGTGTTTAATGCGAGTGAGTGTTTAATGCGAGCGAGTGTGTAATGTGAGTGAGTGTTTAATGCGAGTGAGTGTTTAATGCGAGTGAGTGTTTAATGCGAGTGAGTGTTTAATGCGAGTGAGCGTTTAATGCGAGTGAGCGTTTAATGCGACTGAGTGTTGAATGTGAGTGAGTGTTGAATGTGAGTGAGTGTTTAATGTGAGTGAGTGTTTCATGCGACTTAGTGTTTAATGTGAGTGAGTGTTTATTGTGAGTGAGTGTTTAATATGAGTGAGTGTTTAATGTGAGTGAATGTATAATGTGAGTGAGTGTTTATTGTGAGTGAGTGTATAAAATGAGTGAGTGTTTAATGGTGAATTAGTGTTTAATGTGAGTGAGTGTTTAACATGAGTGAGCGTTTAATGCGACTGGGTGTTTAATGTGAGTGAGCGTTTACAGTGTGTGAGTGTTTAAAGTGAGTGAGTGTTTATAGTGAGTGAGTGTTTAAGGTGAGTGAGTGTTTAACTTGAGTGAGCATTTAATGCGAGTGAGCGTTTAATGCGACTGAGTGTTGAATGTGAGTGAGTGTTTAATGTGAGTGAGCGTTTAATGTGAGTTCGTTTTTTAGGCAAGTGAGTGTTTAATGCGAGTGAGTGTTTATTGTGAGTGAGTGTTTATTGTGAGTGAGTGTTTAATGTGAGTGAGCGTTAAATGTGAGTGAGTGTTTAATGCTAGTGAGTGTTTAATGCGAGTGAGTGTTTAATGCGAGTGAGTGTTTATTGTGAGTGAGTGTTCATTGTGAGTGAGTGTTTAATGCGAGTGAGTGTTTAATGCGAGTGAGTGTTTAATGTGAGTGAGTGTTTAATGCGAGTGAGTATTTAATGCGAGTGAGCGTTTAATGCGAGTGAGCGTTTAATGTGAGTGAGTGTTTAATGCGAGTGTGTGTTTAATGTGAGTGAGTGTTTATTGTGAGTGAGCGTTTAATGTGAGTGAGTATTTAATGCGAGTGAGCGTTTAATGCGAGTGAGCGTTTAATGTGAGTGAGTGTTTAATGCGAGTGAGTATTTAATGCGAGTGAGCGTTTAATGCGAGTGAGCGTTTAATGTGAGTGAGTGTTTAATGCGAGTGTGTGTTTAATGTGAGTGAGTGTTTATTGTGAGTGAGCGTTTAATGTGAGTGAGTGTTTAATGCAAGTGAGTGTTTAATGCGAGTGAGTGTTTAATGCGAGTGAGTGTTTATTGTGAGTGAGTGTTCATTGTGAGTGAGTGTTTAATGCGAGTGAGTGTTTAATGCGAGTGAGTGTTTAATGTGAGTGAGTGTTTAAAGTGAGTGAGTGTTTAAAGTGAGTGAGTGTTTAAGGTGAGTGAGTGTTTAACGTGAGTGTGAGTTTAATGCGAGTGAGCGTTTAATGCGAGTGAGCGTTTAATGTGACTGAGTGTTGAATGTGAGTGAGTGTTTAATGTGAGTGAGCGTTTAATGTGAGTGAGTGTTTAAGACGAGTGAGTGTTTAATGCGAGTGAGTGTTTATTATGAGTGAGTGTTCATTGTGAGTGAGCGTTTAATGTGAGTGAGCGTTCAATGAGAGTGAGTATTTAATGTAAGTGAGTGTTTGCTGCGAGTGAGTGTTTAATGTGAGTGAGTGTTTAATGTGAGTGAGTGTTTAATGTGAGTGAGCGTTTAATGTGAGTGTGTTTAATGCAAGTGAGTGTTTATTCTGAGTGAGTGTTTCATGCGAATGAGTGTTTACAGTTTGTGAGTGTTTCAGGTGAGTGAGAGTTTAACGTGAGTGAACGTTTAATGTGAGTGAGTGTTTCATGTGAGTGAGTGTTGAATGCGAGTGAGCGTTTAATGCGACTGTGTGTTTAATGTGAGTGAGCGTTTAATGTGAGTGAGCGTTTAATGTGAGTGAGTATTTATTGTGTGTGTTTATTGTGAGTGTTTAATGTGAATGAGTGTTTATTGTGAGTGTGTGTAATGTGAGTGAGCGTTTAATGTGAGTGTGTTTAATGCAAGTGAGTGTTTATTGTGTGAGTGTTTCATGTGAGTGAGTGTTTACAGTGTGTGAGTGTTGAATGGTGAATTAGTGTTTAAGGTGAGTGAGTGTTTAACGTGAGTGAGTGTTTAACGTGAGTGGGCGTTGAATGCCAGTGAGCGTTTAATGCGACTGTGTTTAATGTGAGTGAGTGTTTAATGTGAGTGAGCGTTTAATGTGAGTGAGTATTTATTTTGTGAGTGTTTATTGTGAGTGTTTAATGTGAGTGAGTATTTATTTTGTGAGTGTTTATTGTGAGTGTTTAATGTGAGTTAGTGTTTAATGTGAGTGAGTGTTTCATGCGACTCAGGGTTTAATGTGAGTGAGGGTTTAATGTGAGTGAGTGTTTATTCTGAGTGAGCATTTAATGCGAGTGAGTGTTTAATGCGAGTGAGCGTTTAATGTGAGTGAGCGTTTAATGCGAGTGAGTGTTTATTGTGAGTGAGTGTTTATTGCGAGTGAGTGTTTATTGTTAGTGAGTGTTTATTAAATGAGTGTTTATTGTGAGTGAGTGTTCATGGTGAGCGAGCGTTTAATGCGAGTGAGCGTTTAATGTGAGTGAGTGTTTATTGCGAGTGAGTATTTATTGTTAGTGAGTGTTTATTAAAAGAGTGTTTATTGTGAGTGAGTGTTTATGGTGAGCGAGCGTTTAATGCGAGTGAGCGTTTAATGCGAGTGAGCGTTTAATGCAAGTGAGTGTTTATTGTGTGAGTGTTTATTGAGTGAGTGTTTATTGTGAGTGAGTGTTTATTGTGAGTGAGCGTTTATTGTGAGTGAGCGTTTAATGCGAGTGAGCGTTTATAGTGATTGAGCGTTTAACGTGAGTGTTTAATGTGAGTGAGTGTTTATTGTGAGCAAGCGTCTAATGTGTGAGTATTTATTGCGAGTGAATGTTTATTGTGAGTGAGCGTTTAATGCGAGTGAGTGTTTAATGTGAGTGAGTGTTTAATGTGACTGAGCGTTTAATGTGAGTGAGTGTTTAATGTGAGTGAGCGTTTAATGTGAGTGAGTGTTTAATGTGAGTGAGTGTTTAATGTGAGTGAGCGTTTAATGTGAGTGAGTGTTCATTGCGAGTGAGTGTTTATTGTGAGTGAGTGTTTATTGCGAGTGAGTGTTTAATGTGAGTGTTTATTGTGAGTGAGTGTTTATTGTGAGTGAGTGTTTATTGTGAGTGTTTATTGCGAGTGAGTGTTTAATGTGAGTGAGTGTTTATTGTGAGTGAGTGTTTAATGTGAGTGAGCGTTTAATGTGAGTGAGTGTTTATTGCGAGTGAGTGTTTATTGTGAGTGAGTGTTTAATGTGAGTGAGCGTTTAATGTGAGTGAGCGTTTAATGTGAGTGAGTGTTTATTGTGACTGAGTGTTTAATGTGAGTGAGTGTTTATTGTGAGTGAGTGTTTAATGTGAGTGAGCGTTTAATGTGAGTGTTTATTGTGAGTGAGTGTTTAATGTGAGTGAGTGTTTATTGTGAGTGTGTGTTTAATGCGAGTGAGTGTTTATTTCGAGTGAGTGTTTATTGTGAGTGAGTGTTTATTGCGAGTGAGTGTTTATTGTGAGTGAGTGTTTATTGTGAGTGAGTGTTTAATGTGAGTGAGCGTTTAATGTGAGTGAGTGTTTATTGTGAGTGAGTGTTTAATGTGAGTGAGCGTTTAATGTGAGTGAGTGTTTATTGCGAGTGAGTGTTTATTGTGAGTGAGTGTATATTGTGAGTGAGCGTTTAATGTGAGTGAGCGTTTAATGTGAGTGAGCGTTTAATGTGAGTGAGCGTTTATAGTGATTGAGCGTTTAACGTGAGTGTTTATTGTGAGTGAGTGTTTATTGTGAGTGAGTGTTTATTGTGAGTGAGTGTTTATTGTGAGTGAGTGTTTATTAAGTGAGTGTTTATTGTGAGTGAGTGTTTATTGTGAGTGAGTGTTTATTAAGTGAGTGTTTATTGTGAGTGAGTGTTTATTGTGAGTGAGTGTTTATTGTGAGTGAGTGTTTATTGTGAGTGAGTGTTTATTGTGAGTGAGCGTTTAATGCGAGTGAGCGTTTATTGTGAGTGAGTGTTTATTGTGAGTGAGTGTTTATTGTGAGTGAGCGCTTCATGTGAGTGAGTGTTTATTGTGTGTGTGTTAATGCGAGTGAGTGTTTAATGCAAGTGAGTGTTTAGTATGAGTGAGTGTTTATTGTGTTTGTTTAATGTGAGTGAGCGTTTAATACAAGTGAGTGTTTAATGAGAGTGAGTGTTTAATGTGTGACTGTTTAATGTGAGTGAGTGTTTAATGTGAGTGAGTGTTTATTGTGAGTGAGTGTTTATTGTGAGTGAGTGTTTATTGTGAGTGTGTTTATTGTGAGTGAGTGTTTATTGTGAGTGAGTGATTATTGTGAGTGTGTTTATTGTGAGTGTGTTTATTGTGAGTGAGTGTTTAATGTGAGTGTGTTTATTGTGAGTGTGTTTATTGTGAGTGTGTTTATTGTGTGTGAGTGTTTAATGTGAGTGTTTATTGTGAGTGAGTGTTTATTGTGAGTGAGCGTTTATTGTGAATGAGCGTTTAATGTGAGTGAGTGTATCTGGTCAGTGAGTGTTTATTGTGATGAGCGTTTAATGCGAGTGTGTGTTTATTGCGAGGGAGTGTTTTTTCAGTGAGTGTTTATTGTGTGTGAGTGTTTATTGTGAGTGAGCGTTTAATTTGAGTGAGTGTTTAATGTGAATGAGTGTTTCTTGTGAGCGTTCATTGTGAGCGAGCGTATAATGTGAGTGAATGTTTCTTGTGATTGAGTGTTTATTGTGAGTGAGCATTTAATGCGAGTGAGTGTTTATTGCGAGTGAGTGTTTATTGTGAGCAAGTGATTTTGAGAGAGTGTTTATTGTGTGTGAGTGTTTATTGTGAGTGAGCATTTAATGTGTGAGTGTTTAATGTGTGTGTGTTTAATGTGAGTGAGCGTTTAATTTGAGTGAGTGTTTAATGTGAATGAGTTTTTCTTGTGAGCGTTTATTGTGAGCGAGCGTATAATGTGAGTGAATGTTTCTTGTGATTGAGTGTTTATTGTGAGTGAGCGTTTAATGCGAGTGAGTGTTTATTGCGAGTGAGTGTTTATTGTGAGTGTTTATTGAGTGAGTGTTTATTGTGCGTGAGTGTTTATTCTGAGCGAGCATTTAATGCGAGTGAGTGTTTAATGTGAGTGAGTGTTTATTGTGAGTCAGTGTTTATTGTGAGTGAGTGTATATTGTGAGTGAGTGTTTATTGTGAGTGAGTGTTTATTGTGAGCGTTTAATGCGAGTGAGTGTTTATTGTGAGTGAGTGTTTATTGTGAGTGAGTGTTTATTGTGAGTGAGTGTTTAATGCGAGTTAATGTTTAATGTGAATGAGCGTTTATTGTGAGTGAGTGTTTATTGTGAGTGAGGGTTTAATGTGAGTGAGTGTTTATTGCAAGTGAGTGTTTCATGTGAGTGAGTGTTTATTGTGAGTGAGTGTTTATTGTGAGTGAGTGTTTAATGTGAGTGAGCTTTTAATGTGAGTGACTGTTTATTGTGAGTGAGTGTTTAATGTGAGTGTTTATTGTGAGTGAGTGTGTATTGTGAGTGAGTGTTTATTATGAGTGTGTTTCTTGTGAGTGAGTGTTTATTGTGAGTGAGCATTTAATGCGAGTGAGTGTTTATTGCGAATTAGTGTTTATTGTGAGTGTTTATTGAGTGCGTGTTTATTGTGAGTGAGTGTTTATTCTGAGCGAGCATTTAATGCTAGTGAGTGTTGAATGTGAGTGGGTCTTTAATCTGAGTGAGTGTTTAATGCAAGTGAGTGTTTATTGTGAGTGAGTGTTTATTGTGTATTTGTTTTATGAGAGTGAGTGTTTCTTGTGAGTGAGTGTTTATTGTGAGTGAGTGTTTATTGTGCGTGAGTGTTTATGGTGAGTGAGCGTTTAATGTGAGTGAGTGTTTATTGCGAGTGAGTGTTTATTGCGAGTGAGTGTTTATTGTGTGAGTGTTTATTGAGTGAGTGTTTATTGTGAGTGAGTGTTTATTGTGAGTCAGCGTTTAATGCGAGTGAGCGTTTATAGTGATTGAGCGTTTAACGTGAGTGTTTAATGTGAGTGAGTGTTTATTGTGAGTGAGCGTTTATTGAGTGAGTGTTTATTGTGAGTGAGTGTTTATTGTGAGTGAGGTTTTCATGTGAGTGAGTGTTTATTGTGTGTGTGTTAATGCGAGTGAGTGTTTAATGCAAGTGAGTGTTTCGTATGAGTGAGTGTTTATTGTGTTTGTTTAATGTGAGTGAGTGTTTCTTGAGAGTGAGTGTTTATTGTGAGTGAGCGTTTAATGAGAGTGAGTGTTTAATGTGAGTGTTTATCGTGAGTGAGTGTTTATTCTGAGTGAGTGTTTATTGTGAGCGAGCGTATAATGTGAGTGAATGTTTCTTGTGATTGAGTGTTTATTGTGAGTGAGCGTTTAATGCGAGTGAGTGTTTATTGCGAGTGAGTGTTTAATGTGAGTGAGTGTATATTGTGAGTGAGTGTTTATTGCGAGTGAGTGTTTATTGTGAGTGAGTGTTTACTGAGTGAGTGTTTATTGTGAGTGAGTGTATATTGTGAGTGAGTGTTTATTGCAAGTGAGTGTTTAATGTGAGTGAGTGTTTATTGTGAGTGAGCGTTTAATGCGAGTGAGTGTATATTGTGAGTGAGTGTTTATTGCGAGTGAGTGTTTATTGTGAGTGAGTGTATATTGTGAGTGAGTGTTTATTGCAAGTGAGTGTTTCTTGTGAGTGAGTGTTTATTGTGAGTGAGTGTTTATTGTGAGTGAGTGTTTATGGTGAGTGAGCGTTTAATGTGAGTGAGTGTTTATTGCGAGTGAGTGTTTATTGCGAGTGAGTGTTTATTGTGTGAGTGTTTATTGAGTGAGTGTTTATTGTGAGTGAGTGTTTATTGTGAGTCAGCGTTTAATGCGAGTGAGCGTTTATAGTGATTGAGCGTTTAACGTGAGTGTTTAATGTGAGTGAGTGTTTATTGTGAGTGAGCGTTTATTGAGTGAGTGTTTATTGTGAGTGAGTGTTTATTGTGAGTGAGGTTTTCATGTGAGTGAGTGTTTATTGTGTGTGTGTTAATGCGAGTGAGTGTTTAATGCAAGTGAGTGTTTCGTATGAGTGAGTGTTTATTGTGTTTGTTTAATGTGAGTGAGTGTTTCTTGAGAGTGAGTGTTTATTGTGAGTGAGCGTTTAATGAGAGTGAGTGTTTAATGTGAGTGTTTATCGTGAGTGAGTGTTTATTCTGAGTGAGTGTTTATTGTGAGCGAGCGTATAATGTGAGTGAATGTTTCTTGTGATTGAGTGTTTATTGTGAGTGAGCGTTTAATGCGAGTGAGTGTTTATTGCGAGTGAGTGTTTAATGTGAGTGAGTGTATATTGTGAGTGAGTGTTTATTGCGAGTGAGTGTTTATTGTGAGTGAGTGTTTACTGAGTGAGTGTTTATTGTGAGTGAGTGTTTATTGCAAGTGAGTGTTTAATGTGAGTGAGTGTTTATTGTGAGTGAGCGTTTAATGCGAGTGAGTGTATATTGTGAGTGAGTGTTTATTGCGAGTGAGTGTTTATTGTGAGTGAGTGTATATTGTGAGTGAGTGTTTATTGCAAGTGAGTGTTTAATGTGAGTGAGTGTTTATTGTGAGTGAGTGTTCATTGCGAGTGAGTGTTTATTGTGAGTGAGCGTTTAATGCGAGTGAATGTTTAATGTGAGTGAGTGTTTATTGTGAGTGAGTGTTTATTGTGAGTGAGTGTTCATTGTGAGTGAGTGTTTATTGTGAGTGAGTGTTTATTGTGAGTGAGTGTTCATTGCGAGTGAGTGTTTATTGTGAGTGAGCGTTTAATGCGAGTGAATGTTTAATGTGAGTGAGTGTTTATTGTGAGTGAGCGTTTAATGCGAGTGAATGTTTAATGTGAGTGAGTGTTTATTGCATGTGAGTGTTTAATGTGAGTGAGTGTTTAATGTGAGTGAGTGTTTATTGCATGTGAGTGTTTAATGTGAGTGAGTGTTTAATGTGAGTGAGTGTTTATTGTGAGTGTTTATTGTGAGTGTTTATTGTGTGTGTGAGTGTTTATTGTGTGAGTGTTTATTGTGTGAGTGTTTATTGTGTGTGAGTGAGCTTTTAATGTGAATGATTGTTTATTGTGAGTGAGTGTTTAATGTGAGTGTTTATTGTGAGTGTTTATTGAGTGAGTGTTTAATCTGAGTGAGCGTTTAATGCTAGTGAATGTTTAATGTAAGTGAGTGTTTATTGTGAGTGAGTGTTTAATGTGAGTGAGTGTTTAATGCGAGTGAGTGTTTATTGCGATTGAGTGTTTAATGTGAGTGAGCTTTTAATGTGAGTGACTGTTTATTGTGAGTGAGTGTTTAATGTGAGTGTTTATTGTGAGTGAGCGTTTATTTTGAGTGAGCATTTAATGTGAGTGAGTGTTTAATGTGAGTGAGTGTTTATTGCGAGTGAGTGTTTATTGTTAGTGAGTGTTTATTGTGAGTGAGTGTTTATTGTGAGTGAGTGTTTATGGTGAGTGAGCGTTTAATGCGAGTGAGCGTTTATAGTGATTGAGCGTTTAACATGAGTGTTTAATGTGAGTGAGTGTTTAATGTGAGTGAATGTTTATTGTGAGTGAGCGTTTAACGCGAGTGAGTGTTTATTGCGAGTGAATGTTTATTGTGAGTGAGCGTTTAATGTGAGTGAGCGTTACATGTGAGTGAGTGTTTACTGTATGTGTTTAATGCGACTGAGTGTTTAATGCAAGTGAGTGTTTATTGTGAGTGAGTGATTATTGTGTATTTGTTTTAAGTGAGTGAGTGTTTAATACGAGTGGGTGTTTAATGAGAGTGAGTGTTTAATATGAGTTAGCATTTAATGTGAGTGACTGTTTAATGTGAGTGAGTGTTTATTGTGAGTGAGTGTTTATGGTGAGTGAGTGTTTAATGCGAGTGAGTGTTTATTGCGAGTGAGTGTTTATTGCAAGTGAGTGTTTATTGTGTGAGTGTTTATTGAGTGAGTGTTTATTGTGAGTGAGTGTTTATTGTGAGTGAGCGTTTAATGCGAGTGAGCGTTTATAGTGATTGAGCGTTTAACGTGAGTGTTTAATGTGAGTGAGTGTTTAATGTGAGTGTTTAATGTGAGTGAGTGTTTATTGTGAGTGAGCGTTTAATGTGAGTGAGCGTTTAATGTGAGTGTTTAATGTGAGTGAGTGTTTAATGTGAATGAGCGTTTAATGTGAGTGAGTGTTTAACGTGAGCGTTTATTGTGAGTGAGTGTTTAATGTGAATGAGCGTTTAATGTGAGTGAGTGTTTATTGTGAGTGAGCGTTTATTGCGAGTGAGCGTTTATTGCAAGTGAGTGTTTATTGTGTGTGTTTATTGAGTGAGTGTTTATCGTGAGTGAGTGTTTATTGTGAGCGTTTAATGTGAGTGAGCTTTACATGTGAGTGAGTGTTTATTGTGTGTGTTTAATGCGACTGAGTGTTTAATGGAAGTGAGTGTTTATTGTGAGTGAGTGTTTATTGTGTATTTGTTTTATGTGAGTGAGTGTTTAATATGAGTGAGTGTTTAATGAGAGTGAGTGTTTAATGTGAGTGGTTAATGTGAGTGAGTGTTTATTGTGAGTGAGTGTTTAATGCGAGTGTGTGTTTATTGTGTGTGTGTTTAATGTGAGTGAGCTTTTAATGTGAGTGACTGTTTATTGTATGTGAGTGTTTATTGTGAGTGAGAGTGTATTGTGAGTGAGTGTTTATTGTGAGTGAGCGTTTATTTTGAGTGAGTGTTTAATGTGAGTGAGTGTTTATTGTGAGTGAGCGTTTATTTTGAGTGAGTGTTTAATGTGAGTGAGTGTTTCTTGTGAGTGAGTGTTTATTGCGAGTGAGCATTTAATGCGAGTGAGTGTTTATTGTGAATTAGTGTTTATTGTGAGTGTTTATTGAGTGCGTGTTTATTGTGAGTGAGTGTTTAATAAGAGTGGGTGTTTAATCTGAGTGAGCGTTTAATGTGAGTGAGCGTTTAATGTGAGTGAGTGTTTATTGCGAGTGAGTGTTTATTGCAAGTGAGTGTTTATTGTGTGAGTGTTTATTGAGTGAGTGTTTATTGTGAGTGAGTGTTTATTGTGCGTGAGCGTTTAATGCGAGTGAGCGTTTATAGTGATTGAGCGTTTAACGTGAGTGTTTAATACGAGTGAGTGTTTAATGAGAGTGAGCGTTTAACGCGAGTGAGTGTTTATTGCGAGTAAATGTTTATTGTGAGTGAGTGTTTATTGAGTGAGTGTTTATCGTGAGTGAGTGTTTAATGTGAGTGAACGTTACATGTGAGTGAGTGTTTATTGTATGTGTTTAATGCGACTGAGTGTTTATTGCAAGTGAGTGTTTATTGTGTGAGTGTTTATTGAGTGAGTGTTTATTGTGAGTGAGTGTTTATTGTGCGTGAGCGTTTAATGCGAGTGAGCGTTTATAGTGATTGAGCGTTTAACGTGAGTGTTTAATACGAGTGAGTGTTTAATGAGAGTGAGCGTTTAACGCGAGTGAGTGTTTATTGCGAGTAAATGTTTATTGTGAGTGAGTGTTTATTGAGTGAGTGTTTATCGTGAGTGAGTGTTTAATGTGAGTGAACGTTACATGTGAGTGAGTGTTTATTGTATGTGTTTAATGCGACTGAGTGTTTAATGCAAGTGAGTGTTTATTATGAGTGAGTGTTTATTGTGTATTTGTTTTATGTGAGTGAGTGTTTAATACGAGTGAGTGTTTAATGCGAGTGAGTGTTTAATATGAGTGAGCATTTAATGTGAGTGAGCGTTTAATGTGAGTGAATGTTTATTGTGAGTGAGTGTTTATTGTGAGTGAGTGTTTATGGTGAGTGAGCGTTTAATGCGAGTGAGTGTTTATTGCGAGTGAGTGTTTATTGCAAGTGAGTGTTTATTGTGTGAGTGTTTATTGAGTGAGTGTTTATTGTGAGTGAGTGTTTATTGTGAGTGAGCGTTTAACGCGAGTGAATGTTTATTGCGAGAGAATGTTTATTGTGAGTGAGTGTTTATTGAGTGAGTGTTTATCGTGAGTGAGTGTTTATTGTGAGTGAGCGTTTAATGTGAGTGAGCGTTACATGTGAGTGAGTGTTTATTGTGTGTGTTTAATGCGACTGAGTGTTTAATGCAAGTGAGTGTTTATTGTGAGTGAGTGTTTATTGTGTATTTGTTTAATGTGAGTGAGTGTTTAATGAGAGTGAGTGTTTAATGTGAGTGAGTGTTTCTTGTCAGTGAGTGTTTATTGTGAGTGAGCGTTTAATGTGAGTGAGTGTTTATTGCGAGTGAGTGTTTACTGTTAGTGAGTGTTTATTCAGTGAGTGTTTAATGTGAGTGAGTGTTTATTGTGAGTGAGTGTTTATTGTGAGCGAGCATTTAATGTGAGTGAGTGTTTCTTGTGAGTGAGTGTTTATTGTGAGTGAGCGTTTAATGTGAGTGAGTGTTTAATGTGAGTGTTTAATGTGAGTGAGTGTTTAATGTGAGTGAGTGTTTAATGTGAGTGAGTGTTTATTGTGAGTGAGCGTTTATTGTGAGTGAGCGTTTAATGTGAGTGAATGTTTCTTGTGAGTGAGTGTTTATTGTGAGTGAGCGTTTAATGCGAGTGAGTGTTTATTGTGAGTGAGTGTTTATTGTGAGTGAGTGTTTATTGTGAGCGAGCATTTAATGTGAGTGAATGTTTCTTGTGAGTGAGTGTTTATTGTGAGTGAGCGTTTAATGCGAGTGAGTGTTTATTGCGAGTGAGTGTTTATTGTGAGTGTTTATTGCGATTTTGTGTTTTTCGTGAGTGTTTATTGAGTGCGTGTTTATGGTGAGTGAGCGTTTAATGCGAGTGAGTGTTTATTGCGAGTGAGTGTTTAATGTGAGTGGGTGTTTAATCTGAGTGAGCGTTTAATGTGAGTGAGCGTTTAATGTGAGTGAGTGTTTATTGCGAGTGAGTGTTTATTGCAAGTGAGTGTTTATTGAGTGAGTGTTTATTGTGAGTGAGTGTTTATCGTGAGTGAGTGTTTATCGCGAGTGAGTGTTTATTGTGAGTGAGCGTTTAATGTGATTGAGCATTACATGTGAGTGAGTGTTTATTGTGTGTGTTTAATGCGACTGAGTGTTTAATGCAAGTGAGTGTTTATTGTGACTGAGTGTTTATTGTGTATGTGTTTTATGTGAGTGAGTGTTTCATCCGAGTGAGTGTTTAATGAGAGTGAGTGTTTAATGTGAGTGGTTAATGTGAGTGAGTGTTTAATGTGTGTGAGTGTTTAATGCGAGTGAGTGTTTATTGTGTGTGAGTGTTTAATGTGAGTGAGCTTTTAATGTGAGTGACTGTTTATTGTGAGTGAGTGTTTAATGTGAGTGTTTATTGTGAGTGAGTGTTTATTTTGAGTGAGCGTTTAATGTGAGTGAGTGTTTCTTGTGAGTGAGTGTTTATTGTGAGTGAGCATTTAATGTGAGTGAGTGTTTATTGTGAGTGAGTGTTTATTCTGAGCGAGCATTTAATGCGAGTGAGTGTTTATTGCGAGTGAGTGTTTAATGTGAGTGGGTGTTTAATCTGAGTGAGCGTTTAATGTGAGTAAGCGTTTAATGTGAGTGAGTGTTTATTGCGAGTGAGTGTTTATTGTTAGTGAGTGTTTATTAAGTGAGTGTTTATTGTGAGTGAGTGTTTATGGTGAGTGAGCGTTTAATGCGAGTGAGTGTTTATTGCGAGTGAGTGTTTATTGCAAGTGAGTGTTTATTGTGTGAGTGTTTATTGAGTGAGTGTTTATTGTGAGTGAGCGTTTAATGCGAGTGAGCGTTTATAGTGATTGAGCGTTTAACGTGAGTGTTTAATGTGAGTGAGTGTTTAATGTGAGTGTTTCATGTGAGTGAGTGTTTATTGTGAGTGAGCGTTTAACGCGAGTGAGTGTTTATAGCGAGTGAATATTTATTGTGAGTGAGTGTTTATCGTGAGTGAGTGTTTATCGTGAGTGAGTGTTTATTGTGAGTGAATGTTTATTGTGAGTAAGTGTTTATTGAGTGAGTGTTTATCGTGAGTGAGTGTTTATCGTGAGTGAGTGTTTATTGTGAGTGAGCGTTTATTGTGAGTGTGCGTTACATGTGAGTGAGTGTTTATTGTGTGTGTTTAATGCGACTGAGTGTTTAATGCAAGTGAGTGTTTATTGTGAGTGAGTGTTTATTGTGTATTTGTTTTATGTGAGTGAGTGTTTAATACGAGTGAGTGTTTAATGTGAGTGAGTGTTTATTGTGAGTGAGCGTTTAACGCGAGTGAGTGTTTATAGCGAGTGAATATTTATTGTGAGTGAGTGTTTATCGTGAGTGAGTGTTTATCATGAGTGAGTGTTTATTGTGAGTGAGCGTTTCTTGTGAATGAGCGTTTAATGTGAGTGAGTGTTTCTTGTCAGTGAGTGTTTATTGTGAGTGAGCGTTTAATGCGAGTGAGTGTTTATTGCGAGTGAGTGTTTATTGTGAGTGAGAGTTTATTGAGTGAGTGTTTATTGTGTGTGAGTGTTTATTGTGAGTGAGCATTTAATGTGAGTGAGTGTATAATGTGTGTGTGTTTAATGTGAGTGAGCGTTTAATTTGAGTGAGTGTTTAATGTGAGTGAGTGTTTATTGTGAGTGAGTGTTTATTGTGAGCGAGCGTTTAATGTGAGTGTTTCTTGTGAGTGAGTGTTTCTTGTGAGTGAGCGTTTAATGTGAGTGAGTGTTTAATGTGAGTGTTTAATGTGAGTGAGTGTTTAATGTGAGTGAGTGTTTATTGTGAATGAGTGTTTATTGTGAGTGAGCGTTTATTGTGAGCGAGCATTTAATGTGAGTGAATGTTTCTTGTGAGTGAGTGTTTATTTTGAGTGAGCGTTTAATGCGAGTGAGTGTTTATTGCGAGTGAGTGTTTATTGTGAGTGTTTATTGCGAATTAGTGTTTATCGTGAGTGTTTATTGAGTGCGTGTTTATTGTGAATGAGTGTTTATGGTGAGCGAGCATTTAATGCGAGTGAGTGTTTATTGCGAGTGAGTGTTTAATGTGAGTGGGTGTTTATTGCGAGTGAGTGTTTATAGTTAGTGAGTGTTTATTGTGAATGAGCGTTTATTGCGAGTGAGGGTTTATTGCGAGTGAGGGTTTAATGCGAGTGTGTGTTTATTGCGAGTGAGGGTTTATTGCGAGTGAGGGTTTATTGCGAGTGAGTGTTTATAGTTAGTGAGTGTTTATTGTGAGTGAGCGTTTATTGCGAGTGAGGGTTTATTGCGAGTGAGTGTTTATTGCGAGTGAGTGTTTATTGTGTGAGTGTTTATTGAGTGAGTGTTTATTGTGAGTGAGTGTTTATTGTGAGTGAGCGTTTAATGCGAGTGAGCGTTTATAGTGATTGAGCGTTTAACGTGAGTGTTTAAGGTGAGTGAGTGTTTAATGTGAGTGGTTAATGTGAGTGAGTGTTTATTGTGAGTGAGCGTTTAACGTGAGAGAGTGTTTATTGCGAGTGAATGTTTATTGTGAGTGAGTGTTTATTGAGTTAGTGTTTTTTGTGAGTGAGTGTTTATTGAGTGAACGTTTATTGTGAGTGAGCGTTTCATGTGAGTGAGTGTTTATTGTGTGTGTGTTTAATGCAAGTGAGTGTTTAATGCAAGTGAATGTTTATTGTGAGTGAGTGTTTATTGTGTGTTTGTTTAATATGAGTGAGCGTTTAATACAAGTGAGTGTTTAATGAGAGTGAGTGTTTAATATGAGTGAGCGTTTAATACAAGTGAGTGTTTAATATGAGTGAGCATTTAATGTGAGTGAGTGTTTAATGTGAGTGAGTGTTTCTTGTGAGTGAGTGTTTAATGTGAGTGAGCGTTTAATGTGAGTGAGTGTTTATTGTGAGTGAGTGTTTATTGTGAGTGAGTGTTTTATGTGAGTGAGTGTTTATTGTGAGTGAGGTTTTATTGTGAATGAGCGTTTATTGTGTGAGTGTTTATTGTGAGTGAGTGTTTATTGTGTGTGTTTAATGTGAGTGTGTGTTTCATGCGAGTCAGTGTTTAATGCGAGTCAGTGTTTAATGTGTGTGTTTAATGTGAGTGTGTGTTTCATGCGAGTCAGTGTTTAATGCGAGTCAGTGTTTAATGTGTGTGTTTAATGTGAGTGTGTGTTTCATGCGAGTCAGTGTTTAATGCGATTCAGTGTTTAATGCGAGTGAGTGTTTATTGTGAGTGAGTGTTTATTGTGAGTGTTTAACATGCGTGAGTGTTTAATGCGAGTGAGCGTTTATTGTGCGTGAGTGTTTATTGTGAGTAAGTTTTGTGAGTGTTTAATGTGAGTGAGTGTTTAACGTGAGTGAGCGTTTAACGCGAGTCAGTGTTTAATGCGAATGAGTGTTAAATGTGAGTCAGTGTGTAATGTGCGTGAGTGTTTAACGTGAGTGAATGTTTAACGTGAGTGAGCGTTTAATGTAAGTGAGCGTTTAATGCGACTGAGTGTTTATTGTGAGTGAGTGTTTATTGTGAGTGAGTGTTTAATGTGAGTGTGTTTAATGTGAGTGAGCGTTTATCGCGAGTTATTGTTTAATGCGAGTGAGTGTTTAATCTGAGTTAGTATTTGATGTGAGTCAGTGTTTAATGTGAGTGAATGTTTAATGTGAGTGTGTTTATTGTGAGTGAGTGTTTTTTGTGAATGAGTGTTTATTGAGTGAGTGTTTATTGTGAGTGAGTGTTTAATGTGAGTGAGTGTTTATTGTGAGTGAGTATTTAATATGAGTGAGTGTTTATTGTGAGTGAGTGTTTAATGTGAGTGCACGTTTAACGTGAGTGAGTGTTTATTGTGTGTCAGTGTTTATTGGAGTCAGTGTTTAATGCGAGTGAGTATTTAATGCGAGTGAGTGTTTATTGTGAGTCAGTGTTTAATGCGAGTCAGTGTTTAATGCGAGTGGGTGTTTATTGTGAGTGAGTGATTAACGTGAGTGTGTGTTTAATGTGAGTGTGTGTTTAATGTGAGTGTGTGTTTAATGTGAGTGAGTGTTTATTGTGAGTGAGTGTTTAATGTGAGTAAGCGTTTAATGCGAGTGAGTGTTTTTTGTGAGTGAGCGTTTATTGGGAACGAGCGTTTATTGTGAGTGAGTGTTTAACGTGAGTGTGTGTTTATTGTGAGTGAGTGTTTACTGTGAGTGAGTGTTTATTGTGAGTGAGTGTTTATTGTGTGTGTATTTAATGCGAGTGAGCGTTTAATGCAACTGAGTGTTTATTGTGAGTGAGTGTTTATTGTGAATGAGCGTTTAATGTGAGTGAGTGTTTATTGTGAATGAGCGTTTATTGTGAGTGAGCGTTTATTGTGAGTGAGCGTTTATTGTGAGTGAGTGTTTATTGTGAGTGAGTGTTTATTGAGTTAGTGTTTATTGTGAGTGAGTGTTTATTGAGTGAACGTTTATTGTGAGTGAGCGTTTCATGTGAGTGAGTGTTTATTGTGTGTGTGTTTAATGCGAGTGAGTGTTTAATGCAAGTGAATGTTTATTGTGAGTGAGTGTTTATTGTGCGTTTGTTTAATATGAGTGAGCGTTTAATACAAGTGAGTGTTTAATGAGAGTGAGTGTTTAATATGAGTGAGCGTTTAATACAAGTGAGTGTTTAATGAGAGTGAGTGTTTAATATGAGTGAGCATTTAATGTGAGTGAGCGTTTAATGTGAGTGAGTGTTTATTGTGAGTGAGTGTTTATTGTGAGTGAATGTTTAATGTGAGTGAGTGTTTATTGTGAGTGAGTGTTTAATGTGAGTGAGTGTATATTGTGAGTGAGTGTTTATTGCGAGTGAGTGTTTATTGTGAGTGAGTGTTTACTGAGTGAGTGTTTATTGTGAGTGAGTGTTTATTGCAAGTGAGTGTTTAATGTGAGTGAGTGTTTATTGTGAGTGAGCGTTTAATGCGAGTGAGTGTATATTGTGAGTGAGTGTTTATTGCGAGTGAGTGTTTATTGTGAGTGAGTGTATATTGTGAGTGAGTGTTTATTGCAAGTGAGTGTTTAATGTGAGTGAGTGTTTATTGTGAGTGAGTGTTCATTGCGAGTGAGTGTTTATTGTGAGTGAGCGTTTAATGCGAGTGAATGTTTAATGTGAGTGAGTGTTTATTGTGAGTGAGTGTTTATTGTGAGTGAGTGTTCATTGTGAGTGAGTGTTTATTGTGAGTGAGTGTTTATTGTGAGTGAGTGTTCATTGCGAGTGAGTGTTTATTGTGAGTGAGCGTTTAATGCGAGTGAATGTTTAATGTGAGTGAGTGTTTATTGTGAGTGAGCGTTTAATGCGAGTGAATGTTTAATGTGAGTGAGTGTTTATTGCATGTGAGTGTTTAATGTGAGTGAGTGTTTAATGTGAGTGAGTGTTTATTGCATGTGAGTGTTTAATGTGAGTGAGTGTTTAATGTGAGTGAGTGTTTATTGTGAGTGTTTATTGTGAGTGTTTATTGTGTGTGTGAGTGTTTATTGTGTGAGTGTTTATTGTGTGAGTGTTTATTGTGTGTGAGTGAGCTTTTAATGTGAATGATTGTTTATTGTGAGTGAGTGTTTAATGTGAGTGTTTATTGTGAGTGTTTATTGAGTGAGTGTTTAATCTGAGTGAGCGTTTAATGCTAGTGAATGTTTAATGTAAGTGAGTGTTTATTGTGAGTGAGTGTTTAATGTGAGTGAGTGTTTAATGCGAGTGAGTGTTTATTGCGATTGAGTGTTTAATGTGAGTGAGCTTTTAATGTGAGTGACTGTTTATTGTGAGTGAGTGTTTAATGTGAGTGTTTATTGTGAGTGAGCGTTTATTTTGAGTGAGCATTTAATGTGAGTGAGTGTTTAATGTGAGTGAGTGTTTATTGCGAGTGAGTGTTTATTGTTAGTGAGTGTTTATTGTGAGTGAGTGTTTATTGTGAGTGAGTGTTTATGGTGAGTGAGCGTTTAATGCGAGTGAGCGTTTATAGTGATTGAGCGTTTAACATGAGTGTTTAATGTGAGTGAGTGTTTAATGTGAGTGAATGTTTATTGTGAGTGAGCGTTTAACGCGAGTGAGTGTTTATTGCGAGTGAATGTTTATTGTGAGTGAGCGTTTAATGTGAGTGAGCGTTACATGTGAGTGAGTGTTTACTGTATGTGTTTAATGCGACTGAGTGTTTAATGCAAGTGAGTGTTTATTGTGAGTGAGTGATTATTGTGTATTTGTTTTAAGTGAGTGAGTGTTTAATACGAGTGGGTGTTTAATGAGAGTGAGTGTTTAATATGAGTTAGCATTTAATGTGAGTGACTGTTTAATGTGAGTGAGTGTTTATTGTGAGTGAGTGTTTATGGTGAGTGAGTGTTTAATGCGAGTGAGTGTTTATTGCGAGTGAGTGTTTATTGCAAGTGAGTGTTTATTGTGTGAGTGTTTATTGAGTGAGTGTTTATTGTGAGTGAGTGTTTATTGTGAGTGAGCGTTTAATGCGAGTGAGCGTTTATAGTGATTGAGCGTTTAACGTGAGTGTTTAATGTGAGTGAGTGTTTAATGTGAGTGTTTAATGTGAGTGAGTGTTTATTGTGAGTGAGCGTTTAATGTGAGTGAGCGTTTAATGTGAGTGTTTAATGTGAGTGAGTGTTTAATGTGAATGAGCGTTTAATGTGAGTGAGTGTTTAACGTGAGCGTTTATTGTGAGTGAGTGTTTAATGTGAATGAGCGTTTAATGTGAGTGAGTGTTTATTGTGAGTGAGCGTTTATTGCGAGTGAGCGTTTATTGCAAGTGAGTGTTTATTGTGTGTGTTTATTGAGTGAGTGTTTATCGTGAGTGAGTGTTTATTGTGAGCGTTTAATGTGAGTGAGCTTTACATGTGAGTGAGTGTTTATTGTGTGTGTTTAATGCGACTGAGTGTTTAATGGAAGTGAGTGTTTATTGTGAGTGAGTGTTTATTGTGTATTTGTTTTATGTGAGTGAGTGTTTAATATGAGTGAGTGTTTAATGAGAGTGAGTGTTTAATGTGAGTGGTTAATGTGAGTGAGTGTTTATTGTGAGTGAGTGTTTAATGCGAGTGTGTGTTTATTGTGTGTGTGTTTAATGTGAGTGAGCTTTTAATGTGAGTGACTGTTTATTGTATGTGAGTGTTTATTGTGAGTGAGAGTGTATTGTGAGTGAGTGTTTATTGTGAGTGAGCGTTTATTTTGAGTGAGTGTTTATTGTGAGTGAGTGTTTATTGTGAGTGAGTGTTTATTGTGAGTGAGTATTTATTGTGAGTCAGTGTTTAATGTGTTTGTTTAATGTGAGTGTGTGTTTAATGCGAGTCAGTGTTTAATGCGATTCAGTGTTTATTGTGAGTGAGTGTTTATTGTGAGTGTTTAACATGCGTGAGTGTTTAATGCGAGTGAGCGTTTATTGTGCGTGAGTGTTTATTGTGAGTACGTTTTGTAAGTGTTTAACGTGAGTGAGTGTTTAACGTGAGTGAGCGTTTAATATGAGTCAGAATTTAACACGAGTGAGCTTTTAATGTGAATGTTTAACGTGAGTGAGCGTTTCATGTAAGTGAGCGTTTAATGCGACTGAGTGTTTATTGTGAGTGAGTGTTTATTGTGAGTGAGTGTTTAATGTGAGTGTGTTTAATGTGAGTGAGCGTTTAACGCGAGTTATTGTTTAATGCGAGTGAGTGTTTAATGTGAGTCAGTATTTGATGTGAGTCAGTGTTTAATGTGAGTGAATGTTTAATGTGAGTGTGTTTATTGTGAGTGAGTGTTTTTGTGAATGAGTGTTTATTGAGTGAGTGTTTATTGTGAGTGAGTGTTTAATGTGAGTGAGTGTTTATTGTGAGTGAGTATTTAATATGAGTGAGTGTTTATTGTGAGTGAGTGTTTAATGTGAGTGCACGTTTAACGTGAGTGAGTGTTTATTGTGTGTCAGTGTTTAATGGTGTCAGTGTTTAATGCGAGTGAGTGTTTAATGCGAGTGAGTGTTTATTGTGAGTGAGTGATTAACGTGAGTGTGTGTTTAATGTGAGTGTGTGTTTAATGTGAGTGAGTGTTTAATGTGAGTGAGTGTTTATTGTGAGTGAGTGATTAATGTGTGTGATTGTTTATTCTGTGTGAGTGTTTAATGTGAGTAAGCGTTTAATGCGAATGAGTGTTTAATGCGAGTGAATGTTTAATGCGAGTGAATGTTTAATGCGAGTGAGTGTTTTTTGTGAGTGAGTGTTTATTGGGAGCGAGCGTTTATTGTGAGTGAGTGTTTAACGTGAGTGTGTGTTTATTGTGAGTGAGTGTTTAATGTGAGTGAGCGTTTATTGTGAGTGAGTGTTTATTGTGTGTGTGTTTATTGTGAGTGAGCGTTTAACGCGAGTGAGTGTTTATAGCGAGTGAATATTTATTGTGAGTGAGTGTTTATCGTGAGTGAGTGTTTATTGTGAGTGAGCGTTTCTTGTGAATGAGCGTTTAATGGGAGTGAGTGTTTCTTGTCAGTGAGTGTTTATTGTGAGTGAGCGTTTATTGTGAGTGAGAGTTTGAGTGAGTGTTTATTGTGTGTGAGTGTTTATTGTGAGTGAGCATTTAATGTGAGTGAGTGTTTAATGTGTGTGTGTTTAATGTGAGTGAGCATTTAATTTGAGTGAGTGTTTAATGTGAGTGAGTGTTTATTGTGAGTGAGTGTTTATTGTGAGCGAGCGTTTAATGTGAGTGTTTCTTGTGAGTGAGTGTTTATTGTGAGTGAGCGTTTAATGTGAGTGAGTGTTTAATGTGAGTGTTTAATGTGAATGAGTGTTTAATGTGAGTGAGTGTTTAATGTGAGTGAATGTTTCTTGTGAGTGAGTGTTTATTGTGAGTGAGCGTTTAATGCGAGTGAGTGTTTATTGCGAGTGAGTGTTTATTGTGAGTGTTTATTGCGAATTAGTGTTTTTCATGAGTGTTTATTAAGTGCGTGTTTATTGTGAGTGAGTGTTTATGGTGAGTGAGCATTTAATGCGAGGAGTGTTTATTGTGAGTGTTTATTGCGAATTAGTGTTTTTCATGAGTGTTTATTAAGTGAGTGTTTATTGTGAGTGAGTGTTTATTGCGAGTGAGTGTTTAATGTGAGTGGGTGTTTAATCTGAGTGAGCGTTTAATGTGAGTGAGCGTTTAATGTGAGTGAGTGTTTATTACGAGTGAGTGTTTATTGCAAGTGAGTGTTTATTGAGTGAGTGTTTATCGTGAGTGAGTGTTTATTGTGAGTGAGCGTTTAATGTGAGTGAACGTTACATGTGAGTGAGTGTTTATTGTGTGTGTTTAATGCGACTGAGTGTTTAATGCAAGTGAGTGTTTATTGTGAGTGAGTGTTTATTGTGTATTTGTTTTATGTGAGTGAGTGTTTAATACGAGTGAGTGTTTAATGAGAGTGGTTAATGTGAGTGAGTGTTTATTGTGTGTGAGTGTTTAATGCGAGTGAGTGTTCATTGTGTGTGAGTGTTTAATGTGAGTGAGCTTTTAATGTGAGTGAGAGTGTATTGTGAGTGAGTGTTTATTGTGAGTGAGCGTTTATTTTGAGTGAGCGTTTAATGTGAGTGACTGTTTAATATGAGTGAGTGTTTCTTGTGAGTGAGTGTTTAATGTGAGTGAGCGTTTAATGTGAGTGAGTGTTTATTGTGAGTGAGTGTTTATTGTGAGTGAGTGTTTATGGTGAGTGAGCGTTTAATGCGAGTGAGTGTTTATTGCGAGTGAGTGTTTATTGCAAGTGAGTGTTTATTGTGTGAGTGTTTATTGAGTGAGTGTTTATTGTGAGTGAGTGTTTATTGTGAGTGAGCATTTAATGTGAGTGACTGTTTAATATGAGTGAGTGTTTCTTGTGAGTGAGTGTTTAATGTGAGTGAGCGTTTATTGTGAGTGAGTGTTTATGGTGAGTGAGCGTTTAATGCGAGTGAGTGTTTATTGCGAGTGAGTGTTTATTGCAAGTGTGTGTTTATTGTGTGAGTGTTTATTGAGTGAGTGTTTATTGTGAGTGAGTGTTTATTGTGAGTGAGTGTTTAATGCGAGTGAGCGTTTATAGTGATTGAGCGTTTAACGTGAGTGTTTAATGTGAGTGAGTGTTTAATGTGAGTGATTAATGTGAGTGAGTGTTTATTGTGAGTGAGCGTTTAACGTGAGTGAATGTTTATTGCGAGTGAATGTTTATTGTGAGTGAGTGTTTAATGTGAGTGAGCGTTACGTGTGAGTGAGTGTTTATTGTGTGTGTTTAATGCGACTGAGTGTTTAATGCAAGTGAGTGTTTATTGTGAGTGAGTGTTTATCGTGTATTTGTTTTATGTGAGTGAGTGTTTAATACGAGTGAGTGTTTAATGAGAGTGAGTGTTAAATGTGAGTGAGTGTTTCTTGTGAGTGAGTGTTTAATGTGAGTGAGCGTTTCATGTGAGTGAGTGTTTATTGTGAGTGAGTGTTTATGGTGAGTGAGCGTTTAATGCGAGTGAGTATTTATTGCGAGTGAGTGTTTATTGCAAGTGAGTGTTTATTTTGTGAGTGTTTTTTGAGTGAGTGTTTATTGTGAGTGAGTGTTTATTGTGAGTGAGCGTTTAATGCGAGTGAGTGTTTATAGTGATTGAGCGTTTAACGTGAGTGTTTAATGTGATTGAGTGTTTAATGTGAGTGTTTAATGTGAGTGAGTGTTTATTGTGAGTGAGCGTTTAACGCGAGTGAGTGTTTATTGCGAGTGAATGTTTATTGTGAGTGAGTGTTTATTGAGTGAGTGTTTATCGTGAGTGTTTATTGTGAGTGAGTGTTTAATGTGAGTGAGCGTTACATGTGACTGAGTGTTTATTGTGTGTGTTTAATGCGACTGAGTGTTTAATGCAAGTGAGTGTTTATTGTGAGTGAGTGTTTATTGTGTATTTGTTTTATGTGAGTGAGTGTTTAATGTGAGTGAGTGTTTAATGTGTGACTGTTTAATGTGAGTGAGTGTTTCTTGTGAGTGAGTGTTTAATGTGAGTGAGTGTTTATTGTGAGTGTTTATTGTGAGTGAGTGTTTATTGTGAATGAGCGTTTAATGTGAATGAGTGTTTATTGTGAGTGAGTGTTTATTGTGAGTGAGTGTTTATTGTGAGTGAGTGTTCTTTGCGAGTGAGTGTTTATTGTGAGTGAGCGTTTAATGCGAGTGAATGTTTAATGTGAGTGAGTGTTTAATGTGAGTGAGTGTTTAATGTGAGTGAGTGTTTATTGTGAGTGAGTGTTGAATGTGAGTGTGTGTTTCTTGTGAGTGAGTGTTTATTTTAGGTGAGCATTTAATGCGAGTGAGTGTTTATTGCGAATTAGTGTTTGTTGTTCGTGTTTATTGAGTGCGTGTTTATTGTGAGTGACTGTTTATTCTGAGCGAGCATTTAATGCGAGTGAGTGTATATTGCGAATTAGTGTTTATTGTGAGTGTTTATTGAGTGCGTGTTTATTGTGAGTGAGTGTTTATTCTGAGCGAGCATTTAATGCGAGTGAGTGTATAATGTGAGTGGGTGTTTAATGTGAGTGAGCACTTAATGCGAGTGAATGTTTAATGTGAGTGAGTGTTTATTGCAAGTGAGTGTTTAATGTGAGTGGTTAATGTGAGTGGTTAATGTGAGTGAGCGTTTAATGTGAGTGAGTGTTTATTGTGAGTGAGTGTTTAATGTGAGTGAGCTTTTAATGTGAGTGACTGTTTATTGTGAGTGAGTGTTTAATGTGAGTGTTTATTGTGAGTGAGAGTGTATTGTGAGTGAGTGTTTAATGTGAGTGAGTGTTTCTTGTGAGTGAGTGTTTACTGTGAGTGAGCATTTAATGCGAGTGTTTATTGCGAATTAGTGTTTATTGTGAGTGTTTATTGAGTGCGTGTTTATTGTGAGGGAGTGTTTATTCTGAGTGAGCATTTAATGCGAGTGAGCGTTTAATGCGAGTGAGTGTTTAATGTGAGTGAGCGTTTCATGTGAGTGAGTGTTTATTGTGAGTGAGTGTTTATTGTGAGTGAGTGTTTAATGTGAGTGTTTATTGTGAGTGAGTGTTTATTGTGAGTGTTTATTGTGAGTGAGCGTTTATTGTGAATGAGCGTTTAATGTGAGTGAGTGTTTCTTGTCAGTGAGTGTTTATTGTGAGTGAGTGTTTAATGCGAGTGAATGTTTATTGTGAGTGAGTGTTCATTGCGAGTGAGTGTTCATTGTGAGTGAGTGTTCATTGCGAGTGAGTGTTTATTGTGAGTGAGCGTTTAATGCGAGTGAATGTTTAATGTGAGTGAGTGTTTATTGTGAGTGAGGGTTTAATGTGAGTGAGCATTTATTGTGAGTGAGCGTTTATTGTGAGTGAGTGTTTATTGTGAGTGTGTGTTTATTGTGAGTGAGTGTTTATTGTGAGTGAGTGTTTAATGTGAGTGAGTGTTTAATGTGAGTGTTTAATGTGAGTGATTGTTTAATGTGAGTGTTTAATGTGAGTGAGCGTTTCATGTGAGTGAGTGTTTATTGTGAGTGAGTGTTTATTGTGAGTGAGTGTTTAATGTGAGTGAGTGTTTAATGTGAGTGTTTAATGTGAGTGAGCGTTTAATGTGAGTGAGTGTTTATTGTGAGTGAGAGTTTAATATGAGTGAGTGTTTATTGTGAGTGAGTGTTTAATGTGAGTGTTTATTGTGAGTGAGTGTTTATTGTGAGTGAGTGTTTAATGTGAGTGTTTATTGCAAGTGAGTGTTTAATGTGAGTGAGTGTTTAATGTGAGTGGTTAATGTGAGTGAGTGTTTAATGTGAGTGAGTGTTTAATGTGAGTGAGCGTTTAATGTGAGTGAGTGTTTAATGTGAGTGAGAGTTTAATATGAGTGAGTGTTTATTGTGAGTGAGTGTTCAATGTGAGTGAGTGTTTAATGTGAGTGTTTAATGTGAGTGAGCGTTTAATGTGAGTGAGTGTTTATTGTGAGTGAGAGTTTAATATGAGTGAGTGTTTATTGTGAGTGAGTGTTTAATGTGAGTGTTTATTGCAAGTGAGTGTTTAATGTGAGTGAGTGTTTAATGTGAGTGGTTAATGTGAGTGAGAGTTTAATATGAGTGAGTGTTTATTGTGAGTGAGTGTTTAATGTGAGTGTTTATTGCAAGTGAGTGTTTAATGTGAGTGAGTGGTTAATGTGAGTGAGTGGTTAATGTGAGTGAGTGTTTATTGTGAGTGAGTGTTTATTGTGAGTGAGTGTTTATTATGAGTGAGTGTTTAATGTGAGTGAGCGTTTAATGTGAGTGAGTGTTTATTGTGAGTGAGTGTTTATTGTGAGTGAGTGGTTAATGTGAGTGTTTATTGTGAGTGAGTGTTTATTGTGAATGAACGTTTAATGCGAGTGAGCGTTTATTGTGAGTGAGCGTTTATTGCAAGTGAGTGTTTAATGTGAGTGAGTGTTTAATGTGAATGAGTGCTTCATGTGAGTGAGTGTTTATTGTGTGTGTGTTTAATGTGAGTGAGTGTTTAATGTGAGTGAGTGTTTAATATGAGTGAGCATTTAATGTGAGTGACTGTTTAAAGTGAGTGAGTGTTTCTTGTGAGTGTGTTTAATGTGTGAGCTTTTAATGTGAGTGAGTGTTTATTGTGAGTGAGTGTTTATTGTGAGTGAGTGTTTATTGTGAGTGAGCGTTTATAGTGAGTTGGTGTTTATTGTGAGTCAGTGTTTAATGTGAGTGAGTGTTTAATGTTAGTGAGCGTTTCATGCAACTGAGTGTTTATTGTGAGTGAGTGTTTATTGTGAGTGAGTGTTTATTGTGAGTGAGTGTTTAATGTGAGTGAGTGTTTATTGTGAGTGAGTGTTTATTGTGAAAGAGCGTTTATTGTGAGTGAGTGTTTATTGTGAGTGTTTAACATGCGTGAGTGTTTAATGCAAGTGAGCGTTTCATGCAACTGAGTATTTATTGTGAGTGTTTAACATGCGTGAGTGTTTAATGCGAGTGAGCGTTTCATGCAACTGAGTGTTTATTGTGAGTGAGTGTTTATTGTGAGTGAGTGTTTATTGTGTGAGTGTTTATTGTGAGTGAGTTTTTATTGTGAGTGAGTGTTTAATGTGAGTGAGCGTTTAATGTGAGTGAGCGTTTAATGCGAGTGAGCGTTTAATGTGAGTGTGTGTTTATTGAGTGAGTGTTTATTGTGAGTGAGTGTTTAATGTGAGTGTTTATTGTGAGTAAGTGTTTATTGTGAATGAGCGTTTAATGTGAGTGAGTGTTTCTTGTCAGTGAGTGTTTATTGTGAGTGAGTGTTTAATGTGAGTGAGTTTTTATTGTGAGTGTTTAATGTGAGTGAGCGTTTAATGTGAGTGAGTGTTTATTGTGAGTGAGTGTTTATTGTGAGTGAGTGTTTAATGTGAGTGAGTGTTTATTGTGAATGAGCGTTTATTGTGAGTGAGTGTTTATTGTGAGTGAGTGTTTATTGTGAGTGAGTGTTTATTGTGAGTGAGTGTTTATTGTGAGTGAGTTTTTATTGTGAGTGAGTGTTGTGAGTGTGTGTTTATTGTGAGTGAGTGTTTATTGTGAGTGAGTGTTTAATGTGAGTGTTTAGTGTGAGTGAGTGTTTAATGTGAGTGTTTATTGTGAGTGAGTGTTTATTGTGAGTGTTTATTGTGAGTGAGCGTTTATTGTGAATGAGCGTTTAATGTGAGTGAGTGTTTCTTGTCAGTGAGTGTTTATTGTGAGTGAGTGTTTAATGCGAGTGAGTGTTTATTGTGAGTGAGTTTTCATTGCGAGTGAGTGTTTATTGTGACTGAGTGTTCATTGCGAGTGAGTGTTTATTGTGAGTGAGTGTTTATTGTGAGTGTTTATTGCAAGTGAGTGTTTAATGTGAGTGAGTGGTTAATGTGAGTGAGTGGTTAATGTGAGTGAGTGTTTATTGTGAGTGAGTGTTTATTATGAGTGAGTGTTTAATGTGAGTGAGCGTTTAATGTGAGTGAGTGTTTATTGTGAGTGAGTGTTTATTGTGAGTGAGTGGTTAATGTGAGTGTTTATTGTGAGTGAGTGTTTATTGTGAATGAACGTTTAATGCGAGTGAGCGTTTATTGTGAGTGAGCGTTTATTGCAAGTGAGTGTTTAATGTGAGTGAGTGTTTAATGTGAATGAGTGCTTCATGTGAGTGAGTGTTTATTGTGTGTGTGTTTAATGTGAGTGAGTGTTTAATGTGAGTGAGTGTTTAATATGAGTGAGCATTTAATGTGAGTGACTGTTTAAAGTGAGTGAGTGTTTCTTGTGAGTGTGTTTAATGTGTGAGCTTTTAATGTGAGTGAGTGTTTATTGTGAGTGAGTGTTTATTGTGAGTGAGTGTTTATTGTGAGTGAGCGTTTATAGTGAGTTGGTGTTTATTGTGAGTCAGTGTTTAATGTGAGTGAGTGTTTAATGTTAGTGAGCGTTTCATGCAACTGAGTGTTTATTGTGAGTGAGTGTTTATTGTGAGTGAGTGTTTATTGTGAGTGAGTGTTTAATGTGAGTGAGTGTTTATTGTGAGTGTTTAACATGCGTGAGTGTTTAATGCAAGTGAGCGTTTCATGCAACTGAGTATTTATTGTGAGTGTTTAACATGCGTGAGTGTTTAATGCGAGTGAGCGTTTCATGCAACTGAGTGTTTATTGTGAGTGAGTGTTTATTGTGAGTGAGTGTTTATTGTGTGAGTGTTTATTGTGAGTGAGTTTTTATTGTGAGTGAGTGTTTAATGTGAGTGAGCGTTTAATGTGAGTGAGCGTTTAATGCGAGTGAGCGTTTAATGTGAGTGTGTGTTTATTGAGTGAGTGTTTATTGTGAGTGAGTGTTTAATGTGAGTGTTTATTGTGAGTAAGTGTTTATTGTGAATGAGCGTTTAATGTGAGTGAGTGTTTCTTGTCAGTGAGTGTTTATTGTGAGTGAGTGTTTAATGTGAGTGAGTTTTTATTGTGAGTGTTTAATGTGAGTGAGCGTTTAATGTGAGTGAGTGTTTATTGTGAGTGAGTGTTTATTGTGAGTGAGTGTTTAATGTGAGTGAGTGTTTATTGTGAATGAGCGTTTATTGTGAGTGAGTGTTTATTGTGAGTGAGTGTTTATTGTGAGTGAGTGTTTATTGTGAGTGAGTGTTTATTGTGAGTGAGTTTTTATTGTGAGTGAGTGTTGTGAGTGTGTGTTTATTGTGAGTGAGTGTTTATTGTGAGTGAGTGTTTAATGTGAGTGTTTAGTGTGAGTGAGTGTTTAATGTGAGTGTTTATTGTGAGTGAGTGTTTATTGTGAGTGTTTATTGTGAGTGAGCGTTTATTGTGAATGAGCGTTTAATGTGAGTGAGTGTTTCTTGTCAGTGAGTGTTTATTGTGAGTGAGTGTTTAATGCGAGTGAGTGTTTATTGTGAGTGAGTTTTCATTGCGAGTGAGTGTTTATTGTGACTGAGTGTTCATTGCGAGTGAGTGTTTATTGTGAGTGAGTGTTTATTGTGAGTGAGTGTTTAATGTGAGTGAGTTTTTATTGTGAGTGTTTAATGTGAGTGAGCGTTTAATGTGAGTGAGTGTTTATTGTGAGTGAGCGTTTAATGCGAGTGAATGTTTAATGTGAGTGAGCGTTGAATGTGAGTGAGTGTTTATTGTGAGTGAGCGTTTAATGCGAGTGAATGTTTAATGTGAGTGAGTGTTTATTGTGAGTGAGTGTTTAATGTGAGTGAGTGTTTAGTGTGAGTGAGTGTTTAATGTGAGTGAGTGTTTATTGTGAGTGAGTGTTTATTGTGAATGAGCGTTTATTGTGAGTGAGTGTTTATTGTGAGTGAGTGTTTATTGTGAGTGAGTGTTTATTGTGAGTGAGTGTTTATTGTGAGTGAGTGTTTATTGTGAATGAGCGTTTATTGTGAGTGAGTGTTTATTGTGAGTGAGTGTTTATTGTGAATGAGTGTTTATTGTGAGTGTTTATTGTGAGTGAGTGTTTATTGTGAGTGTTTAACATGCGTGAGTGTTTAATGCAAGTGAGCGTTTCATGCAACTGAGTGTTTATTGTGAGTGAGTGTTTATTGTGAGTGAGTGTTTAATGTGAGTGAGTGTTTAATGTGAGTGAGTGTTTATTGTGAGTGAGTGTTTATTGTGAGTGAGTGTTTAATGTGAGTGAGTGTTTATTGTGAGTGAGTGTTTATTGTGAGTGAGTGTTTATTGTGAGTGAGTTTTTATTGTGTGAGTGTTTAATGTGAGTGAGTGTTTAATGTGAGTGAGGGTTTAATGTGAGTGAGCGTTTAATGCGAGTGAGTGTTTATTGTGAGTGAGGGTTTAATGTGAGTGTGTGTTTAATGTGAGTGAGCGTTTAATGTGAGTGAGTGTTTAATGTGAGTGTTTATTGTGAGTGAGTGTTTAATGTGAGTGAGTGTTTATTGTGAGTGAGGGTTTATTGTGAGTGAGTGTTTATTGTGAGTGAGTTTTTATTGTGAGTGAGTGTTTAATGTGAGTGAGTGTTTAATGTGAGTGAGGGTTTAATGTGAGTGAGCGTTTAATGCGAGTGAGCGTTTATTGTGAGTGAGGGTTTAATGTGAGTGAGTGTTTATTGTGAGTGAGTGTTTAATGTGAGTGTGTGTTTAATGTGAGTGTTTATTGTGAGTGAGGGTTTAATGTGAGTGAGTGTTTATTGTGAGTGAGTGTTTAATGTGAGTGTTTATTGTGAGTGAGTGTTTATTGTGAGTGTTTAATGTGAGTGAGTGTTTATTGTGAGTGAGCGTTTATTGTGAGTGAGTGTTCATTGCGAGTGAGTGTTTATTGTGACTGAGTGTTCATTGCGAGTGAGTGTTTATTGTGAGTGAGTGTTCATTGCGAGTGAGTGTTTATTGTCAGTGAGTGTTTAATGTGAGTGAATGTTTAATGTGAGTGAGTGTTTATTGTGAGTGAGGGTTTAATGTGAGTGAGCGTTTAATGTGAGTGAGCGTTTAATGTGAGTGAGCGTTTATTGTGAGTGAGTGTTTATTGTGAGTGAGTGTTTATTGTGAGTGAGTGTTTAATGTGAGTGTTTATTGTGAGTGAGTGTTTATTGTGAGTGTTTATTGTGAATGAGTGTTTATTGTGAGTGAGCGTTTAATGCGAATGAATATTTAATGTGAGTGAGCGTTTAATGTGAGTGAGTGTTTCTTGTCAGTGAGTGTTTATTGTGAGTGAGTGTTTAATGCGAGTGAGTGTTTATTGTGTGTGTGTTTAATGTGAGTGAGCTTTTAATGTGAGTGACTGTTTATTGTGAGTGTGTTGAATGTGAGTGTTTATTGTGAGTGAGAGTGTATTGTGAGTGAGTGTTTATTATGAGTGTGTTTATTGTGAGTGAGTGTTTAATATGAGTGAGCATTTAATGTGAGTGACTGTTTAATGTGAGTGAGTGTTTCTTGTGAGTGAGTGTTTATTGTGAGTGAGCGTTTATGGTGAGTGAGCGTTTATTGTGAGTGAGCGTTTATTGTGAGTGAGCGTTTAATGTGAGTGACTGTTTTTTGTGAGTGAGTGTTTATTGTGAGTGAGTGTTTATTGTGAGTGAGTGTTTATTGTGAGTGAGTGTTTATTGTGAGTGAGCGTTTATTGTGAGTGTTTATTGTGAATGAGTGTTTATTGTGAGTGAGTGTTTAACATGCGTGAGTGTTTAATGCAAGTGAGCGTTTCATGCAACTGAGTGTTTATTGTGAGTGAGTGTTTAATGTGAGTGAGTGTTTAATGTGAGTGAGTGTTTAATGTGAGTGAGTGTTTAATGTGAGTGAGTTTTTATTGTGAGTGAGTGTTTAATGTGAGTGAGTGTTTAATGTGAGTGAGCGTTTAATGTGAGTGAGCGTTTAATGTGAGTGAGTGTTTATTGTGAGTGAGTGTTTATTGTGAGTGAGTGTTTATTGTGAGTGTTTATTGTGAGTGAGTGTTTATTGTGAGTGAGTGTTTATTGTGAGTGAGTGTTTATTGTGAGTGTTTATTGTGAGTGAGTGTTTATTGTGAGTGAGTGTTTATTGTGAGTGAGTGTTTATTGTGAGTGTTTATTGTGAATGAGCGTTTAATGTGAGTGAGTGTTTCTTGTCCGTGAGTGTTTATTGTGAGTGAGCGTTTAATGCGAGTGAGTGTTTATTGTGAGTGTGTGTTCATTGCGAGTGTGTGTTTATTGAGAGTGTTTATTGTGAATGAGCGTTTAATGTGAGTGAGTGTTTCTTGTCCGTGAGTGTTTATTGTGAGTGAGCGTTTAATGCGAGTGAGTGTTTATTGTGAGTGTGTGTTCATTGCGAGTGTGTGTTTATTGTGAGTGAGCGTTTAATGCGAGTGAATGTTTAATGTGAGTGAGTGTTTATTGTGAGTGAGGGTTTAATGTGAGTGAGTGTTTAATGTGAGTGGTTAATGTGAGTGAGTGTTTAATGTGAGTGAGTGTTTATTGTGAGTGAGTATTTATTGTGAGTGTGTTTAATGTGAGTGAGCTTTTAATGTGAGTGACTGTTTATTGTGAGTGAGTGTTTATTGTGAGAGTGTATTGTGAGTGAGTGTTTATTGTGAGTGAGTGTTTAATGTGAGTGAGTGTTTAATGTGAGTGGTTAATGTGAGTGAGTGTTTAATGTGAGTGAGTGTTTATTGTGAGTGAGTGTTTAATGTGAATGAGTGTTTATTGTGTGTGTGTTTAATGTGAGTGAGCTTTTAATGTTAGTGACTGTTTATTGTGAGTGAGTGTTTATTATGAGTGAGAGTGTATTGTGAGTGAGTGTTTAATGCGAGTGAGTGTTTATTGTGTGTGAGTGTTTAATGTGAGTGTTTATTGTGAATGAGAGTGTATTGTGAGTGAGTGTTTATTGTGAGTGACTGTTTATTGTGAGTGAGTGTTTAATGTGAGTGTTTATTGTGAATGAGAGTGTATTGTGAGTGAGTGTTTATTTTGAGTGAGCGTTTAATGTGAGTGAGTGTTTCTTGTGAGTGAGTGTTTATTGTGAGTGAGCATTTAATGCGAGTGAGTGTTTATTGTGAATTAGTGTTTATTGTGAGTGTTTATTGAGTGCGTGTTTATTGTGAGTGAGTGTTTATTCTGAGCGAGCATTTAATGCGAGTGAGTGTTTATTGTGAGTGAGTGTTTATTGTTAGTGAGTGTTTATTAAGTGAGTGTTTATTGTGAGTGAGTGTTTATGGTGAGTGAGCGTTTAATGCGAGTGAGTGTTTATTGCGAGTGAGTGTTTATTGCAAGTGAGTGTTTATTGTGTGAGTGTTTATTGAGTGAGTGTTTATTGTGAGTGAGTGTTTATTGTGAGTGAGCGTTTAACGCGAGTGAATGTTTATTGCGAGAGAATGTTTATTGTGAGTGAGTGTTTATTGAGTGAATGTTTATCGTGAGTGAGTGTTTATTGTGAGTGAGCGTTTAATGTGAGTGAGCGTTACATGTGAGTGAGTGTTTATTGTGTGTGTTTAATGCGACTGAGTGTTTAATGCAAGTGAGTGTTTATTGTGAGTGAGTGTTTATTGTGTATTTGTTTTATGTGAGTGAGTGTTTAATACGAGTGAGTGTTTAATGAGAGTGAGTGTTTAATGTGAGTGAGTGTTTCTTGTGAGTGAGTGTTTAATGTGAGTGAGCGTTTAATGTGAGTGAGTGTTTATTGTGAGTGAGTGTTTATTGTGAGTGAGCGTTTAATGCGAGTGAGTGTTTATTGCGAGTGAGTGTTTATTGCAAGTGAGTGTTTATATTGTGAGTGTTTTTTGAGTGAGTGTTTATTGTGAGTGAGCGTTTATTGTGAGTGAGCGTTTATAGTGAGTGAGCGTTTAATGCGAGTGAGCGTTTATAGTGATTGAGCGTTTAACGTGAGTGTTTAATGTGATTGAGTGTTTAATGTGAGTGTTTAATGTGTGAGTGTTTATTGTGAGTGAGCTTTTAACGCGAGTGAGTGTTTATAGCGAGTGAATATTTATTGTGAGTGAGTGTGTATCGTGAGTGAGTGTTTATCGTGAGTGAGTGTTTATTGAGTGAGCGTTTAATGTGAGTGAGCGTTACATGTGAGTGAGTGTTTTTTGTGTGTGTTTAATGCGACTGAGTGTTTAATGCAAGTGAGTGTTTATTGTGAGTGAGTGTTTATTGTGTATTTGTTTTATGTGAGTGAGTGTTTAATACGAGTGAGTGTTTAATGAGAGTGAGTGTTTAATATGAGTGAGAATTTAATGTGAGTGAGCGTTTAATGTGAGTGAGCGTTTAATGTGAGTGAGTGTTTATTGTGAGTGAGGGTTTAATGTGAGTGAGTATTTATTGTGAGTGAGCGTTTAATGTGAGTGAGTGTTTAATGTGAGTGGTTAATGTGAGTGAGCGTTTATTGTGAGTGGTTAATGTGAGTGAGTGTTTAATGTGAGTGTTTAATGTGAGTGAGTGTTTATTGTGAGTGAGTGTTTATTGTGAGTGACTGTTTATTGTGAGTGAGTGTTTAATGTGAGTGTTTATTGTGAATGAGAGTGTATTGTGAGTGAGTGTTTATTGTGAGTGTGTTTATTGTGAGTGAGCGTTTATTTTGAGTGAGCGTTTAATGTGAGTGAGTGTTTATTGCGAGTGAGTGTTTATTGTGAGTGTTTATTGAGTGCGTGTTTATTGTGAGTGAGTGTTTATTCTGAGCGAGCATTTAATGCGAGTGAGTGTTTAATGTGAGTGGGTGTTTATTGTGAGTGAGTGCTTATTGTGTATTTGTTTTATGTGAGTGAGTGTTTAATACGAGTGAGTGTTTAATGAGAGTGAGTGTTTAATATGAGTGAGAATTTAATGTGAGTGAGTGTTTCTTGTGAGTGAGTGTTTCTTGTGAGTGAGCGTTTAATGTGAGTGAGTGTTTATTGCAAGTGAGTGTTTATTGTGTGAGTGTTTATTGAGTGAGTGTTTATTGTGAGTGAGTGTTTATTGTGAGTGAGCGTTTAATGTGAGTGAGAGTTACATGTGAGTGAGTGTTTATTGTGTGTGTTTAATGCGACTGAGTGTTTAATGCAAGTGAGTGTTTATTGTGAGTGAGTGTTTATTGTGTATTTGTTTTATGTGAGTGAGTGTTTAATACGAGTGAGTGTTTAATGAGAATGAGTGTTTAATGTGAGTGAGTGTTTCTTGTGAGTGAGTGTTTAATGTGAGTGAGCGTTTAATGTGAGTGAGTGTTTATTGTGAGTGAGTGTTTATTGCGAGTGAGCGTTTAATGCGAGTGAGTGTTTATTGCGAGTGAGTGTTTATTGCAAGTGAGTGTTTATATTGTGAGTGTTTTTTGAGTGAGTGTTTATTGTGAGTGAGTGTTTATTGTGAGTGAGCGTTTAATGCGAGTGAGCGTTTATAGTGATTGAGCGTTTAACGTGAGTGTTTAATGTGAGTGAGTGTTTAATGTGAGTGTTTAATGTGAGTGAGTGTTTATTGTGAGTGAGCTTTTAACGCGAGTGAGTGTTTATAGCGAGTGAATATTTATTGTGAGTGAGTGTGTATCGTGAGTGTTTATCGTGAGTGTTTATTGAGTTAGCGTTTAATGTGAGTGAGCGTTACATGTGAGTGAGTGTTTATTGTGTGTGTTTAATGCGACTGAGTGTTTAATGCAAGTGAGTGTTTATTGTGAGTGAGTGTTTATTGTGTATTTGTTTTATGTGAGTGAGTGTTTAATACGAGTGAGTGTTTAATGAGAGTGAGTGCTTAATGTGAGTGAGTGTTTCTTGTGAGTGAGTGTTTAATGTGAGTGAGCGTTTAATGTGAGTGAGTGTTTATTGTGAGTGAGGGTTTAATGTGAGTGAGTATTTATTGTGAGTGGTTAATGTGAGTGAGCGTTTATTGTGAGTGGTTAATGTGAGTGAGTGTTTAATACGAGTGAGCGTTTAATGTGAGTGAGTGTTTCTTGTGAGTGAGTGTTTAATATGAGTGAGCATTTAATGTGAGTGAGTGTTTCTTGTGAGTGAGTGTTTCTTGTGAGTGAGTGTTTAATGTGAGTGAGCGTTTATTGTGAGTGGGTGTTTAATCTGAGTGAGCGTTTAATGTGAGTGAGCGTTTAATGTGAGTGAGTGTTTATTGTGAGTGAGGGTTTAATGTGAGTGAGTATTTATTGTGAGTGAGCGTTTAATGCGAGTGAGTGTTTATTGCGATTGAGTGTTTAATGTGAGTGAGTGTTTAATGTGAGTGGTTAATGTGAGTGAGCGTTTATTGTGACTGGTTAATGTGAGTGAGTGTTTAATGTGAGTGTTTAATGTGAGTGAGTGTTTATTGTGAGTGAGTGTTTAATGCGAGTGAGTGTTTATTGTGTGTGAGTGTTTAATGTGAGTGAGCTTTTAATGTGAGTGACTGTTTATTGTGAGTGAGTGTTTAATGTGAGTGTTTATTGTGAATGAGAGTGTATTGTGAGTGAGTGTTTATTGTGAGTGTGTTTATTGTGAGTGAGCGTTTATTTTGAGTGAGCGTTTAATGTGAGTGAGTGTTTCTTGTGAGTGAGTGTTTATTGTGAGTGAGCATTTAATGCAAGTGAGTGTTTATTGTGAATTAGTGTTTATTGTGAGTGTTTATTGAGTGCGTGTTTATTGTGAGTGAGTGTTTATTCTGAGCGAGCATTTAATGTGAGTGAGTGTTTATTGTGAGTGAGCGTTTAATGTGAGTGAGCGTTTAATGTGAGTTAGTGTTTATTGCGAGTGAGTGTTTATTGTTAGTGAGTGTTCATTAAGTGAGTGTTTAATGTGAGTGAGTGTTTATTGTGAGTGAGTGTTTATGGTGAGTGAGTGTTTAATGCGAGTGAGTGTTTATTGCGAGTGAGTGTTTATTGCAAGTGAGTGTTTATTGTGTGAGTGTTTATTGAGTGAGTGTTTATTGTGAGTGAGTGTTTATTGTGAGTGAGCGTTTAACGCGAGTGAATGTTTATTGCAAGAGAATGTTTATTGTGAGTGAGTGTTTATTGAGTGAATGTTTATCGTGAGTGAGTGTTTATTGTGAGTGAGCGTTTAATGTGAGTGAGAGTTACATGTGAGTGAGTGTTTATTGTGTGTGTTTAATGCGACTGAGTGTTTAATGCAAGTGAGTGTTTATTGTGAGTGAGTGTTTATTGTGTATTTGTTTTGTGTGAGTGAGTGTTTAATACGAGTGAGTGTTTAATGAGAGTGAGTGTTTAATGTGAGTGAGTGTTTCTTGTGAGTGAGTGTTTAATGTGAGTGAGCGTTTAATGTGAGTGAGCGTTTATTGTGAGTGAGTGTTTATTGTGAGTGAGTGTTTATTGTGAGTGAGTGTTTAATGTGAGTGTTTATTGTGAGTGAGTGTTTATTGTGAGAGTTTATTGTGAGTGAGCGTTTATTGTGAATGAGCGTTTAATGTGAGTGAGTGTTTCTTGTCAGTGAGTGTTTATTGTGAGTGAGCGTTTAATGCGAGTGAGTGTTTAATGCGAGTGAGTGTTTATTGTGAGTGTGTGTTTATTGAGTGAGTGTTTATTGTGTGTGAGTGTTTATTGTGAATGAGCATTTAATGTGAGTGAGTGTTTAATGTGTGTGTGTTTAATGTGAGTGAGCGTTTAATTTGAGTGAGTGTTTAATGTGAGTGAGTGTTTATTGTGAGTGAGTGTTTATTGTGAGCGAGCGTTTAATGTGAGTGAGTGTTTCTTGTGAGTGAGTGTTTATTGTGAGTGAGCGTTTAATGTGAGTGAGTGTTTAATGTGAGTGTTTAATGTGAGTGAGTTTTTATTGTGAGTGAGTGTTTATTGTGAGTGAGCGTTTATTGTGAGCGAGCATTTAATGTGAGTGAATGTTTCTTGTGAGTGAGTGTTTATTGTGAGTGAGCGTTTAATGCGAGTGAGTGTTTATTGTGAGTCTTTATTGCGAATTAGTGTTTATTGTGAGTGTTAATGTGAGTGAGTGTTTACTGTGAGTGAGTGTTTATGGTGAGTGAGCATTTAATGCGAGTGAGTGTTTATTGCGAGTGAGTGTTTAATGTGAGTGGGTGTTTAATCTGAGTGAGCGTTTAATGTGAGTGAGCGTTTAATGTGAGTGAGTGTTTATTGCGAGTGAGTGTTTATTGTTAGTGAGTGTTTATTAAGTGAGTGTTTATTGTGAGTGAGTGTTTTTTGAGTGAGCGTTTATTGCGAGTGAGTGTATATTGCGAGTGAGTGTTTATTGCGAGTGAGTGTTTATTGTGTGTGTTTATTGAGTGAGTGTTTATTGTGTGTGAGTGTTTATTGTGAGTGAGCGTTTCATGCGAGTGAGCGTTTATAGTGATTGAGCGTTTAACGTGAGTGTTTAATATGAGTGGTTAATGTAATGTGAGTGTTTATTGTGAGTGAGCGTTTAACGCGAGTGAGTGTTTATTGCGAGTGAATGTTTATTGCGAGTGAGTGTTTATTGAGTTAGTGTTTATTGTGAATGAGTGTTTATTGAGTGAATGTTTATTGTGAGTGAGCGTTTCATGTGAGTGAGTGTTTATTGTGTGTGTGTTTAATGCGAGTGAGTGTTTAATGCAAGTGAATGTTTATTGTGAGTGAGTGTTTATTGTGCGTTTGTTTAATATGAGTGAGCCTTTAATACGAGTGAGTGTTTAATGAGAGTGAGTGTTTAATATGAGTGAGCATTTAATGTGAGTGACTGTTTAACGTGAGTGAGTGTTTCTTGTGAGTGTGTTTAATGTGTGTGAGTGTTTAATGTGAGTGAGTGTTTATTGTGAGTGAGTGTTTAATGTGAGTGAGTGTTTATTGTGAGTGAGCGTTTAATGTGAATGAGCGTTTATTGTGAGTGAGTGTTTATTGTGAGTGAGTGTTTATTGTGAGTGAGTGTTTATTGTGAGTGAGCATTTATTGTGAGTGAGCGTTTATTGTGAGTGAGTGTTTATTGTGAGTGAGCATTTATTGTGAGTGAGCGTTTATTGTGAGTGAGTGTTTAATGTGAGTGAGTGTTTAATATGAGTGAGCGTTTAATACAAGTGAGTGTTTAATGAGAGTGAGTGTTTAATATGAGTGAGCATTTAATGTGAGTGAGTGTTTCTTGTGAGTGAGTGTTTAATGTGAGTGAGTGTTTATTGTGAGTGTGTGTTTATTGAGTGAGTGTTTATTGTGAGTGAGCGTTTAATGTGAATGAGCGTTTATTGTGAGTGAGTGTTTATTGTGAGTGAGTGTTTATTGTGAGTGAGCGTTTAATGTGAGTGAGCGTTTATTGTGAGTCAGTGTTTAATGTGAGTGTGTTTAATGCGAGTCAGTGTTTAATGCGAGTGAGTGTTTAATGGGAGTCAGTGTTTATTGTGAGTGAGTGTTTATTATGAGTGTTTAACATGCGTGAGTGTTTAATGCGCGTGAGCTTTTCATGCAACTGAGTGTTTATTCTGAGTGAGTGTTTATTGTGAGTGAGCGTTTATTGTGAGTGAGCGTTTAATGTGAGTGAGCGTTTAATGCGAGTGAGCGTTTATTGTGAGTGAGTGTTTATCGCGAGTTAGTGTTTAATGCGAGTGAGTGTTTAATGTGAGTCAGTGTTTGATGTGAGTCAGTGTTTAATGTGAGTGAATGTTTAATGTGAGTGAGTGTTTAATGCAAGTGAGTGTTTACTGCAAGTGAGTGTTTATTGTGAGTGAGCGTTTATTGTGAGTGAGCGTTTATTGTGAGTGAGTGTTTAATGTGAGTGAGTGTTTATTGTGAGTGAGTGTTTATTGTGAGTCAGTGTTTAATGCGAGTGAGTGTTTAATGCGAGTGAGTGTTTATTTTGAGTGAGTGTTTATTGTGAGCGAGCGTTTATTGTGAGTGAGCGTTTAACGTGAGTGAGCGTTTCATTCGAGTGAGTGTTTATTGTGAGTGAGTGTTTATTGTGAGTGAGTGTTTAATGTGAGTGAGTTTTTATTGTGAGTGAGTGTTTATTGTGAGTGAGCGTTTAATGTGAGTGAGCGTTTAATGCGAGTGAGCGTTTAATGCGAGTGAGCGTTTATTGTGAGTCAGTGTTTAATGTGAGTGTATTTAATGCGAGTCAGTGTTTAATGCGAGTGAGTGTTTAATGGGAGTCAGTGTTTATTGTGAGTGAGTGTTTATTGTGAGTGTTTAACATGCGTGAGTGTTTAATGCGAGGGAGCGTTTATTGTGCGTGAGTGTTTATTGTGAGTAAGTTTTGTGAGTGTTTAATGTGAGTGTTTAACGTGAGTGAGCGTTTAACGCGAGTCAGTGTTTAATGCGAATGAGTGTTTAATGTGAGTCAGTGTGTTATGTGAGTGAGTGTTTAACGTGAGTGAGTGTTTAACGTGAGTGAGCGTTTAATATGAGTCAGAATTTAACACGAGTGAGCGTTTCATGTGAATGTTTAACGTGAGTGAGCGTTTAATGTAAGTGAGCGTTTAATGCGACTGAGTGTTTATTGTGAGTGTGTTTAATGTGAGTGTGTTTAATGTGAGTGAGCGTTTATCGCAAGTTATTGTTTAATGCGAGTGAGTGTTTAATGTGAGTCAGTATTTGATGTGAGTCAGTGTTTAATGTGAGTGAATGTTTAATGTGAGTGAGTGTTTATTGTGAGTGAGTGTTTATTGTGAATGAGTGTTTATTGAGTGAGTGTTTATTGTGAGTGAGTGTTTATTGTGAGTGAGTATTTAATATGAGTGAGTGTTTATTGTGAGTGAGTGTTTAATGTGAGTGCACGTTTAACGTGAGTGAGTGTTTATTATGTGTCAGTGTTTAATGGAGTCAGTGTTGAATGCGAGTGAGTGTTTAATGCGAGTGAGTGTTTAATGCGAGTGGGTGTTTATTGTGAGTGAGTGTTTATTGTGAGTGTGTTTAATGAGAGTGAGTGTTTATTGTGAGTGAGTGATTAATGTGTGTGATTGTTTATTGTGAGTGAGTGTTTAATGTGAGTAAGCATTTAATGCGAATGAGTGTTTAATGCGAGTGAATGTTTGATGCGAGTGAGTGTTTTTTGTGAGTGAGTGTTTATTGGGAGCGAGCGTTTATTGTGAGTGAGTGTTTTTTGTGAGTGAGTGTTTATTGGGAGCGAGCGTTTATTGTGAGTGAGTGTTTAACGTGAGTGTGTGTTTATTGTGAGTGTGTTTAATGCGAGTGAGTGTTTATTGTGTGTCAGTGTTTAATGTGAGTGTGTGTTTAATGCGTGTCAATGTTTAATGCGTGTCAATGTTTAATGCGAAAAGTGTTTATTGTGAGTGAGTGTTTATTGTGAGTGTTTAACATGCGTGAGCGTTTAATGCTAGTGAGCTTTTAATGCAACTGAGTGTTTATTCTGAGTGAGTGTTTATTGTGAGTGAGCGTTTAATGCGAGTGAGCGTTTATTGTGAGTGAGTGTTTATCGCGAGTTAGTGTTTAATGCGAGTGAGTGTTTAATGTGAGTCAGTGTTTGATGTGAGTGAGTGTTTAATGTGAGTGAATGTTTAATGTGAGTGATTGTTTAATGCAAGTGAGTGTTTACTGCAAGTGAGTGTTTATTGTGAGTGAGCATTTATTGTGAGTGAGCGTTTATTGTGAGTGAGTGTTTAATGTGAATGAGTGTTTATTGTGAGTGAGTGTTTAATGTGAGTGAGCGTTTAATGCGAGTGAGCGTTTAATGCGAGTGAGCGTTTAATGCGAGTGAGCGTTTATTGTGAGTGAGTGTTTATTGTGAGTGAGTGTTTATTGTGAGTGAGTGTTTAATGTGAGTGAGTGTTTAATGTGAGTGTGTGTTTATTGTGAGTGAGTGTTTATTGTGAGTGTGTGTTTAATGTGAGTGAGTTTTTATTGTGAGTGAGTGTTTAATGTGAGTGAGCGTTTAATGTGAGTGCGCGTTTAATGCGAGTGAGCGTTTAATGCGAGTGAGCGTTTATTGTGAGTGAGTGTTTAATGTGAGTGAGCGTTTCATGCAACTGAGTGTTTATTGTGAGTGACTGTTTATTGTAAGTCAGTGTTTAATGCGAGTGAGCGTTTAATGCGAGTGAGCGTTTAATGCGAGTGAGCGTTTATTGTGAGTGAGTGTTTAATGTGAGTGAGCGTTTCATGCAACTGAGTGTTTATTGTGAGTGACTGTTTATTGTAAGTCAGTGTTTAATGCGAGTGAGTGTTTAATGCGAGTGAGCGTTTATTGTGAGTGAGTGTTTAATGCGAGTGAGCGTTTAATGCAACTGAGAGTTTATTGTGAGTGAGCGTTTAATGCGAGTGAGTGTTTATCGCGAGTGAGTGTTTAAAGTGAGTCAGTGTTTATTGTGAGTGTGTTTAACGTGAGTGAGTGTTTAATGTGAGTAAGCGTTTAATGCGAGTGAATGTTTAATGTGAGTGTTTATTGTGAGTGAATGTTTATTGTGAGCGAGCTTTTATTGTGAGTGAGCGTTTAACGTGAGTGAGTGTTTATTGTGAGTGAGTGTTTAATGTGAGTCAGTGTTTATTGTGAGTGAGTGTTTAATGTGAGTCAGTGTTTAATGCGAGTGAGTGTTTATTGTGAGTAAGCGGTTAATGCGAGTAAGTGTTTAATGTGAGTGAATATTTAATGTGAGTGAGTGTTTATTGTGAGTGAGTGTTTATTGAGTGTGTTTATTGTGAGTGAGTGTTTATTGTGAGTGAGTGTTTAATGCGACTGAGTGTTTATTGTGAGTGAGTGTTTAATGTGAGTGGGTGTTTATTGCGAGGTTAGTGTTTATTGTGAGTGTGTTTAATGTGTGAGCATTTAATGCGAGGTTAGTGTTTATTGTGAGTGAGCGTTTAACGTGAGTGAGTGTTTAACGCGAGTGAGTGTTTAACATTTGCTGGGTGTGCCCTCACTGGGATGGATGATCCGATCACTGGGTTTGAACTGGACTGGTAACTATGGTCCCAGGAGCCAGGATCTGTCACCTGCGCCAGAGCTGCAGAGTCAGAGATCACGGTCTGTCCTCCAAGGAAGGGGAATTCAGACTAATCTATGGGAATATTTGTGAGAGGGACAAATTGGAAGCAGGACTCGGCCACTCGGCCCCTCGAGCCTACCCCAGCATTTGAAAGCTCGGTCTGTTTTTGGGCACGACACCATTTTCCATGTCATTTTCCATGGTGCTGCTTTTGAGGGAACTCGAAACAGGAGGGGGGTCTGTGGCTACGGGAATGTTTGTATCTTCTTGACAGAATTTTTCTCTCTCTCTCTCTCTCTCTGATTGTACCTGCCCACCTCCCCCCAGCTGGATTCTGAAGAAACACACCACTACCTCGATGAGGATGGACATGACGAATACAGTGAGCTGCACATGCCCCTGTGACACGGAGCATGAGATGGGACCTCCACCTATCCTCTTCCCCCACACCTCCCCCTCCCCATCTCTCTCCACCTCCTACATCTCTCTGCTTCTCCTCTTCCCCACCCATCCTCCTGTCTCTCCCTCACTGCTGCCCTCTCCTCCTATTCCCCCCTCCTTCACGTACTGTAGTTCCTCTTCTGACTCTGCCCTTTCTGCCCCCCCAAACAAGCCCCTACCTTGCCCCCCTATTCCTCCTTCTCAATTCCTCCCTCCCTCTTCCTGCTGCTCCCTCCCCTGCCGATCCTTCCCAACACCCACCCATGGATGCTAACCCAGTGACGGAGGGTGGCTGCAGGGGCTTTGGGGTGTCCTTCTCCCTTGCCCCCTGGGACAGGATAAAGGAGGCAAAGAGTTTGGGAGGGAGGGAGGCCAGTGCTGAGCAGCAGTCACCCCCAGAGGCAGTCTGTCCCGGTATGAGAAAGGATCAGGAAGATACCGAAACAAGAGCCAAGACAGATCGAAGTTGTGTTTTCCAAACGTGGCCATTGGGTTATTTTATATTAAGTACGTAATCAACAAAACCGGACAAATTTTACTTGATATAAAAATATAACTGAATGTCTTTTACAATTAACAGTCATGTCTGTTCAGGTCACTCCTGTCGGGGGATGGGGTCTGACAGCTGGTAGGTGGGGAAGCAGTGAGAGAGAGATGTAGGTGGGTGTGCGGTGTTGGGGGGGTTGTGGGTGTGAGAGGTTGATGGGATGGGGTGGTGTGGTGTGGGTGAGTGTTGCTGTAGTTGGGTGGGGGTGGGGATGTGGTGTGGGCAGGGGGGCAGTGTGGTGTGTGGGTGGGGATGGGGTCTGACAGGGGGTGCAATGTGGGTGGGGGTGAGGGTGAGGTGCACTGGGGTTAGGGGGTGGGTATAGGTGGGGTGAGGTGTGATGGGGTGTGGTGTGTGACTGTTGGTATATGTGGTCGGGGGATGTGGTTTGGGTGGGGTGCAGTAGGTGGGATGGGGTAAGGGGGTAGCTGGGAAGTGGGGGAGGGGTCACTGACTGAGGTATTACCCAACTCAGTGGAAAAACTCTGATTTTCCAACAAAACCTGCCCTTACTCAACACCCTTTGATAAGTCAGCCAATCAGAGGGTTCCACACTGACAAGGACTGGCTATTGGCTCTGTGTCTGTACTTAACATGACAAGGCCCTGGGACAGTATCCAATAAGTACTGAGGATACTGAGACCAGGAATTGACCAAACAGCAGCTACTGACAAATCAGGTTAAATTTGATCCTGGAAACATTCCAGAAACAATAATTCAGAGCAAAATGAACAGCCACATGGAGGAAGGCAGGTTAATGAAGGAGAGCCAGCATAGATTTCTCCAAGACAAAAAGCATGTTTTACTAATTTATGGAGCTTTTTGATGAGGTAACTGAGAAGCCCTTTATACCTCATGTGTAACAGGAATGATCAACCACATTCTGTTCATTATCTGTGTCCTTGAGACGCTTTACTCTTGAAAAAGACATTTATTAAAGGGGTGTAATAGTTTGTCATGTGACAATTCCAGTGTTCCCCTGATTGGTCTTTGATTTTGCACTCTGTAAATTTGAACACATCCCAAACTCTGTCGCCTTTAGCCCAACTTGCACTGAGACCCATTCGAGGAGAAAGTAAGGTCTGCAGATGCTGGAGATCAAAGTTGAAACTTTATTGCTGGAACAGCACAGCAGGTCAGGCAGCATCCAGGGAACAGGAGATTCGACGTTTCGGGCACAGGCCCTTCTTCAGGAGACCCATTCGGCCCATCGAGTCTGTTCTGTCATTCAATATGGTTGTGGGTTGATCTAATCATCATCCTCCGCTCCACCTTCCTGCCTTTTCCTCATAACCCTCGATTCCCTTTAGAACATACAACATAGAACAGTACACGCCCTCTGGCCCACCATGTTGTGTTGAGCATTTATCTTAATCTAAGATCAGCCTAACCTACACACCCCTCAATTTACTGCCGTCTGTGTGCTTGTCCAGCATTCGCTTAAATGCCCCTACTACCACCACTGGCAGTCCATTCTTATTAAAATCTCTCTCAGCTTTGAACACTCTTAGTGACCCAGCCTCGACAGCCCTCTGTGGTAAAGAATTCCATAGATTCACTCCCCTCTGAGAGAAGAAATTCCTCCCCATCTCTATTTAAAATGGGTCACCCCCTCATGCTCTCCCGTCCTAGACTTTTGTACAAGGGGGAAACAACCTCTCCATATTTTCCCTGTCAAATCTCCTAAGACGTGTGTATATTTCCATAAGGTCACCTCTCATTCTAAACTCCAATGAGTAAAGGCCTAACCGACTCAACGTCTCCTCATAAGACAGACCCTCCATCTCCAGGATCAGTCGAGTGAACCCTCTGGACTGTCCCCAATGTCAGTCTCCCTTTCCCCAGATAAGGAGTATAAAAGATGAGGCGTGGTTAGAAAATTCTTCTCAACCTTTGGGACAGGCAGAGAAAAGGTTGAAATAGTGTATGGGCGCTGTGCAAAAAGATAGAGGAGGAGGAGGAGGTCAAAGAGAGAAAAGTGAAATGAGTGTAAATTAAAGTGTTGAAAGGAGAGAATGAGTTCTCTGCACTCAGCCCAAAGTAACCAAGGCAGAACCAAGGTAAGATTGCAGGGGTGGAGTGTGAAGAATGTAAACTAAATGGAGGACAGTCATCATGCAGCCAGTTTCTGGAGTTATCTCTTATCTGTCCCTCCACAGATGCTGCCAGACCCTCAGAGTTTCTCCAGCATTCTCTGTGTTTGCATTATAAACTCGTTGTGACCATCTGGGTGACATGTAGAGCACAAGCAGCCAGCATAGACCATTGGGCTGAATGACCTGTCTCCATGCTGGTGTAATCTTAATGAGTCAGATCAATGGGCTGAGGAGTGGCTGATGGAGTTTAATTTGGATAAATGCCAGGTTCTGCGTTTTGGTAAAACAAACAATTGCAGGACTTATACAGTTAATGGTAGGGCCTTGGGGAGTGTTGAGAGTGTGTTGCTGGAAAAGCACAGCAGGCCAGGCAGCATCCGAGGAGCAAGAGGATCAACGTTTCAGGCCGGAACCTTTCATCAGGAAATTCCTGATTCCTGATGAAGGGCTCCGGACCGAAACGTCAATTTCCCTGCTCCTCGGATGCTGCCTGACCTGCTGTGCTTTTCCAGCACCACTCTAATCTTGACTCTAATCTCCAGCATCTGCAGTCCCCACTCTCGCCTGGTTAAGAAAGTGTTTAGCACACCTGTGTTCATTGCTCAGACCATTGAGAACAGGACTTGGGACATTCATGTTGAGGTTGTACAGGTAACTTTTGGAATATTGTTGGTTGCCCTGCTTTTGGAAAGATGTTATCAAACTGGAAAGTGTTCTGAAATGATTTACCAGGATGTAGCTGGGACTGGGGTGTTTGAGTTATAAAAACAGACTGGAAAGGCCGGGACAGTTTTCATTGGAGCGTAGGAGGCTGAGGGATGACTGACCTTATTGAAGTTTATCAAATCATGAGAGGCATATATAAGGTGACTGACAAGAGCCTTTCCTTCGGGTGAAGGGGTTCAAAACTAGAGGGCATCTTTTTAAGATGAGAGGAGAAAGATTTGAAAAGACATGAGGGGCAACACTTTTACACAGCAGGTGGTTCATGTGTGGAGTGAACATCCAGAGAATGTGATGGATGCAGGTTCAGTTACAACGTTTAAAAGACATTTGGATAAGTACATGAGTAGGAAAGGTTTGGAGGGATATGGGCCAAGCGCAGGGAGGTGGGACTGGTGTAGTTTGGGAACAGGGTCTGCATAGACTGGGTGGACCGAAGGGTCTGTTTCTGTGCTGTATGACTCTATGACTCTAATGGATATCATTTCAGTCCGGTGAAAATAAAGGCTGTTCAAGGACAGATGACTACATTTAATCATAGGGCCTGCCACAAATCACTGTATAAACTGAAAGGAAGTGCCCCATCTATACCCCAGACCAGCAGCCTCCACATCCAAACTGTCACCAATGAATAGAGCAGTGCCCCTCAGCCAACCGGGGTACCAGGCAGCATTACAGAACGGGTGGGCATTACAGCTGTTTCCTTGGTTCATTGACAGGGTGAGGGTCGATAGTTGGCTCAGCAGGGGTATGGGGGCTGAGGGTGAACATTAACAACGGCTGATGAAACAAAATTAATCCCACGCGCCTTAGAACATTGAACAGTATAGCAACAGGCCCTCGGCCCACCATGTCTGTGCTGACCATGATACCGTACTAATCCCATCTGCCTGCAGATGGTCCATATCCCTCCATTCCCTGCCCGTTCCGGTGTCTGTCTAAATGCCTCTTAAAAGTTGCTGTTGTATCTGCTTCGACCAATTCCCAGGCACCTTCCATTGTTTGCATAAAAGAATTACCTCGCACATCTCCTTTAAAAGTTACACACTCAACTTTAACCTACACCTCCTAATATTTGACATTTCCACCCTGAGAAAATGACTCCGACTATCCACCCTGTCCGTGCCACTCATAATTTAATAAACTTCTATCAGGATGCCCCTCAGCCCCTGACTCTAGTGAAGACAATCCAAGTTTGTCCAACCTCTCCTTACAGCTAATACACTCTATTCCAGGCACCACCCTGGTAAACCTCTTCTGCGCCCTCTTGAAAGCCTGCACCTTCCTTCCTGCAATGTGGGGACCAGAACTGCACTCAATATTCCGAATACACCTGTGTATGACTGGATGAAATCTTAGCTGAGACGGGAAGGAGGGGGTTCTTGCAATTTTATTGCAAACTAATTGTTATATTTTTAGATAAATGGTTCGCTAGAGTCCTCGATAATTACAGGAGTATCATTCCCTCTAATTGCTCAGAACCCTGCACCCTGCTTGCTGCACTGCGTGGTCCCTTTAAGACAGCTGTGTTATCAAGCCTGGGCACATCTTCGAACCAATGAATACTCTGAAGAAGAGCAGAGGTAGTCCCTTTGGTCGGCCCCCTGAGCTTGCTCTGTTATTTTATAAGATCCTGACTGACCTATTTGTGTTTTGAATTCCCTACTCCTATTTACCCTTCCCTGCCCAATAATCATAGACTTTCCCCAAACACGTTATCTCCATTGTTTTCAGGAAATTCCAATATCACGTGAACCCTCCGAGAGTAAAGGTTTCTCCCCCGTCTCTGTCTTAAAGGGGTGACTGCTCATTTTAAGAAGGTGCCCTGTCATTTTGGACTATCCCACAACAAGAAACGTAATTTCCCCCTCGAACCTTGTCAAGCTCATTCAGGATCTGATACACTTCAAACACATCGTCCCTCGAGGCATTGTGAGCTGTTGGGGCTTGCTCCCTCCCTGTGGATAATCTTAATGAACCTGTTCAGTGGGTCACCTCTGGAGCAGGTGGGACTTGAACCTATGCCTCCTGGTCCAGAGATCGGGGCACCACCACAAGAACCCCAGGTTAGCTCCATGTGCTGTACATCGATAAAATCATGAGAGGCATGGATAAGGTAGATAGCCAACAGCTTTTCCCGAGGATAGGGGAGCCTAAAACTAGAGGGGATAGGTTAAGGTGAGAGGGGAGACATACAAAAGGAGGGGGGGAACAAAAGATATACAAGACGGGCAACTTTTTTGGGTGGTGAGTATTTGGAATGGGATACCAGAGATAGTGCTGAAAGCAATTTTGTCATTTAAGAAACATTTGTACAGGTACATGGATGGGATAAGTATGGAGGAATATGGGACAAACACAGAAAAATGCTGTACATCTTTCCAACACTGACTCTAAATGGGACTAGATTAATTGTGAAAATGGGGTAGCATGGACAAGTTGGGCCAAAGGGCCTGTTTGCATGCTGCAAATCTCTATCACTCTATGACTGTAAATGCTGTGCAGTTAGGGAAGGTTACTGAACAGGGCTTGCTATTCCCTATGATCAGAGGCTGCTGATACACTGGACTAGATGGGGAGGTGGAGGGGGCTGTGAGAGGGAGAAGGCTCGAGAAGAGGGGAGGTGAGTGAGTCAAATTGTGAATTTCAGACCTCGGACACCTGGGATTTTTTTTACCTTACCCGCTCGGTGGTCTCTGTTTTGTAACCTGTTAAAATCATCTGCCTTTGTGTTTCGAATCTTGCACTTTGCACTGTGTACGGTAACAGACTTTTTTATATCCCCTGCTCCCACAGCTGCCTGGGGGACGGGTGTCGGGGTTTTATGTATATGAGTATACATTTATAAATTATTTTATTGAGAATTAATGTAATAATTTAAAAAGTGAAGCAAAAATAAAAAAATATTGATAAGATGTTCCCTGGCAAATTTGAATTGCAAGGAACGAGATATATGAAAGTGACCTTCTTGCATCAATAATTTTACAGTTTTCTGATCCCTCTGTATGTAAAGCTGTGTCATTCAGTGTGAGCTGTCTGCTTTATATTCTAACTACAAGAAGTGTTCCTTTTTTTTCCACTCTGATCCAGCACATTCAACTTTAATAAAATTTACTGTGTTACAATCTCTGGCTCCCTGGAATCACATTTAATAATCACAACGAGGATATCTTGCTGCAATTAGAAATCACACAGCACCAGGTTACAGTCCAACAGATTTAATTGGAAGCACTAGCTTTCGGAGCGCTGCTCCTTCATCAGGTGGTTGTGGGGTATAAGATTTAAGACACAGAGTTTATAGCAAAACTTTTGCTATAAATTCTGTGTCTTACAATCTTATTTTCCACAATCACCTGATGAAGGAGCGTCGCTCCGAAAGCTAGTGCTTCCAATTAAACCTGTTGGACTATAACCTGGGGTGCTGTGTGATTTTTAACTCTGTACACCCCAGTCCAACACTGGTGTCTCCAAATCATTGCTGCAATTACGCAGGGCATTGGTGAGACCCACAGCAGGAACATTGCGCAGTGTTGGTCTCCTGGTCTGAGGAGGGACGTTCTGGTGATGGAGGGAGTGCCGCGAACATTTCCCAGATTGAACCTTGGGATGGCAAGCCTGACGTATGAGGAGAGATTGAGTTGGTTAGTATTATATTCACTGGGGCTTAGAAGATCAAAGGGAGGGATCTCATTAGAAGCTATAAAATTCTACTGGCTGGGTTAGGTGGAGGAAGGACGTTCCTGCTGACCATGGAGTCCGGAACCAGGGGTCATAGTTGAAGGGTAAGGGGCAAATCTTTTAAGACTGAGCTGAGGAGAAATGTCACCGTCCAGAGAGTGGGGAGAATGTGGAATTCACTAGCACAGAAAGTGGTTAAGGCCAAAACATAATGCGTATTCAAAAGGGAGGTAAATATAGCTCTTGTGGCTGAAGGGATTGGAGGAGGAGGATGGGGTCAGGGTATTGAGCTCAATGATCAGCCATGATCATAATGACTGTGGAGCAGGCTGAGGGGCCGAATGGCCTACTCCTGCTCCTATTTTCCATGTTCTCTTGGATATATATTTGAACATGATGAATTTACAGGGCAATGGAGAGTGGGAGTGGATGGGTACAGCCACAATAGGCTGAATGGCCTCATTCTGTCCTGTAAAATTCAGTGATTTCTATGTTTCTATGACTTGCATGGTTCAACATGAATATGTTCACCCATAGGGATGGCCCTCCTCAACGCAGTGCCTGAGCAGCTCATGTTTCCTCTGCATTGTCCTTTACTTACACATGGCACCAGGGACTCACTGGCAAGGCCTGCATTTGTCACTGATCCTGAATTGCCTTTGATCTGAGCTCATTAGAGTCAACCCCATTACTGTGGGTCTGGAGTCACGTGTAGGTCAGACCAGGTAAGGATGACAATCTCCTTCCCTAAAGGACATTAGTGAATCAGATGGGGTTTTCCCAACAATCGATGATGGCTTTTAATGATTTGAATTCTTCTGCTAGTATGATAATAATCTGTTTGCTTCCCTCGATGTTAGCCATTGTAACATCTATCATAAAGACTGGGTTCTGTTTGAGACAGATCTTGAAGTTGATTAACAACGCAAACTATTCACAGTGTTAGAAAATCTCAGATCTACATATAGCCTAGTTCTTGTGTCACTGATGTTATAGCTACATTATGTGACTGTAAGACTACACAATGCATTGAATCCATTGCACTGTGATTGTAGAAGGGGAGGGGAGGACCATTATGTTGAATATCGCATGTCATGATGGCATCCAGTTTCTTAAAAGTAACTGCTTTTCTGGAAGGCATGCAATAATACAACAGCCATGATCATCATGGGCAGCACGGTGGCACAGTGGTTAGCACTGCTGCCTCACAGCGCCAAAGACCCGGGTTCAATTCCCACCTCAGGCAACTGTCTGTGTGGTGTTTGTACATTCTCCCCATGTCCAAAGACGTGCAGGTTAGGTGAATTGGCCATGCTAAATTGCCCGCAGTGTTAGGTGAAGGCACCCAGGAGCTGTGACAGTGAGGTTCAAAGGAGCAGCGAGAGCAAAGAGCTCCCAGAAACAGAGAGGCTGGTGGGAGACCTGTGGGAATGGGAAGGTTAAAAGCAGCAGCAAGAGTGGAACATTCCCAGATGCAGACAGACTGGAGGTCGATCAGTACGGAACTCAGGAGCGGGCACTGAGACGTTTATCAGAGCAGTGCGAGACGAGAGCTCCCAGACTCAGGTGGAATGGCATTTGAGTTGTTTCAACAATATTTCACTCGATAGAGTTCAGTGGGTTCTATTGTTTGACTTATACAAAAATAAGATTTTTCTAGTCTAAACCTAAGTAGGATTAGGAAAGGTCAAGTCTCCATAGTCCTATCAGAACACAGCGCCGCGATCTCATCAGAAAGAAAGAATTTACTGGTGGTGGTTTAACCTGAGGAACATCATGCCTCAGGCAATCTACATCCCAGAGTATTTAAGGAAGTGGCTGTAGAATAGTGGATGCATTGATGGTCATATTTCAGGATTCGATAGACTCTGATACAGTCCCTGCAGATTGGAGGGTATCTAATATCATTCCAATATTCAAAAAGAGAGGTAGAGAGAAACCAGGGAATTATAGACTAGTAAGCCTAACATCGGTAGTGGGGAAAATTCTCTGAAATTATCAAGGACTTAGTGGTGGCGTATTTAGAAAGCTGTGGAAGGATCAGACAGAGTCGGTATGGAGTTATGAAGGGGAAATTGTGCTTGACAAATCTGTCGGAATTCTATGAAAACATAACTAGTAGAGTTGGGAAGGGGGACACAGTCAATGTGGTTTATTTGGTCTTTCAGAAAGCGTTTCACAAAGTCCCGCATATAAGAGAATATTGTGCAAGATTAAAGCGCATGGGATTAGGGGAAGTGTATTGAGATGGATAGAAAACTGGATAAAAGCAAATTACTGCGGATGCTGGAATCTGAAACCAAAAAAAGAGAAAATGCTGGAAAATCTCAGCAAGTCTGGCAGCATCTGTAAGGAGAGAAAAGAGCTGACGTTTCGAGTCTAACTGACCCTTTGTCAAAGCTTTGACAAAGGGTCAGTTAGACTCGAAACGTCAGCTCTTTTCTCTCCTTACAGATGCTGCCAGACTTGCTGAGATTTTCCAGCATTTTCTCTTTTTGGATAGAAAACTGGTTGGCAGAGAGGAAACAAAGAGTAGGAATTAATGGGTCCTTTTCAAATTGGCAAGTAGTAACTAGTGAGGCGACACAGAGATCAGTGCTGGCACCCCAGTTATTTATTATATTAATGATTTGGATGAGGGAACAATGTGTAACATCTCAAAGTTTGCAGATGACACTAAGTTGGGTGGGAGGGTGAACTGTGACGAGGATGCAGAGATGTTCAGTATGATCTGGACAGGTTGGGTGAGTGGGCAAATCAATGGCAGATGCCATATAATTTGGATAAATGCAAGGTTATTCACTTTGGAAGCAAAACCAAAGTGGCAGATTATGACCTGAATGGCTGTAAATTGGGAGAGGGGAGTGTGCAGTGGGAGCTGGGTGTCCTTGTGCATCAGTTGCTGATGGTAAGCGTGCAGGTGCAGCAGGTGGTAAAGAAGGCAAATGGGATGTTGGCCTTCACTGGGAGAGGTTGAGTACAGGAGCAGGGATGTGTTGCTGCAGTTATACAGGGCCTTGGTGATGGAAAAGCACAGCAGGTCAGACAGCACCCGAGGAGCAGGAAAATTGACGTTTCAGGCAAAAGCTCTTCATCAGGAATGAGAACGAGGTCAGGATTGTTTTTGCTGGAGTTCGGGCCAATGAGGGGCATCTCAGAGACTTATAAAATGCTAATGGGACTAGGCAGGGTGGATGCACGGAGGATGTTCCCAAAGGTGGGTGTCTCCAGAACCAGAGGTCACAGTCTGAGGATTTGGGGTGGACAATTTAGGACAGAGATAAGGTGACATTTCTTCACCCAAAGAGTGGAGAGCCTGTGGAATTCCTTACACAGAAGGTAGATGATGCCAAAACATCGAATGTATTCAAGAGGCGGCTAGACATAGCACTTGGGGCAAATGGGATCAAAGGTTGTGGGGAAAAAGGAGGATTCGGCTATTGCATTAAATGATCAGCCATGATTGTGATAAATGGTAGAGCAGGCTTGATGGGCTGAATGGCCGCCTCCTGCTCCTATCTTCTATGTTTCTATGTTTGTATGAGAAGGAGATCCCTTTACGATAATCTGAGCCTATGCTGTTCACATCATTCTGCATCACAAACCAGCCGTCCAGCCAACTGAGCTAACTGATCTCCTTAAGACTGTAGGAAATGGGAACAGGAGTAGCCCTTGAGCCTGTTCTGTCATTCAGTAGGATCATGGTTGATCTGACATTCCTTAAGTAGGACTAAGTGTTGAAATAAATACAAGTGTCTGTATTCCATATAATTAAGGTAGGTTGGGGGAAGCTCAAGCCTGTCTTTTGCACACCCTGCCCTGTGTGGGAAATCTGAAAACCCCATGGTGGAGCGGATGACCTTGCATGTAGGGTGTGCCTCCGGCTGGAGCAACTCAGACCCCAACCTTTGGAGCAGCTGGAGGTGGATGACGGAGTATTGACCAAGCTGAGGTCTTTGTGGTGAGCGGGGTTTCAGGAGGTGGTCACCCTGCACCTGTAGGATGTACAGGCAGAGAAAGAAAATGGGTGACAGCCAGATAGAGAAACGAGACCAGGCATGATGGTGAGAGAATTCCCTTCAGTGCACCTTGCTCCTAAACTACTCTCCAAACTTGGAAAGAAGTGAGGGTGAGCCAGACCTGAGGCCAGGACACTGTGGGTTTGTAAATGCCAACTTGTTGTACAAAAATACCCAAATCCCTCTGCAAGCTTCTCATCGCTGGGAAAAAAAAATCTGCTTTTGTTGGACTCAGATCACCAGAGAACTAACATCTCAAGTAATTCAATTCCATTTTATTTATTTATTTTTTTTTAGACACAAAGTGCACGAATCTTTATTCAATTTCCACCACCGGGAAGATAGGAAAACACCCGGGTGGCCAGTGACAAACACTGCCCTTCACATCAGAGGGCAGTGCTGTGTGATCAAAACAGTGAAGGGGAGGGTAGGGACTAAATCAAACTAGAGTTGGAGGGAGAAATGATGCACTCCACTCCCTGCGGCGCCCACCTCTCCCTGAACAACTCCAGGGTGTTGGTGGACACCGCGTGCTCCTTCTCCAAGGACACCCGGGCTCTAACATAACCGCGAAAGAGGGGCAGGCAGTCGGCCCTAACGACCCCCTCCACGGCCCGCTGCCTGGACCTGTTGATGGCCAGTTTGGCCAGGCCCAAGAGCAGACCCACGATGAGGTCTTCAGACCTGCCCTCCTTCCTCCGTACCGGGTGCCCAAAGATCAGGAGCGTGGGACTGAAGTGCAGCCAAAAACAGAGGAGAAGGTTTTTCAGGAAATCAAAAAGGGAGTGCAAACGCCCACACCCAATATACACGTGGTCCACAGACTCCACAGCGCCACAGAACAAGCAGTTGGACTGGGAGTCCATGAACCACCGCAATCTGCGGTTGTAGGGGACTGCTGCGTGCAGCACCCTCCACCCCAGATCCCTGAGAGAAAGGGGGAGGACTCCCGCGTAGAGAGCCCTCCACTGGGGATCCCCACCGCCCGGTGGCAAATCAATTCCATTTTATTTTTCGGGTGGCCAGTGTACACTCCTGTTTTTTTTTTGTTTTGTTTTTTTTCTTTAATCTACTGTTTATTTTTTTTTAGAATCCTGTTTATATATTTTTTTTTCTTCTTTTTTTTAATCTTTTTTTTTATTTTAACCCCCACACTACCACCTAAGTGCGGTAGTGCTTATTTTAACCCCAGCACCCATGGTGTGTGTGTGTGTGCAGGTGTGAGACACAGTGGAAGACAAAGTGCACGAATCTTTATTCATCAATTCCATTTTATTCCACCTTTAATCTGCAGCAGGGAACAGTCAATTTGAAATTGTTCACTTTATTTTTTTTTTCTCCCTTTTCTTTTTTAACCCCACACTACCACCTAAGTGCGGTAGTGCTTATTTTATCCCCAGCAAAATTCCTTGATTATATTTTTTTTTCTTTCCTCTTTTTTTTTTAACCCCCACACTACCACCTAAGTGCGGTAGTGCTTCTTTTTTCCCCAGCACCCATGGTGTGTGTGTGTGTGTGTGTGTGCAGGTGTGAGACACAGTGGAAGACAAAGTGCACGAATTTTTATTCATCAATTCCATTTTTTAAAAAAATTTTTTTTTCTTGTTTATATATTTTTTTATTTTATTAAACAAGTTACAAAACAGTTTACAAAAAACATTAACAGCTGTACACAAGAGACAGCAATTTTACAAGGGAGAGGAGCAGCAAAGCTAGGCCCCAAACCCTACCGTTCAACCATTTTACAGGGAGAGGAGGACAAACCTCAAATCCCAGTTCCACGTATGACAAGACAGTGACAATGACATTTGTACATTAGACAATACCGTTACATCAATTCCATTTTATTTCTTTTTTATCAATTTACACCAGTGGGAAGCAAATTTCTGGGATTCCAGCAGCTTCTTCACTGAACAACTTATACTTTTGTATTTTTTTTTTCTTTTTTTCTTTTTTTTTTCCTTTAACCCCCACACTACCACCTAAGTGCGGTAGTGCTTATTTTATCCCCAGCACCCATGGTGTGTGTGTGCAGGTGTGAGACACAGTGGAAGACACAAAGTGCACGAATCTTTATTCAATTTCCACCACCAGGAAGATAGGAAAACACCCGGGTGGCCAGTGACAAACACTGCCCTTCACATCAAAGGGCAGTGCTGTGTGATCAAAACAGTGAAGGGGAGGGTAGGGACTAAATCAAAATAGAGTTGGAGGGAGAAATGATGCACTCCACTCCCTGCGGCGCCCACCTCTCCCTGAACAACTCCAGGGTGTTGGTGGACACCGCGTGCTCCTTCTCCAAGGACACCCGGGCTCTAACGTAACCGCGGAAGAGGGGCAGGCAGTCGGCCCTAACGACCCCCTCCACGGCCCGCTGCCTGGACCTGTTGATGGCCAGTTTGGCCAGGCCCAGGAGCAGACCCACGAGGAGGTCTTCAGACCTGCCCTCCTTCCTCCGTACCGGGTGCCCAAAGATCAGGAGCGTGGGACTGAAGTGCAGCCAAAAACAGAGGAGAAGGTTTTTCAGGAAATCAAAAAGGGAGTGCAAACGCCCACACCCAATATACACGTGGTCCACGGACTCCACAGCGCCACAGAACAAGCTGTTGGGCTGGGAGTCCGTGAACCACCGCAACCTGAGGTTGCAGGGGACTGCTGCGTGCAGCACGCTCCACCCCAGATCCCCGAGAGAAAGGGGGAGGACTCCCGCGTAGAGAGCCCTCCACTGGGGATCCCCACCGCCCGGTGGCAAATCAATTCGTTTTTTTTCGGGTGGCCAGTGAACACTCCTGTTTTTTTTTGTTTTGTTTTTTTTTCTTTAATCTCCTGTTTTTTTTTAGAATCCTGTTTATATATTTTGTTTTCTTCTTTTTTTTAATCTTCTTTTTTTTTATTTTAACCCCCACACTACCACCTAAGTGCGATAGTGCTTATTTTATCCCCAGCACCCATGGTGTGTGTGTGTGTGTGTGTGCAGGTGTGAGACACAGTGGAAGACAAAGTGCACGAATTTTTATTCATCAATTCCATTTTTTTTAAATTTTTTTTTTTCTTGTTTATATTTTTTTTATTTTATTAAACAAGTTACAAAACAGTTTACAAAAAACATTAACAGCTGTACACAAGAGACAGCAATTTTACAAGGGAGAGGAGCAGCAAAGCTAGGCCCCAAACCCTACCGTTCAACCATTTTACAGGGAGAGGAGGACAAACCTCAAATCCCAGTTCCACGTATGACAAGACAGTGACAATGACATTTGTACATTAGACAATACCGTTACATCAATTCCATTTTATTTATTTATTTATTTATTTATTTTTAATCCCCCACACTACCACCTAAGTGCGGTAGTGCTTATTTGTTTCTCCCCCGCACCAATGGTGTGTGTGTGCAGGTGTGAGACACGGTGGAAGACACAAAGTGCACCAATCTTTATTCAATTTCCACCACCAGGAAGACAGGAAAACACCCGGGTGGCCAGTGACAAACACTGCCCTTCACATCAAAGGGCAATGCTGTGTGATCAAAACAGTGAAGGGGAGGGTAGGGACTAAATCAAAATAGAGTTGGAGGGAGAAATGATGCACTCCACTCCCTGCGGCGCCCACCTCTCCCTGAACAACTCCAGGGTGTTGGTGGACACCGCGTGCTCCTTCTCCAAGGACACCCGGGCTCTAACGTAACCGCGGAAGAGGGGCAGGCAGTCGGCCCTAACGACCCCCTCCACGGCCCGCTGCCTGGACCTGTTGATGGCCAGTTTGGCCAGGCCCAGGAGCAGACCCACGAGGAGGTCTTCAGACCTGCCCTCCTTCCTCCGTACCGGGTGCCCAAAGATCAGGAGCGTGGGACTGAAGTGCAGCCAAAAACAGAGGAGAAGGTTTTTCAGGAAATCAAAAAGGGAGTGCAAACGCCCACACCCCATATACACATGGTCCATGGACTCCACAGCGCCACAGAACAAGCTGTTGGGCTGGGAGTCCGTGAACTACCGCAACCTGAGGTTGCAGGGGACTGCTGCGTGCAGCACCCTCCACCCCAGATCCCCGAGAGAAAGGGGGAGGACTCCCGCGTAGAGAGCCCTCCACTGGGGATCCCCACCGCCCGGTGGCAAATCAATTCCATTTTTTTTTTCGGGTGGCCAGTGAACACTCCTGTTTTTTTTGTTTTGTTTTTTTTTCTTTAATCTCCTGTTTATTTTTTTTAGAATCCTGTTTATATATTTTGTTTGCTTCTTTTTTTTAATCTTCTTTTTTTTTATTTTAACCCCCACACTACCACCTAAGTGCGGTAGTGCTTATTTTAACCCCAGCACCCATGGTGTGTGTGTGTGCAGGTGTGAGACACAGTGGAAGACAAAGTGCACGAATTTTTATTCATCAATTCCATTTTTTTAAAAAATTTTTTTTTCTTGTTTATATATATTTTTTTATTTTATTAAACAAGTTACAAAACAGTTTACAAAAAACATTAACAGCTGTACACAAGAGACAGCAATTTTACAAGGGAGAGGAGCAGCAAAGCTAGGCCCCAAACCCTACCGTTCAACCATTTTACAGGGAGAGGAGGACAAACCTCAAATCCCAGTTTCACGTATGACAAGACAGTGACAATGACATTTGTACATTAGACAATACCGTTACATCAATTCCATTTTATGTTTTTTTTTAGAGAGTGCTGATTTTTTTTTTTGTTTTAACCCCCACACTACCACCTAAGTGCGGTAGTGCTTATTTTATCCCCAGCACCCATGGTGTGTGTGTGCAGGTGTGAGACACAGTGAAAGACACAAAGTGCACCAATCTTTATTCAATTTCCACCACCAGGAAGATAGGAAAACACCCGGGTGGCCAGTGACAAACACTGCCCTTCACATCAAAGGGCAGTGCTGTGTGATCAAAACAGTGAAGGGGAGGGTAGGGACTAAATCAAAATAGAATTGGAGGGAGAAATGATGCACTCCACTCCCTGCGGCGCCCACCTCTCCCTGAACAACTCCAGGGTGTTGGTGGACACCGCGTGCTCCTTCTCCAAGGACACCCGGGCTCTAACGTAACCGCGGAAGAGGGGCAGGCAGTCGGCCCTAACGACCCCCTCCACGGCCCGCTGCCTGGACCTGTTGATGGCCAGTTTGGCCAGGCCCAGGAGCAGACCCACGAGGAGGTCTTCAGACCTGCCCTCCTTCCTCCGTACCGGGTGCCCAAAGATCAGGAGCGTGGGACTGAAGTGCAGCCAAAAACAGAGGAGAAGGTTTTTAAGGAAATCAAAGAGGGAGTGCAAACGCCCACACCCAATATATACATGGTCCACGGACTCCACAGCGCCACAGAACAAGCAGTTGGGCTGGGAGTCCGTGAACCACCGCAATCTGCGGTTGCAGGGGACTGCTGCGTGCAGCACCCTCCACCCCAGATCCCCGAGAGAAAGGGGGAGGACTCCCGCGTAGAGAGCCCTCCACTGGGGATCCCCACCGCCCGGTGGCAAATCAATTCCATTTTTTTTTTCGGGTGGACAGTGAACACTCCTGTTTTTTTTTTTTTTTCTTTAATCTCCTGTTTATTTTTTTTAGAATCCTGTTTATATATTTTGTTTTCTTCTTTTTTTTAATCTTCTTTTTTTTTATTTTAACCCCCACACTACCACCTAAGTGCGATAGTGCTTATTTTAACCCCAGCACCCATGGTGTGTGTGTGTGTGTGTGTGTGTGCAGGTGTGAGACACAGTGGAAGACAAAGTGCACGAATTTTTATTCATCAATTCCATTTTTTTTAAAATTTTTTTTTCTTGTTTATATATATTTTTTTATTTTATTAAACAAGTTACAAAACAGTTTACAAAAAACATTAACAGCTGTACACAAGAGACAGCAATTTTACAAGGGAGAGGAGCAGCAAAGCTAGGCCCCAAACCCTACCGTTCAACCATTTTACAGGGAGAGGAGGACAAACCTCAAATCCCAGTTTCACGTATGACAAGACAGTGACAATGACATTTGTACATTAGACAATACCGTTACATCAATTCCATTTTATTCCACCTTTATTTTTTTTTTTATTTTATTTTTTTTTTATCTTTCTTTTTTTTTTTCTTTTTTGTCTTTTTTTTTTAACCCCCACACTACCACCTAAGTGCGGTAGTGCTTATTTTTTCCCCAGGACCCATGGTGTGTGTGTGCAGATGTGAGACACAGTGAAAGACACAAAGTGCACCAATCTTTATTCAATTTCCACCACCAGGAAGATAGGAAAACACCCGGGTGGCCAGTGACAAACACTGCCCTTCACATCAAAGGGCAGTGCTGTGTGATCAAAACAGTGAAGGGGTGGGTAGGGACTAAATCAAAATAGAGTTGGAGGGAGAAATGATGCACTCCACTCCCTGCGGCGCCCACCTCTCCCTGAACAACTCCAGGGTGTTGGTGGACACCGCGTGCTCCTTCTCCAAGGACACCCGGGCTCTAACGTAACCGCGGAAGAGGGGCAGGCAGTCGGCCCTAACGACCCCCTCCACGGCCCGCTGCCTGGACCTGTTGATGGCCAGTTTGGCCAGGCCCAGGAGCAGACCCACGAGGAGGTCTTCAGACCTGCCCTCCTTCCTCCGTACCGGGTGCCCAAAGATCAGGAGCGTGGGACTGAAGTGCAGCCAAAAACAGAGGAGAAGGTTTTTAAGGAAATCAAAGAGGGAGTGCAAACGCCCACACCCAATATATACATGGTCCACGGACTCCACAGCGCCACAGAACAAGCAGTTGGGCTGGGAGTCCGTGAACCACCGCAATCTGCGTTTGCGGGGGACTGCTGCGTGCAGCACCCTCCACCCCAGATCCCCGAGAGAAAGGGGGAGGACTCCCGCGTAGAGAGCCCTCCACTGGGGATCCCCACCGCCCGGTGGCAAATCAATTCCATTTTTTTTTTCGGGTGGCCAGTGAACACTCCTGTTTTTTTTTTGTTTTGTTTTATTTTCTTTAATCTCCTGTTTATTTTTTTTAGAATCCTGTTTATATATTTTGTTTTCTTCTTTTTTTTAATCTTCTTTTTTTTTATTTTAACCCCCACACTACCACCTAAGTGCGGTAGTGCTTATTTTAACCCCAGCACCCATGGTGTGTGTGTGTGTGTGTGTGTGCAGGTGTGAGACACAGTGGAAGACAAAGTGCACGAATTTTTATTCATCAATTCCATTTTTTTTAAAATTTTTTTTTTCTTGTTTATATATATTTTTTTATTTTATTAAACAAGTTACAAAACAGTTTACAAAAAACATTAACAGCTGTACACAAGAGACAGCAATTTTACAAGGGAGAGGAGCAGCAAAGCTAGGCCCCAAACCCTACCGTTCAACCATTTTACAGGGAGAGGAGGACAAACCTCAAATCCCAGTTTCACGTATGACAAGACAGTGACAATGACATTTGTACATTAGACAATACCGTTACATCAATTCCATTTTATTCCACCTTTAATCTGCAGCAGGGAACAGTCAATTTGAAATTGTTCACTTTAATTTTTTTTTTTTTCTAACGTAACCGCGGAGATCCCCTGATTATATATATATTTTTTTTCTTTTTTTTTCTTTTTTTTTTTGTCTTCTTTTCTTTTCTTTAATCCCCTGTTTATTTTTTTTTTTCTTTTCTTTTTTCTTTTTCGTAACCGCGGAGATCCCCTGATTATATTTTTTTTTTTTTTTTTTTTTTTCCCCCTTTAACCCACACACTACCACCTAAGTGCGGTAGTGCTTATTTTTTCCCCAGCACCCATGGTGTGTGTGTGCAGGTGGGAGACACAGTGAAAGACACAGAGTGCACCAATCTTTATTCAATTTCCACCACCAGGAAGATAGGAAAACACCCGGGTGGCCAGTGACAAACACTGCCCTTCACATCAAAGGGCAGTGCTGTGTGATCAAAACAGTGAAGGGGAGGGGAGGGATGGGACTAAATCAAAATAGAATTGGAGGGAGAAATGATGCACTCCACTCCCTGCGGCGCCCACCTCTCCCTGAACAACTCCAGGGTGTTGGTGGACACCGCGTGCTCCTTCTCCAAGGACACCCGGGCTCTAACGTAACCGCGGAAGAGGGGCAGGCTGTCGGCCCTAACGACCCCCTCCACGGCCCGCTGCCTGGACCTGTTGATGGCCAGTTTGGCCAGGCCCAGGAGCAGACCCACGAGGAGGTCTTCAGACCTGCCCTCCTTCCTCCGTACCGGGTGCCCAAAGATCAGGAGCGTGGGACTGAAGTGCAGCCAAAAACAGAGGAGAAGGTTTTTAAGGAAATCAAAGAGGGAGTGCAAACGCCCACACCCAATATATACATGGTCCACGGACTCCACAGCGCCACAGAACAAGCAGTTGGGCTGGGAGTCCGTGAACCACCGCAATCTGCGGTTGCAGGGGACTGCTGCGTGCAGCACCCTCCACCCCAGATCCCCGAGAGAAAGGGGGAGGACTCCCGCGTAGAGAGCCCTCCACTGGGGATCCCCACCGCCCGGTGGCAAATCAATTCCATTTTTTTTTTCGGGTGGCCAGTGAACACTCCTGTTTTTTTTTTGTTTTGTTTTATTTTCTTTAATCTCCTGTTTATTTTTTTTAGAATCCTGTTTATATATTTTGTTTTCTTCTTTTTTTTAATCTTCTTTTTTTTTATTTTAACCCCCACACTACCACCTAAGTGCGGTAGTGCTTATTTTAACCCCAGCACCCATGGTGTGTGTGTGTGTGTGTGTGTGCAGGTGTGAGACACAGTGGAAGACAAAGTGCACGAATTTTTATTCATCAATTCCATTTTTTTTTTCATTTTTTTTTTCTTGTTTATATATATTTTTTTATTTTATTAAACAAGTTACAAAACAGTTTACAAAAAACATTAACAGCTGTACACAAGAGACAGCAATTTTACAAGGGAGAGGAGCAGCAAAGCTAGGCCCCAAACCCTACCGTTCAACCATTTTACAGGGAGAGGAGGACAAACCTCAAATCCCAGTTTCACGTATGACAAGACAGTGACAATGACATTTGTACATTAGACAATACCGTTACATCAATTCCATTTTACCTTTTTTTTTTTTTTATTCAATTCCACCACCAGGAAGATAGGAAAACACCCGGGTGGCCAGTGACAAGCACTGCCCTTCACATCAAAGGGCAGTGGACACTCCCATTCATTTTTTTTTTTTTTTTTTTTTTCCCCCTTTAACCCACACACTACCACCTAAGTGCGGTAGTGCTTATTTTTTCCCCAGCACCCATGGTGTGTGTGTGCAGGTGGGAGACACAGTGAAAGACACAGAGTGCACCAATCTTTATTCAATTTCCACCACCAGGAAGATAGGAAAACACCCGGGTGGCCAGTGACAAGCACTGCCCTTCACATCAAGGGACAGTGCTGTGTGATCAAAACAGTGAAGGGGAGGGGAGGGATGGGACTAAATCAAAATAGAATTGGAGGGAGAAATGATGCACTCCACTCCCTGCGGCGCCCACCTCTCCCTGAACAACTCCAGGGTGTTGGTGGACACCGCGTGCTCCTTCTCCAAGGACACCCGGGCTCTAACGTAACCGCGGAAGAGGGGCAGGCAGTCGGCCCTAACGACCCCCTCCACGGCCCGCTGCCTGGACCTGTTGATGGCCAGCTTGGCCAGGCCCAGGAGCAGACCCACGAGGAGGTCTTCAGACCTGCCCTCCTTCCTCCGTACGGGGTGCCCAAAGATCAGGAGCGTGGGACTGAAGTGCAGCCAAAAACAGAGGAGAAGGTTTTTAAGGAAATCAAAGAGGGAGTGCAAACGCCCACACCCAATATATACATGGTCCACGGACTCCACAGCGCCACAGAACAAGCAGTTGGGCTGGGAGTCCGTGAACCACCGCAATCTGCGGTTGCAGGGGACTGCTGCGTGCAGCACCCTCCACCCCAGATCCCCGAGAGAAAGGGGGAGGACTCCCGCGTAGAGAGCCCTCCACTGGGGATCCCCACCGCCCGGTGGCAAATCAATTCCATTTTATTTTTCGGGTGGCCAGTGTACACTCCTGTTTTTTTTTTGTTTTGTTTTTTTTTCTTTAATCTCCTGTTTATTTTTTTTAGAATCCTGTTTATATATTTTGTTTTCTTCTTTTTTTTAATCTTCTTTTTTTTTATTTTAACCCCCACACTACCACCTAAGTGCGATAGTGCTTATTTTAACCCCAGCACCCATGGTGTGTGTGTGTGTGTGTGTGCAGGTGTGAGACACAGTGGAAGACAAAGTGCACGAATTTTTATTCATCAATTCCATTTTTTTTTAAATTTTTTTTTTCTTGTTTATATATATTTTTTTATTTTATTAAACAAGTTACAAAACAGTTTACAAAAAACATTAACAGCTGTACACAAGAGACAGCAATTTTACAAGGGAGAGGAGCAGCAAAGCTAGGCCCCAAACCCTACCGTTCAACCATTTTACAGGGAGAGGAGGACAAACCTCAAATCCCAGTTTCACGTATGACAAGACAGTGACAATGACATTTGTACATTAGACAATACCGTTACATCAATTCCATTTTATTCCACCTTTATTTTTTTTTTTATTTTTATTTTTTATCTTTCTTTTTTTTTTTCTTTTTTGTCTTTTTTTTTTAACCCCCACACTACCACCTAAGTGCGGTAGTGCTTATTTTTTCCCCAGCACCCATGGTGTGTGTGTGCAGATGTGAGACACAGTGAAAGACACAAAGTGCACCAATCTTTATTCAATTTCCACCACCAGGAAGATAGGAAAACACCCGGGTGGCCAGTGACAAGCACTGCCCTTCACATCAAAGGGCAGTGCTGTGTGATCAAAACAGTGAAGGGGTGGGTAGGGACTAAATCAAAATAGAGTTGGAGGGAGAAATGATGCACTCCACTCCCTGCGGCGCCCACCTCTCCCTGAACAACTCCAGGGTGTTGGTGGACACCGCGTGCTCCTTCTCCAAGGACACCCGGGCTCTAACGTAACCGCGGAAGAGGGGCAGGCAGTCGGCCCTAACGACCCCCTCCACGGCCCGCTGCCTGGACCTGTTGATGGCCAGTTTGGCCAGGCCCAGGAGCAGACCCACGAGGAGGTCTTCAGACCTGCCCTCCTTCCTCCGTACCGGGTGCCCAAAGATCAGGAGCGTGGGACTGAAGTGCAGCCAAAAACAGAGGAGAAGGTTTTTCAGGAAATCAAAAAGGGAGTGCAAACGCCCACACCCCATATACACATGGTCCATGGACTCCACAGCGCCACAGAACAAGCTGTTGGGCTGGGAGTCCGTGAACTACCGCAACCTGAGGTTGCAGGGGACTGCTGCGTGCAGCACCCTCCACCCCAGATCCCCGAGAGAAAGGGGGAGGACTCCCGCGTAGAGAGCCCTCCACTGGGGATCCCCACCGCCCGGTGGCAAATCAATTCCATTTTTTTTTTCGGGTGGCCAGTGAACACTCCTGTTTTTTTTGTTTTGGTTTTTTTTCTTTAATCTCCTGTTTATTTTTTTTAGAATCCTGTTTATATATTTTGTTTTCTTCTTTTTTTTAATCTTCTTTTTTTTTATTTTAACCCCCACACTACCACCTAAGTGCGGTAGTGCTTATTTTAACCCCAGCACCCATGGTGTGTGTGTGTGCAGGTGTGAGACACAGTGGAAGACAAAGTGCACGAATTTTTATTCATCAATTCCATTTTTTTAAAAAATTTTTTTTTCTTGTTTATATATATTTTTTTATTTTATTAAACAAGTTACAAAACAGTTTACAAAAAACATTAACAGCTGTACACAAGAGACAGCAATTTTACAAGGGAGAGGAGCAGCAAAGCTAGGCCCCAAACCCTACCGTTCAACCATTTTACAGGGAGAGGAGGACAAACCTCAAATCCCAGTTTCACGTATGACAAGACAGTGACAATGACATTTGTACATTAGACAATACCGTTACATCAATTCCATTTTATGTTTTTTTTAGAGAGTGCTGATTTTTTTTTTGTTTTAATCCCCACACTACCACCTAAGTGCGGTAGTGCTTATTTTATCCCCAGCACCCATGGTGTGTGTGTGCAGGTGTGAGACACAGTGAAAGACACAAAGTGCACCAATCTTTATTCAATTTCCACCACCAGGAAGATAGGAAAACACCCGGGTGGCCAGTGACAAACACTGCCCTTCACATCAAAGGGCAGTGCTGTGTGATCAAAACAGTGAAGGGGAGGGTAGGGACTAAATCAAAATAGAATTGGAGGGAGAAATGATGCACTCCACTCCCTGCGGCGCCCACCTCTCCCTGAACAACTCCAGGGTGTTGGTGGACACCGCGTGCTCCTTCTCCAAGGACACCCGGGCTCTAACGTAACCGCGGAAGAGGGGGAGGCAGTCGGCCCTAACGACCCCCTCCACGGCCCGCTGCCTGGACCTGTTGATGGCCAGTTTGGCCAGGCCCAGGAGCAGACCCACGAGGAGGTCTTCAGACCTGCCCTCCTTCCTCCGTACCGGGTGCCCAAAGATCAGGAGCGTGGGACTGAAGTGCAGCCAAAAACAGAGGAGAAGGTTTTTCAGGAAATCAAAAAGGGAGTGCAAACGCCCACACCCAATATACACATGGTCCACGGACTCCACAGCGCCACAGAACAAGCAGTTGGGCTGGGAGTCCGTGAACCACCGCAATCTGCGGTTGCAGGGGACTGCTGCGTGCAGCACCCTCCACCCCAGATCCCCGAGAGAAAGGGGGAGGACTCCCGCGTAGAGAGCCCTCCACTGGGGATCCCCACCGCCCGGTGGCAAATCAATTCCATTTTTTTTTTCGGGTGGCCAGTGAACACTCCTGTTTTTTTTTTTTTCTCTTTAATCTCCTGTTTATTTTTTTTAGAATCCTGTTTATATATTTTGTTTTCTTCTTTTTTTTAATCTTCTTTTTTTTTATTTTAACCCCCACACTACCACCTAAGTGCGGTAGTGCTTATTTTAACCCCAGCATCCATGGTGTGTGTGTGTGTGTGTGTGTGCAGGTGTGAGACACAGTGGAAGACAAAGTGCACGAATTTTTATTCATCAATTCCATTTTTTTTTTAATTTTTTTTTTCTTGTTTATATATATTTTTTTATTTTATTAAACAAGTTACAAAACAGTTTACAAAAAACATTAACAGCTGTACACAAGAGACAGCAATTTTACAAGGGAGAGGAGCAGCAAAGCTAGGCCCCAAACCCTACCGTTCAACCATTTTACAGGGAGAGGAGGACAAACCTCAAATCCCAGTTCCACGTATGACAAGACAGTGACAATGACATTTGTACATTAGACAATACCGTTACATCAATTCCATTTTACTTTTTAGTCGCCTTCAAGGAGAGTCCTTACACATACACTCAAATTAGGCAAACACCCGGGTGGCCAATGACAAACACTGCCCTTCACATCAAAGGGCAGTGATGAACTGTGTTTACTTTTTTTTTTTTTTCTTTTTATTTAACCCCCACACTACCACCTAAGTGTGGTAGTGCTTATTTTATCCCCAGCACCCATGGTGTGTGTGTGCAGGTGTGAGACACAGTGAAAGACACAAAGTGCACCAATCTTTTATTCAATTTCCACCACCAGGAAGATAGGAAAACACCCGGGTGGCCAGTGACAAACACTGCCCTTCGCATCAAAGGGCAGTGCTGTGTGATCAAAACAGTGAAGGGGTGGGTAGGGACTAAATCAAAATAGAGTTGGAGGGAGAAATGATGCACTCCACTCCCTGCGGCGCCCACCTCTCCCTGAACAACTCCAGGGTGTTGGTGGACACCGCGTGCTCCTTCTCCAAGGACACCCGGGCTCTAACGTAACCACGGAAGAGGGGCAGGCAGTCGGCCCTAACGACCCCCTCCACGGCCCGCTGCCTGGACCTGTTGATGGCCAGTTTGGCCAGGCCCAGGAGCAGACCCACGAGGAGGTCTTCAGACCTGCCCTCCTTCCTCCGTACCGGGTGCCCAAAGATCAGGAGCGTGGGACTGAAGTGCAGCCAAAAACAGAGGAGAAGGTTTTTAAGGAAATCAAAGAGGGAGTGCAAACGCCCACACCCAATATATACATGGTCCACGGACTCCACAGCGCCACAGAACAAGCAGTTGGGCTGGGAGTCCGTGAACCACCGCAATCTGCGGTTGCAGGGGACTGCTGCGTGCAGCACCCTCCACCCCAGATCCCCGAGAGAAAGGGGGAGGACTCCCGCGTAGAGAGCCCTCCACTGGGGATCCCCACCGCCCGGTGGCAAATCAATTCCATTTTTTTTTTCGGGTGGCCAGTGAACACTCCTGTTTTTTTTTTGTTTTGTTTTTTTTTCTTTAATCTCCTGTTTATTTTTTTTAGAATCCTGTTTATATATTTTGTTTTCTTCTTTTTTTTAATCTTCTTTTTTTTTATTTTAACCCCCACACTACCACCTAAGTGCGGTAGTGCTTATTTTAACCCCAGCACCCATGGTGTGTGTGTGTGTGTGTGTGTGTGCAGGTGTGAGACACAGTGGAAGACAAAGTGCACGAATTTTTATTCATCAATTCCATTTTTTTTAAAATTTTTTTTTTCTTGTTTATATATATTTTTTTATTTTATTAAACAAGTTACAAAACAGTTTACAAAAAACATTAACAGCTGTACACAAGAGACAGCAATTTTACAAGGGAGAGGAGCAGCAAAGCTAGGCCCCAAACCCTACCGTTCAACCATTTTACAGGGAGAGGAGGACAAACCTCAAATCCCAGTTTCACGTATGACAAGACAGTGACAATGACATTTGTACATTAGACAATACCGTTACATCAATTCCATTTTATTCCACCTTTAATCTGCAGCAGGGAACAGTCAATTTGAAATTGTTCACTTTAATGACAAGCAAATTTTCACAAGGAAGCTGTGATCAATTAAACGCAAATTGATCTAACCAGGACCAGGTGTTTGGCGAGTATTAATAGCAGGTTGTAGGGCTAGAGTAAGCTCAGTTGAAGTTGGCTTGGGGAGTTTTTTTGGGAAAAACTAGTGAATGATGAAGTCTGTAGTTCCTATTATCAAGCCCACCTCTGAGTTGGGCAGAGCTGAGAAAAGGAAGACTCTCTTCAAGAGGAAAAGCAGGTACTCTTCCTACATCTATAAGATGCTGAAGCAGGTAAGGTGTGATTCTATTTTGCCTTGAAATTGTTTTGATCTTTATGTAACTTGTCTATTTCATCATGGAGCATGACTGGCTAATTTCTAACTCTAGAAAGCTTGTGAAATACTTTGCCTTCCAATTACTAGAAATGTTAATCTTTCACTTCTCCTTCTGTTTATCATTCTATCTTGCACACTACTCAATAACTATTGACAGCATGATTGACTGCCCCTTAATGTGGATGTTATAAATGTTTTGGTATTAATAATACTTCATGCATCTGCTCCATGAACAGATGACCTTTGACCTACTGAGTGTGCTGATTGTTCTAGAACTGTCCTACAGTGCAGAAAGAGGCATTTGGCCTATCAAGTCTTCACTTTTTTTTTGTTTTGAAGAACATCCCATCTACCACCAGAAAAAATGATAGCAGAAACCCAAGCAGACATTGGCTTAATATCTAAATTCCACTACCCAAGGCTGGAAATGCCTGCAGTTGTGATGTAACAGTTAATCACTAGTTCTACTGTAGTCCTAATTTCCATAGTTGGTTGGAAAGTTTAAATTAGCATACTAAAGTGCTCACACAACTTCAGGAAAGCTGTTTCCTGCTTCAAATGCCCTCTCGAGCAGTGTATTTGGGGTGAGTTTCCTTCAATCCCTTCTAAACACCTGCCTTTCAACTTGACTCTGTCAGACATACAGCATAGAAACAGACTTGTCCATGCTGACTAAATATCCTAAGTTAACAGTCCCATTTGTCAGCACTTGACTCATATCCCTACAAACCTTTCCTATTCATGTACCCATCCAGATGCCTCTTAAACACCTGTATTTGAACCAGCCTCTACCTTTTTCTGGCAGCTCCTTCCGTACATGCACTACCCTCTGCATTAAAATGTTGCCTGTTAGGTCCCTGTTTAAATCTTGTCCCTCTCCCTAAACTTAACTGACTGAGGTTTATTGGATCTGTGACTCCCAATTTCTCTCCTTCCATTGCTGCAGGACTTGTCCCTCAACAGTCTTTATTACTTGAAGTCTCTCTGATTCTCTTCAACTTGACACTCCTATGCAGTTAAACTTTTCTACTGGGCTGGGTACTTATCCAGCCAGTGCTGCCTCTAGTTACTCGAGTATCTGTGCCTCACTACCTTCATGGGCAATATAGTCTGTGCAGAAACAGACCCAACAGCCCAAATTTTCTAAACTAGCTCTACTTGGCCCATATCTCTCAACACTTCCTGTAATTGTCAATGTTTTATAAACATTATACCTGTATCTGCATTCCCCCAACTTTCCCTGCCATTCATTTCAACAAAACTATTTAAAAGTTGCCCTAGTATCCCCTCTCCTAGGGTGGAGAGTCCAAAACTAGAATATTAAGACTCTTGCTATTTGCCTCTTTATCTATGTCCCATGACCTTGATAAACACTTAAGGTCACCCCTCAACCTTTGCTCCAGTGGAAAAAGTCCCAGCTTCTCAATTTCAACCTTCCATTCCTGCCAAATCTTTTCTGAATCCCTCAATTAATAGCCTGCTTCCTATAGAAGGGTAATCTGAACTGCATACAGTACTGCAGAAGAGGCCTCATGTCCTGGACAAAACATGTCCCAATTCCATTAATCAATCAGACTAATGAGGGCTAGTGTTACTCATCTGCACCACCCTCTACCTGTGGTGCAAATATCAGAATTGGGTATAACCATGTTATCTTGGACCCCCACAAGTCCTATTTTTTTATTGTCAAAATAAAATCTCTTATCCAAACTAAACTCTTACCTGCTACCACTATTTTGACCCAACAAATGTGTGCCTAGGTTAAAAACAAGACTGCACTTGCTGGAAACCAGATTCTGGATTAGTGGTGCTGGAAAAGCACAGCAGTTCAAGCAGCATCCGAGGAGCAGGAAGACTGATGTTTTGGGCAAAAGCCCTTCATCAGGAATACAGGCAGAGTCTGAAGGGTGGGGAGAAAGTAGCATAGAGTACAATAGGTGAGTGTGGGGGGGGGGTTGAAGGTGAGCTCGGAGGAGTGGATAGGAAGATGGGCAGGCAGCTCAGGCCATGGGGGACAGGGCTGAGCTGGAGTAAGGTGGGGAGGGGAAATGAGAAAACTGAAGTCCACATTGATGCCATTGGGTTGAAGTGTCCTGAGGCAGAAGATGTATTCTTCCTCCAGGTATTGAGTGATGGAGGTCCAGGACCTCCATCTCCTCAGCAGAGGGGGAGTTGGAATGTTGGGCCACAGGGTGGTGTGGTTGATGGGTGCAGGTGTCCCAGAGATGTTCCTTAAAGCACTCTGCTAGGAGGTGTCCAGTCTCCCCAATGTAGAGGAGACTGCATCAGGAGCAATGGATACAATAAATGATATTGCATGTGGAAGGTTCCTTTAGGGCCTTGGGAGGTGGGTGCAGGTTTTGCAATTCCTGCAGGGGAAGGGTGCCAGGATGGGAGGGTGGGTTGTAGGGGGGTGTGGACCTCACCAGGTAGTCATGGAGGAAATGGCCTTTGTGGAAAGGGGTGGGGAGGGAAATACCTGAGGTGGTTGAAATGGTGGATGATTTGGCTTATGTGGAAGGTGAGCACCAGGGGTTCTGTCCTTGTTATGGTTGGAGGTGTGGGATGTGGATGAGATGTGTTGGAGGGCATCTTTAACCACATGGGAAAGGAAATTGCAGTCTCTAAATGTGTCTAGGCAGTGACGGCCATGTGAGAAACCTCTTCCTCATCCTGTGACCTTTTTTGCAGAAGGATTTCTGAATGACAGCTGCATCAGACAGGCACTTTCTATTTCAATACTAGATGGAGTCACCTAATTGGCTCTTCTGTTCTTCCCCCAAGAAAAGCTGACTGCCTAAAATAAACAGGCCAAGGGGTGTTCAATAGAAACCCTGATTCTTCAGGGATATTTTGGAATAGTCTATTTCTATGCTAATTTAAACTACCATCTAAATCATTAAGTCAAAGCTACACCACTTGAGGAACAAGTGCAACTGTATAAAGTCTTAGCTAAATAATAAAAACTTGCACAGGGTTTTGCGTCGGGACTCAAATTGAGCAAATGGTGTCCCTCCCAGGATGGGAACAAGGCTTCTCCTTTAGACATGGAAGATGAAAGGTCTTTTGTCCTGCAAAGATAAAATCCCTAATAATGTGCTTGGAAGTGAGGAACTTGGTGAATTTTATTTTTCAAGGGAAATAATGGGCAAATGGAAGTCTAGACTGACACTTGTGGGTCTAGATAGACTTCATCCAGATCTATAATTGCTCATGAGGATGTAGAGACACTGAACTTTGGCTTCCTGGATTCAGGAACATGTCCTCAAACTAATATCCCCTACCCACTGAGGGAGACAAACATCCAGTAACTTGGTCTTGCCTGTAATGAGAAGGTGCCCTGTCCTTAAAGACTTTAGTAAAAGATTGCAATTAACAAACCTTCTGAAGGTACTGTACAGTTCAACCTTATTAGGTCATTTGTGCTGCCTAGTGCCATAGCAGGCAGGTAGCCAATGTAGAGTGCCTTTTGGCATGTACAGATTTACTCTGTACACATGGGTTGTCCTTGGGGTTTTCCAGGATGTGGACACTATTCTGAGAGAGGACTGTAGATGCTGGAGATCAGAGCTGAAAAATGCTGCACTTTTCCAGCAACACATTTTTTAACCCACAATTCTGACCCTAACATTGACACCTTACAATCTATCAATGACTTGCATGAGGGGAGTATAAGCAGAATTGCTGAAGGCACATGACATGTGGGAAAATATATTGAAGACATGAATTTGCAGATGTTGATGGTCTGTTTTCACCACAATCTGCTGGTTTTACCCAGTCACCTATCAGTGACAGGAAGAATAAACCACTGAACTACATAACTGATTCTGAAGAGATCTTGGTATTTTAGTGCACAAAACAACTTTTGCAAGTGACTAATTCAAATGAATGTTTTAACAGTATTAAACAAGGATGTTTCCCTTTTACAAGTGCAGGTGCAAACATCTCAGTATGCAGTTTCTCATTTTCAAGGATGTAAATGTACCAGTGACCCACCTTCAAGATCAGCTAAGTTATGCTGAGTTAAAGGTTTACTTGACTTGAATGATTCAAGATCCTGCATGTACACTTCCATGTACAGTATGGAAACAAACCCTTTGGTCCAACTCATCCATGCTGACAAGAGATCTCAACCCAACCTTGTCCCACCTGTCAGCACCTAGCCCATATCCCTCAACATTTTCTATTCATACTCCTCCAATGCACCTCAAATGTTTAATTGTACCAGCCTCTGGCAGCTCATTCCATACACATGCCACACTCTGCATATAAAAGGGGCAACCTTTTCATTTCCCCTCTAAACCCATGCCCTCTAGTTCTGGACTTTCTACCCCAGGGAAAATACCCTGTCTATTTAACATGTATCTCTGATTTATAAACCTCCAAGGTCACTCCTCTGCCTCTGTTTCCCTGTAGCTCAAATCCTCCAACCCTGGCATCATTCTCAATCTCTTCTGAACCCTTTCAAGTTTCACAACATCCTTCCTATTGGAAGGAGACCAAAATTGCATGCAATATTGCAAAAGTGGCCTAACCAATGTTCTGTACAGCTGTAACATGACCTCCCAACTCCTGTACTCCATACCCTTCCAATAAAGGAAAGCATACCAAATGCCACCTTCACTATCCTATCTACCTGTGACTCCACTTTCAAGGAGCTATGAACCTGCACTCCCAAGGTCTTGTTCAGTAACACTCCCTCGGACCTTACCATTAGTGTATAAGTCCTGCTAAGATTTGATTTTCCAAAATGCAGCACCTCACATTTATCTGAATTAAACTCCATCTGCCACTTCTCAGCCCATTGGCCCATCTGGTCCAGATCCTGTTCTAACTGTTGCTGTCCTTTGGGTGCAGAAAAGTTGAGGCTCCTGTCTGGGAGTAATGAGCACTTTAAAGAGGGGTCCCATTTGGGACCAAATTGACATGACTATCATTGTCTCAAGACAATAGAAACCAGTATCTGAAATTGGATAGATCTTTGGATGGACCAGAGTTCAGGGATCGATAGGTATGTGGCTTTTGAGGAGAGTTGAGCTTAGTGAATATAGCAGGCATAAATAGTGAAATGGCTCCATCCCTAACTTTTCCAACTGGCATACAGTACCAGAAAGCTGCATAAACATAATGACCCTTCTGAACAGAAATAGGAAAGCTCCACTTCCCCCCCCCCCCCCCCCCCCCCCCCACTCCTCCCCAAGGGGGAAACCACCTCCATTTGACTGGTTTCAGCAAGTGCTTTCTGTAGTCTACACTAATCTCAGGCCAGGCACTCTTCTCTTCAACCTAGTGAATTTTCTTTAGGCTCCCCAGTACCTGCCTTTTGTCCTTTTTTTTTTAAAAAGGACTAACTCTTCACTATGTGTACTCTGGCCAGTACTTGGAACATTCCCTATTTACTCTAGGCCCTCACAGCACATGACTGACCAGCATTACCTATCAGCACCAGGTACAATTCCAGCCTCATGACTCTGGCTTACATGGTCTCCCCATGCTTGTTTCCAACCTGGTGCTCAGGTTTCCTTCCACCGCTAATCTTAAATGGACTAGATATAATGCAGGGATTAGGGGAGGAGGATGTGGGGGACTGGATTTGCTGCTTGGCAGAAGCTGGAGTTTGTGACCATTTGGCCCATTCAAAGTCCATTTTTATAATGTCAATTTGTGGAGGAGTTGGACTGGGATGGGCAAAGGGTTAAACATAACACCAGGTTACAGTTCACAGGCTTATTTGGACAGAACCACCTCTGGGTGGTGCTCATTCCTGTAACTAGTGGAACAGGATCATGTGACCCACTACTCTTACTAAAAAGATGGCTTAATTGCATGACAGATATATTGAACAAACCTAGGTTTAATCATTTTTTAGCAGATTGGTGTCATGCAATTGGAACATAGAACAATACAGCACAGAACAGGCCCTTCCTTTGGCCCTCAATGTTGTGCCAACCTGAACTATTCTCAGCTCATCCCCTACACTATCCTAAAATCATCCATGTGCTTATCTAAGGATTGTTTAAATGTCCCTAATGTGGCTGAGTTGACTACATGTCCAGGTAGGACATTCCACACCCATACCATTCTGAAGAACCTGCCTCTGACATCTGTCTTAACTACAAATTGAGGAGAGAGAGATTTATGCCCCTCATACACCTGACATCATAGGGTAGACAGTGAAAGACGTTCCTATCTAATGCTCTGATCATGTATCTATCAAATCCCCTCTTAGCTGCCTTCTTGCCAATGAGAACAGACCCAAGTCTCTGCCTTTCCTCAATGACCTTCCCTCCAGACCAAGCAACATCCTAGTAAATCTCCTCTGCACCTTTTCCAATGCTTCCCCATCCTTCCTGAAATATGGGAACCAGAATGTACACAATATTCAAGTGTGGCCACACCAGTGTTTTGTATAGCTGTAGCATGATATTGTAGCTCTGAAACTCCATCCCTCTACCAATGAAACATAACACACCATATACCTTAACAGCACTAGCCACCTGGGTGGCAACTTTCAGGGATCTATGCACATGGATTCCAAGATCCCTCGCACATTTTTTCCCCCATCAAGAATTGACCACTGACCCAGTACTCTGCCATCCTGTAGTCTTCTCAGTGTATGACCTCCCATTTAGCTGCATTTGCCACCTCTCAGCCCAATTCTGCACTTTATCCAAGTCCCTCTAACATTCTTCCACACTCCACTACACTACTCCACTGACTTTAGTGTCATCTGTAAACTTATTAATCCATCCACCTATGCCTTAGTCATTTATAGAAATGACTAACTGCAGTGATCCCAAAACAGATCCTCGTGGCACACCACTACTAACCAGAATCCAGACTTAATATTTTCAATCAACCACCACTTGCTGCCACCTTTCAGAAAGCCAGTTTCTAATCCAGACTGCTAAATCACTCCATTCCATGCCTCTACATTTTCTCCAACAGCCTACCATGTGGAACCATATCAAAGGCTTTACTGAAGTCCATATATAACATGTCAAATGCTCTACCTTCATCTATATGCTTGGTTACCTTCTCAAACTCGGGTTTGAGACATGACCTGCTCTTGATGAAACCATGTTGACTATCTGAAATCAAATTGTTGCTTGATAGATGATAAATCTTATCTCTTCTTTTCCAAAACCTTGCCTACAAATGTAAGACTCTCAGGTCTATAATTACCTGGGTCATGTCTACTGCCCTTGAACAAGGGGACAACATTTGCAAGCCTACAGTTCTCTGGTACCAAACTTGTAGACAATGATAACTCCAATATCAAAGCCAAAGGCTCTATCTCCCTAGCTTCCCAGAGAATCCTCAGATAAATCCCATCCAGCCCAGGGGACTTGTCTACCTCCACTCCCAGAATTGATAACACCTGTGCATAACAAACCTCAATCCTTTCTAGTCTAATCTCATACCTAATTCTTTATTCTCCTCTTTCCTGAGTGAAAACCAATGAGATGTTTGTTTAGCACCTCTGATCTCCACAGGGTCCACACTCTCCACTTCCCACTTCTGTCTTTGGCCCTATTCCTACCCTAATCATTCTTCTATTCCTCACATCAATAGAAAGCTTGCAGATTCTTTTATTCTATTTGCTAAGGACTGTTCATGTCCTCTTTGATCTTAACTCCCCTTAAATAGTTCCCAGCTGATCTGTAACACTCCATCACCACCTCTGAACCATCTTGCCCCTCAACACAAGCCTCCTTAACAAAAGATGCAATTTCTGTAGTAAATCATGGTTCCCTACCTTATCACTTTCTCCCTGTCTGACAGGGACATGCCTATCAAGGGGACACAATCTGTTCCTTAAACCAGCTCCACACTTCCTTTGTCTGCATCCCCTGCATTTTTGCTACCCCATTCTCAGCATCCTAATGGCATAATTGCCCTTTACCTGTGGCATTTAATTATCCTTTCCATTGCTAAACTAAATGTAATTGAATTATGGTCACACTCTAGGGTTCACTGATGACTAAATCAAACACCTGGTCTGTTTACTACCAAGCACCAGATCCAGTGTGGCCTCTCCTTATCAGTCCTTCAACATACTGTCAGGCAACCCTCCTGTACACTAGACAAACTAACTCCAGTATGTCAGATGGATCAAAGCCTTTCCAGTCAATGTTGGGGAAGTCCTCCATAATGACCATCCTGTTCCTTTCACCCCTACTCAATGTTGCTAATCCTCTCTGCAGAGACCTATTTTAATAACTCCAAGCAGTGTGACCTCATGTTTTCTAACATCAGCCCACACTATCTCATTAAGTCTTGTCAGCCACTGTTATACTAGCCTTGACAAGGCCACACCTCTCCCTCTGTTACCACCTTGCCTGTTCTTAATGAAAGATCTAAACCCTGGAACCTGCAACATCCATTCCTCACCCTGATCTAGCCATGTCTCCAATGGCCATAACATAGTCCCAGGTACCTATCCAATTCTTATTCTGTCCCACTCCTTTATCTGAAGGTGTAGTGCTCCAAAGCAGTACTTCCAAATAGATCTGTTGGACTTGATTTTTGATGTGACTTTCTATGCCACTATTTGAGTCCTGGTCTACAAATTCATCTGTAGCTGATAGCTAGCCTTGAGTTCTAGTATAGTGCTGCAACTCTACATTACTGCACAAACTCTTTTAACAGGTACATCCAAGAAATGGGAGCTCCAAGGAGTTGATCCAGATGAAGCTGTCATCATCCCTGTTTGACCAGATAGCTGTTGAGGCTGCCAGGCTTTCTCTCTACAATAAGAGACGCACCATCACCAGCCAAGAAGTTCAGAATGCTGCAGCATTTTGTCTCCAGAGGGCCCACTAAACCAGCATTCAATGACTCCTCTATTGTGAATTCTGTTAACTTAATGAAATGTTTTTATTTTTGAATAAAGCTTTGATATCCATGTTGGGTAGTGCTTGCTCTTTAATCCAATTCTGGCTCCCTATATATGCACCTATCTAATCAACAGTCAAAGTTGGCACACATTACTATCATGCTCTGAGGTTTGTACTATCACTTTAGGACAAGTGACCAAACTTGGGTTTAATTTTGGTACCTATTTTAGTTTAGATTCCCTACAGTGGAAACAGGCTCTGGCCCAGCCCCTCAGAGTAACCCCCCCTCCAACTAATGCACCTAACACTATGGGCAATTTGGCATGATCAAGTCACCTGACCTGCACCTTTTGGACTGTGGGAGGAAACCCACACCGGCACTGGAGACTGCAAACTCCACACTGACTCTCATCAGAGGCTGGAATCAAACCTCTCACCCGGCTGCTGAGGCAGCAGTGCTAACCACTGTGCTGTCCTAACCACTTCTGCAAATGTATGTTTTCTGGTCTAATTGCATTTAATCTTTAATTCACTTAATGCCAAGCAAGCTAGCAGAAAACTAATGGCAGAATAGCCACATATGGCCAATTAGTCAAACTCCTCCACTATACCTGGGGGAGTAAAAGCCTCCCCACTAGGATACAATGTGAAGATGGACATGACAGCAGGTTTGTTACCACTGCTGCCTGGGTAGCTCCTTCACTAAGGCAGTGTTAATGTCCTCAAACAGCAAGGACCTTCTTAGACCCATGACCTCCTTCCTCTTTAGGATGAGCAATAGTCCCTATGTGGGGACATAGCCATGCCTACTTGGCACTGGGTCATTAGTGGGTTACCCACTGCAAATTGCCTGAAGCAGGTAAAGGCTAATGACTTTAGTTTCTAAATAACCTAGTACAATGTCACTGACTATCTGAGCAGGTGGGACCTGAAGCCAGGTCCTTCAGCAGTAAGAAAACTATCAGAACCATCACGGGCTACATGGAACAGGCAATTCAGAATTCAAGCCTGCAGTAACAATGTTCTTCCATATTAAAACCACCTTCACTTGCAACATCTATTATCCCTCTATTCCCTTCCTGTGGTGTCCAGGTGCTGAATGCTATTATCTACTTCCACCTCTGGCAGCATATTCCACCCACCTCTCTTTTTGGTGAGAGGGAACTTTCCTTCTAAACTCCTCCTGCCCCTCCATCCTGCTGAGGAAAGCCTCATACTTTCCACTATCATACCATTTAAATCTTTTACACTTTTCCAGTCACCCATCAATCTCTTGCATTCTAGTGACATTTAAGCCCAGTCTATCCAACATTACTCTGTAGCTAAAATCCCCTATACCAAGAAACATCCTGATAAATGTTTTTCAATACCCTCCAACATCTTACACCCTTCTGGTTTGGTGGTGACCTGAACTGTATGCAATTCAGTAACAAACACTGACTCAATGTGACTTTCATTCCAAGAATGAAATTTTTTTAAGTCTAGATTCACGTTAGAATATTAGTGAAATGAAACTAAATCAGAAATATTTGTCCTTCGCTTAAAATTTGCTTGAAGGAAGCATTGCTAATAATGGCCCTTTCCTCCTCCAATTAACCCCTACCCTTCTGATAAAGGTCACTTCCCAGTTGAATCCTGGGAAATTTCAGGCTCCTTGGCCCCCAGCGTCCAAGTGCTAGTCATAAGTGAACAAGAAATCAAGGAATGATCCACTTCCGTTTGAGAATATTCACCTCCCTTGCAGGTATAAGCGTTGAGTAACAAGGTCGATTCCTGAAGAAGGGCTTATGCCCGAAACGTCGATTCTCCTGTTCCCTGGATGCTGCCTGACCTGCGCTTTTCCAGCAACACATTTCCAGCGCAGTACATCAACCCAGTTTCAAGTTTTTTTCATCAGAATGAAAGGAAAGTCTGGCTGGGTTAGACAGAGGCCTCTTCTACAATGACTAGAAGAAAGTGAGGATTGGAGATCAGAAGTTTGTTTTGTGCAGGTGTACTGATTGGGTCAACAGGAGAGGAAGGACTGATGACGATCTTCTACTGAAACATAGACTCTCTGCTACGACCTGACCTGCGCTGTACCAGTGCCCCACATTTTAAAATTCTTTCACAAAGAGCAAAGAAATTTTTTTCAAAAGGCAGCAATGACCTGATTACCAATTTCATATAATTAAGGTGGTGCCAAGTGCATTGTTTTCACCTATTTAAAAATCATCACACAATAGGCCATGGTTTTTGGTTCCCTTCCAATGGGCTTTTATCGGGATTAATGTAAGTACCTCATGGTTTATCTACGATCTGGTCCCAAGAACCTGGGAGAAAGCAGCAGATCTCAGTGGATTGCAGCTGTTCCACATTAACCCTGGACTGGTAATGTCTTAACTAAAATTCTCATCTTTGGTTGCCCCCCACTAGCTCTTGTAACTGTTTACAAATCTTGGCACACATTCACTTCTGGATTTTTTTTGCACCTTTTGATTTTGAGATTTGCAGCTGTGCATTGAGATAAGACCAGAGCAAACATTTTGGATATCATGTGGCATTCTGCCAAATTGCACGTGAAGTAAAAAGCACTTTGGACGACTTTAATGTGTTGAGGTGCTACATAAATGTCAGTGGCTGCAAAGCGATTTGTATATCAACAAACGTTTCATTTTGAATCTCCCTGTTCTTTGAAGGGGCTTGACTTGTTTGAGGTCAGGAAGGTGTTTTGTTCTGTGTGTAAGGTGGAGAAAGGGGCAAAATATTCTGCAGCAAATGTAACGACGTCTTCTGGTTTCCGGAGGAGGAGAAACTCTAGGAAGTCAGCCAGCAAGGATCTCAACTCTGGGTGGTGCCTTAGGTAGCTATTGTAGTCAGCCTTGAGTGCCTCCTGAAAGACAAGAGATGTGTTAACCAGCCATTTGGAGACATTAAATAATCTCAAAAATACATGCATGTGGAGGTCGAGGCAGAATTAGGACTGGGTTAGGCTATTCAACCCATCAGGTCAGGCAGCATCCAAGAAACAAGGATATTAACATTTCGGGCAAAAGCCCTTCATCATTCCTGATGAAGGGCTTTTGCCCGAAACGTTGATTTTCCTGCTCCTCGGATGCTGCCTGATCTGCTGTGCTTTTCCAGCAGCACTCCAGTCCAGACTCTGATTTCCAGCATCTGCAGACCTCACTTTTGCCTATTCAGCCCATCAGACCTGTTCCACTAGAAGGCCACAAGAGTAAAAATGAACCATTTGGCCCAACTGGTCTGGTCTGCCACTCGATCATGGCTGATATCTTTCTTTAGGAGAAAGTGAGGACTGCAGATGCTGGAGATCAGAGTCAAGAGTGTGGTGCTGGAGAACTACAGCAAGTCTAGCTCCTTGGATGCTGCCTGAATTGCTGTGCTTTTCCAGCATCACACTCTCGATATCTTTCTTAACCCTATTCTCCTGCCTTCCTCCTGTAACCCTTGATCCCTTTACCAATTATTATGTATCAGACCAAAACACATCAAGGATATAGCCTGACCCTAATGATAGTGGGTCATGTCTTTTGGTGGCGAGTTGGTGTTCGTGTATCCTGGTGGCTAGTTTTCTGCCTGTCTGTCCGATGTAGTCTTTGTTACAGTCCTTGCATGGTATTTTGTAAATCACATTCAATTTTTTGGTTGTTTATATAGGGTTCTTCAGGTTCATCAGCCGCTGTTTAAGCGTGTTGGTAGGTTTGTGGACTACCATGACGCCAAGGGGTCAGAGTAGCCTGGTGATCATTTCAGAGATGTCTTTGATGTATGGTATTGTGGCTAGAGTTTCTGAGTATGTTGTGTAACAGAGCCATTACATTGACCATTACTGGCATAACGTAACAGAGCCATTACATTGACCATTACTGGCATAACGTAACAGAGCCGTTACATTGACCATTACTGGCATAATGTAACAGAGCCGTTACATTGACCATTACTGACATAACGTAACAGAGCCGTTACATTGACCATTACTGACATAACGTAACAGAGCCGTTACATTGACCATTACTGGCATAACGTAACAGAGCCGTTACATTGACCATTACTGGCATAACGTAACAGAGCCGTTACATTGACCATTACTGGCATAACGTAACAGAGCCGTTACATTGACCATTACTGGCATAACGTAACAGAGCCGTTACATTGACCATTACTGGCATAATGTAACAGAGCCGTTACATTGACCATTTTTCAGTCCTCTCCACTGATTCGGAAAAATAACTTCCAATGCCTCTACAATCTCCTCAATTATCTCCTTCAGAACCCTGGGACGCATTCTATCTGTTCCGGATAATTTATCTACCTTCAGACCTTTCAACATACCCAGCACCTCCGCCTTGGTGATGGTCACTACACTCATCTCTTCCCTCTGACTCTCTTGAAGTTCTGGTATGCTGCTGGTCTCTTCCACTGTGAAAACTGATGCAAAGTACCTGTTCAGTTCCTCTGCCATTTCTTTGTTTCCTACTTCTATCTCTCCAGCCTCATTTTCCCGTGGTCCAATCTTGCCTCCCTCTCACTTTTTAGTATCTAAAAAAGCTCTTGTCATCTTCTTTTAGATTATTAGCTTATTCTCAAATTTAATCTTTTCCACTCCCCACCACCATATTGCTTTCTTAATTATCTTCTGCTGGTTTTGGAAAGCTTCCCACTAATCCTCACCACATTGTATGATTTTTCTTTCATCCTGTTAGTCATGGTTGCTTCATCTCACAGCGCCAGAGACCCGGGTTCAATTCCTGCCTCAGGCGATTGACTGGGGAGTTTGCACATTCTCCCCGTATCTGCGTGGGTTTCCTCTGGGTGCTCCGGTTTCCTTCCACAGTCAAAAATTGTGCAGGTCAGGTGAATTGGCCATGTTAAATTGCCCGTAGTGTTAGGTGCAGGGGTAAACGTAGGGAAATGGGTCTGGGTGAGTGCGCTTCGGAGGATCGGTGTGGACTTGTTGGGCCGAAGGGCCTGTTTCCACACTGTAAGTAATCTAAGTAATCTAATCTAAGTAATCTTCCCCTTCATATGTTTCTTTTTCTTTGTGATAAATTTCTGCTGTGCATCCTGAATTATTCGCAGAAACTGCTGCCACTGCTGCTCCACCATCTTCCCTGCTGTGCTCCCATTCCAATCAACTCTGGTCAGCTCCTCCCCATGTCTTTGTAGTTATCGAGTCATAGAGATGTACAGCACCAGATATCCCAACCCAATCTAGTCCCACCTGCCAGCACCCGGCCCATATCCCTCCAAACCTTTCCTATTCATATACCCATTCTGATGCCTTTAAAATGTTGTAATTGTACCAGCCTCCATGACTTCCTCTGGCAGCTCATTCCATACACTCACCACTCTCTGTGTGAAAAAGTTGCCCCTTAGGTCTCTTTTATATCTTTCCCCTCTCACCCTAAACCTATGCCCCTCTAGTTCTGGACTCCCCACCCCAGGGAAAAGGCTTTGTCTATGTATCATATCAATGCCCCACGTGATTTGTAAACCTCTATAAGGTCATCCCTCAGCCTCCGACGCTCCAGGGAAAACAGTTCTAGCCTGTTCAGCCTCACCCTGTAGCTCAAATCCTCCAACCCTGGCAACATCCTTATAAATCTCTGAACCATTTCAAGTTTCACAACATCTTTACTCAATTGTAATACCATTACAGCTGATTCAGTCTTCTCTCTCTCAAACTACAGGGTGAATTCTATGATACTGATCATTGTCCCCTAGGAGTTTCTTTACTTCCACAGCCTAATCAAGTTTGCAACATTACATTTCACCAAATCCGGAATTGCGTGTTCCTTCGTGGCTTTACCACAAGCTACTCCAAAAAAGCATCCCGTAGACATTCTACGAATCTCTTTCCTTGAGATCCACTATCAATCTGACTTTCCCAGTCCACCTGTGTACTGAAGTCCCTCATGATTATTGTAATAGTGCCTTTTTACATGTCTTTCCTATCTCCTGACTTATGTTCTTCCCCACATCCTGTCTTCCATGAGCAGGCCTGTACACAACTCCCATTGGGTCTTTCTCGACTTTTCCCGCACAGATTCTATACCTTCCAACTCTATTTCACATTGATTTAATTTCATTTCTTACCAACCCCTTTGCCCATCTGCCTGCCTTTTCAATAGGATGTGTCTCCTTGGATATTTCGGTCCCAGCTCTGATCTCCTTACAGCCACATCTCCATGATACCCACAACATCATGCCTGCCAATTTCAATCTGTGTTACAAGCTCATTCAACTTGTTTCATATAATGCTTGGCATTTAAGTACAACACTCTCAGTCCTGTATCAAAAAGTGTGGTGCTGGAAAAGCACAGCCAATCAGGCAGCATCCGAAGAGCAGGAGAGTGGACATGTTGAGCGTAAGCTCTTCACCCCCGTTCTCCTAGTTGTCCCTTTACCTGCTGTGCCTGAAGTTAGATTACTGAGCCTTTCCATACTCTGCCCATTACTTGTTCTTGAAACTTTAACAATCTCTGCTGAGTCCTCCCCCCTTTAATGTGTTCCATTATTTTCTATGTAAGTGATCCTATTCCTCCACTATTGAATTCATTCTTGGCTGATCCCTTAACTCACTCTCCTGCCTTATCGCTTGTTATTGACCAGACCCCCTCAATTTATTTTAAGAATGTACTCTATACCCTAACTTTTTTTTGTTTTAAAGGTAGATGGCAAATGCCGTGGTTCCAGATACAATGCAACTGGTCAAACTACCCGATGTTAAGCATAACACAATTTATTTAAACGCTTTAGTTAACATACAAACAGAAGAAAGAGGAATTTGGAATAACAACTATTGGAAAACTTAACAGGATAACAGATACAATACCTATTACTAATTAACCGTTCCAATATAGTAACGTCCCATAACCACACTCCTCAGCAAAAAGGCAAACTCAGAAACAGATTCTCACATGCAGTTCTCTAATCCAGGAGGAAAAAGCATTAAGAGAAAATTCAGAGGATGTAGCAGCTGGGAGACATTCACTGAAGCTTCCAATTCTTTTGAAACCCCAAAGTCTTCTGCTTAAAATTAAACCTAAAAAATGACTAGAAATCCTGGTCTGTAAGAGATGAGCCCTCCCAGGCTGCATCCATTGTTCCAACTTTAAAACAAACACCAACCCCTCGCAAATTGGTCTCCTTCCTATCAGAAAGCTGTTGTGAAACTTGAAAGGGTTCAAAAAAGATTTACAAAGATGTTGCCAGGGTTGGAGGATTTGATTTATAGGGAGAGGATGAACAGGCTAGAACTGTTTTCCCTGGAGCGTCAGAGGCTGAGGGGTGACCTTATAGAGATTTACAAAATTATGAGGAGCATGGATAGGATAAATAGACAAAGTCTTTTCCCTGGAGTCAGGGAGTCCAGAACTAGAGGGCATAGGTTTAGGATGAGAGGGGAAAGATATAAAAGAGACTTACGGGACAACTTTGTATGTGTATGGAATGAGCTGAGGAGAAAGTAAGGCCTGCAGATGCTGGAGATCAGAGCTGGAAATGTGTTGCTGGAAAAGCGCAGCAGGTCAGGCAGCATCCAGGAAACAGGAGAAGGGCTTATGCCCTTTCCTGAAGAAGGGCTTATGCCCGAAACGTCGATTCTCCTGTTCCCTGGATGCTGCCTTGACCTGCTGCGCTTTTCCAGCAACACATTTCCAGTATGGAATGAGCTGCCAGAGGATGTGGTGGAGGCTGGTAAAATTGCAACATTTAAGAGATATTTGGATGGGTATATGAATTGGAAGGGTTTGGAGGGATATGGGCCGGGTGCTAGCAGGCAGGACTAGATTGGGTTGGGATATCTGGTCGTCATGAACCGAAGGGTCTGTTTCCATGCTGTACATCTCTATGACTCTATGACTAAATTATTTACTTTCTTAGAGACAGCTCCTTACCTCTGCCTTACAACATCAATTATAAAAAAAAAGCAGGACAAAATAACTTCTTCTAGTGACAGTATCATCACACAACATATACCCTCGACTCCAATATCAATCAAGTATAATCAAGTTTAATTTTGCTTTGAACATTATAAATGACTCATTGGGAAAGAGAATTCCAGAGGCTAATGACCCTTTACGATAAGAATTCCCTCTCAGCTCTATCTTAAATGGAGGATCCATTATCTTTAATCTTTCCTTCAATTTCTATATTCCTCCAGTGGAGGATATATACTCCAACATCTTCCCTGTTGAACCTCACAGAACCTTACATATTACTATCACCACTTGTTTATCTAAACTGTAATGGTCATTGGCTCAATCTTTCCTTGTGAGCTAATCCTTTCAGCCCAGGAACTATTCTAGTGAATCTATTCTGATCTACTTCTAAAGCAAGCATATCCTTCCTTTGAAACCAAAACCATACACAGAACGTTCGCTGTTGTCTCAGACAAGGATATGATAATATCATGTGAAATCATCTAATGCCACCCTTGAATGCCTTGATTAAGCTCACCATCACCATACTGCCAGGCAGTGCACTCCAGACCCTAACTACTTGTTTGTATAATAGGGTCCTATCATATCCCTCTTGATTTTGAACTTTTTATGAACGGGAACAGTTTCTCCTTATCTATTTTGTCCAGAACCTTGTGATGTTGGAAACTGTCAAATCGTTTTTTAGCCTCCTCATTTCCAAGGAACAGTTCCAATCTCTCCACCTTCATGATTGAAGTTTATCACTCCAGTAGAATGATCAAGGCTCCTTCAACATCACCTTCTAAACCTACAACCTTTACCATCTAGAAGGACAAAGACAGCAGGTTCCCTTCCAAACCACACAGTCCTGACTTGGAAAAATAACACTATTCCTTTAGTGTCACTGAGCACCAGTGCAGCATTCGGTAAGTCAATGCACTGAGCAGTGAATCAGTGTTGAACAGCAATAAAGCATACTGTGATTGAATGCACTGAGCAGCAATGCAGCATTCTGAGATTCAATGCACTGAGCAGCAATGCAGCATTCTGTGATTGAATGCACTGAACACCAATGCAGCATTCTGTGATTCAATGCACTGAACACCAGTGCAGCATTCTGTGATTCAATGCACTGAGCAGCAATGCAGCATTCTGTGATTGAATGCACTGAACACCAGTGCAGCATTCTGTGATTCAATGCACTGAGCAGCAATGCAGCATTCTGTGATTCAATGCACTGAGCAGCAATGCAGCATTCTGTGATTGAATGCACTGAACACCAGTGCAGCATTCTGTGATTCAATGCACTGAGCAGCAATGCAGCATTCTGTGATTCAATGCACTGAGCAGCAATGCAGCATTCTGTGATTGAATGCACTGAACACCAGTGCAGCATTCTGTGATTCAATGCACTGAGCAGCAATGCAGCATTCTGTGATTCAATGCACTGAGCAGCAATGCAGCATTCTGCGATTGAATGCACTGAACACCAGTGCAGCATTCTGTGATTCAATGCACTGAGCAGCAATGCAGCATTCTGTGATTCAATGCACTGAGCAGCAATGCAGCATTCTGTGATTGAATGCACTGAACACCAGTGCAGCATTCTGTGATTCAATGCACTGAGCAGCAATGCAACATTCTGTGATTCAATGCACTGAGCAGCAATGCAGCATGTGAGTCAATGTATTGTGACACAGCACGTCTAATTTTTCATCAGTTTTGCAGATAGGCAAGAGCTAAAAATGACAAAATTTCAGCAATTTATGTTTGGATTGAGTGCAGGCCCCGGTACAAGTAGCTATAAATTGGTACCGTTCTGTCAATAAATTTAGAATACAGCTGCAGGTCTTCTTCCCAAATCAAGGGCTTCTTCTCAAAGACTGGTTTAGGTTCCTCTTCATCTGCAAAAGTTCAGAAACAAAAGGAAATTATCCTTAAATTGATAATTTTAAGATCTCCTATAAATCCATTTGATGGTACAATGAGGATTGGGCCACTGAAGGGGGTGAGTCAATCATAAGGAGTGGGAGATCTATCTGAAGCAATACTGAAGGATAAAGAGGTGGGAATGTGGGAGGATAAGGGGAGGGTGGGAATGTGTTATCTTGTGGAAGAGGGTTGGGCGGGGGGGGGGGAGGAGCGAGGATATTGAGATGACGGTGGCAGTCAGTGTTAAACAATGGAACTCATTTTCCTTTCCCTTTTGCATTCAATAGGTGCGTGCAACAGGGTAGGTTGTACAATTGGGGGAAGGGTAAATACGATGCTGTAAGACAGGATCTGAGGAGCATAAGTTGGGAGCACAGGCTGTCAGGGAAGGATGTCGTGGAAATGTGGAACTTTTTCAAGGAACAGATACGACGTATGCACCTGTCAGGCAGGAAAGAGATGGTTGTGTGAGGGAATCTTGGTTGACGAGGGAGGTTGAATGTCTTGTAAAGAGGAAGAAGGAGGCTTACATAAGGTTGAGGAAACAAGGTTCAGATAGAGCAGTGGAGGGATACAGAATAGCCAGAAGGGAACTGAAGAAAGGGATTAGGAGAGCTAAGAGAGGGCATGAAAAATCTTTGGCGGATAGGATCAAGGATAACCCCAAGGCATTTTATGCGTATGTGAGAAACATGAGAATGACGAGAACGAGGGTAGGTCCGATCAAGGACAGTAGTGGGAGATTGTGTATTGAGTCGGAAGAGATAGGAGAGGTCTTGAATGAGTACTTTTCTTCAGTATTTACAAACGAGAGGGACCGTATTGTTGAAGAGGAGAGTGTGAAACGGACTGGTAAGCTAGAAGAGATACTTGTTAGGAAGGAAGATGTGTTGGACATTTTGAACAACTTGAGGATAGACAAGTCCCCCGGGCCTGACGGGATATATCCTAGGATTATGTGGGAAGCAAAAGAGGAAATCGCAGAAACATTGGCAATGATCTTTTCGTCTTCACTGTCAACGGGGGTGGTACCAGGGGACTGGAGAGTGGCGAATGTTGTGCCCCTGTTCAAAAAAGGGAATAGGGATAACCCCGGGAATTACAGGCCAGTTAGTCTTACTTCGGTGGTAGGCAAAGTAATGGAAAGGGTATTGAGGGATAGGATTGATGAGTATCTGGAAAGACACTGCTTGATTAGGGACAGCCAGCACGGATTTGTGAAGGGTAGGTCTTGCCTTCCAAGTCTTATTGAATTCTTTGAGGAGGTGACCAAGCATGTGGATGAGAGTAGAGCAGTGGATGTAGTGTACATGGATTTTAGTAAGGCATTTGATAAGGCTCCCCATGGTAGGCTTATGCGGAAAGTCAGGAGGCATGGGCTAGAGGGAAATTTGGCCATTTGGATAGAGAACTGCTGTTAAAACTCAGGTGCTGCCAGACCTGCTGAGTTTTTACAGCAGTTTGTTTTCATTTCTGATTTCCAGCATCCGCAATTCTTTTGGTTTTTTGAAAGGTACTAGGGATATGAACCAAAGATAGGTTTATAGAGTTGGACTACAGGTTACAAGGGTCCCATCTCTCAGCTTTGTACCTGAACTGAGGGGTGGTGACCCTCAGGTTATACTGACCACCAGCCATCGCTTCCTAATGAGAGTGAGACTATGGAAACTTTACCTGAGCATAAGCTGTTAAGTGGGGAGAGATGCCCACATTGTGTCATAGGTAGAAGATAGGCCCAATTACTGATGAACAGTAAATAGGTTTATCACATGTTAAAGCTCAAGGTAAGGATAAATTTTCCATTATCCTATTGGACCAATGGGCTGTTCTCTCATTACAGTAAGTGTGAGATGACCGGTGGTAAAATTACCTATTACTTAGCAACTATTCACAATATACTACCAGTACTTCAAATCTGAAATAACTACAGAAAGTGCTGGTGAAACTCAGTAGATCAGTTAGAATCTTTCGAGAAAGAAGCAGAGTTAACATTTCGAGTCCAGTGCAACTCGGGTTCTTAAAAAATGGTCATATCAGATGTGACCTTTTGTTTAGAACCAGAATTGTATTGCACTCAAAATGTTAATTCAGCTTCTCTCTCTACAGTTTCTGACCGAGGTCCTGAGTTTCTCCAGAACTTACTGGTTTTATTTACTTAATAACTAGCTATTAAAATGACATTGAAGATATAGATGTTGCAGATGTTGTCTTGTCTTGTGAGACATCAGGCCCACCTGAAGAATAAGTTTACATTACCGCTTTAGCTTCATGCTATTAGCACAAAGGATAATAATTGAAGCACTGACAGAGCACATGGAGAAAGCCCTTAGCTTCCCTTCATATTATGGATGCAGTTTATCTCATGATGCCAGTTAACTCTTTCAAGCACAACATGAAACACTCCTATTATATCAGGAACAAACCTCCAAAATCACATGCTTGGTCACCTCCAAAACTCAAGAAAATCCAGCATGCAACCTATTTACCCTCCCTTATCACTTGCATCCTCTGCAAGACCAATATGTCATTCCTGTGATGTGGTACCCAGAACTGAATGTAGTCACTCCAGACACGGGCTGACTACAGCAGTATACAACTGTAGCATGACTTCATCCTTTTGTATTCTATCCTGTTAAGACAAAGGCCAACATTTCATTTGCCTTTGCATCTGTGCATATATTTTTAATGATTACTGTAAACATAATCCTAAATCTCTCTGCTCCCAGACTGTTCCTTGGTATTTAAAACCAGCTTGATTTATTCTCAGCTGAAATGTGTTGCTGAAACAGCGCAGCAGGTCAGGCAGCATCCAGGGAACAGGAGAATCGACGTTTCGGGCATAAGCCTTATTCTCATTCAACCTATGAATTAAGACTTGGATTACAGGATGCCACTCGGCCCCTCAAGCCTGCTTTGCCATTCAATAAGATTGTGGCTGATCTCATTCTACCCCTGAGGCCTCATTCCTGATGAAGGGCTTTTGCCCGAAACGTCGATTCTCCTGCTCCTTGGATTCTGCCTGACCTGCCGTGCTCACCAGCTCAGTGGTTAGCATTGCTGCCTCACAGCGTCAGGGATCTGGGTTTGAGTCCCACCTTGGGCACCGAGTCTGTGTGGAGTTTGCACATTCTCCCCGCGTCTGCGTGGGTTTCCCCCGGGTGCTCCAGTTTCCTTCCACAATCCAAAGATGTGCAGGTCAGGTGAATTGGCCATGCGAAATTGCCCACAGTGTTAGGTGATTTAGTCAGGGGTAAATATAGGGGTGGGGAGTGGGTCTTCGGAAGGTCGGTGTGGACTTATTGGGCCGGAGGGCCTGTTTCCACACTGTAGGGAATGGAATCTAATCTTTCCAGCACCACACTCTCGACTCCTCTCCATTCCAGTCTACCCTCAAATAACCTTTCACCCCTTGCTCACTCGGGTCTATCTACTTCTGCCATTAAAAAAAGACTCAAAGTCTCTGTTTCTACCATCTTTTAAGGAAGAGAATTCTAAAGAATCATGGCCCACAATGAGAAAAATTTCTCCTCATCTATTTCTTACATGGGCAGCCCCTTATTTTTAAAAAAAAGATCCCAAGTTCTAGGTTCTGTCACAAAAGGAAACTTCCTTTCAACATCCACCCAGTCAACACCCCTCAGGACTTTTCTGTATCAATCACATTTTTTTTCCTTTTTCTTCTGAACTCCACAACTTTTCTAAAACAGGGTTCCATTCAGCCCATCAAGACTGTGCTAGCTCTTTGAAGGAGCTGTCCAATTGGAGCCACTTCTCAGTTTTATAGCCGTGCAAATTAGCCCTTTTCAAACAAGACTTTTTTGGGTTCTGTGAATGAGCTCCTGTTCGCAGTCACCCCTGTGGGAAACATTCCCAGAGCAATGTCACAGGTCTAAAAATTACAGTACCTGCTTCTCTCAGGTGAGGTAACTGGGTCAGCACCATTGTAGCTGGGGAGCCCACTTGCACTCTGCTTGTTAAATGCCTACAAAAAGAGTGGATTGAACCATGAACATCAGTGATGAGTGAGCGGAGACAATGTCAAACTTGTAGAAACAGTAACACACTATAAAAAAGTCTTGAAGTGCTTCATTGACACTGAGCTACAGAAGGAACTATTACTATTAGATTAGATTAGGAGAAAGTAAGGACTGCAGATGCTGGAGATCCGAGCTGAAAAATGTGTTGCTGGAAAAGCGCAGCAGGTCAGGCAGCATCCATGGAGCAGGAGAATCGACGTTTTGGGCATATGCCCGAAACGTCGATTCTCCTGCTCCTTGGATGCTGCCTGACCTGCTGCGCTTTTCCAGCAACACATTTTTCAGTATTAGATTAGATTCCCAACAGTATGGAAACAGGTCATTTGGCACAAAAAGTCCACACTGATTCTCCAGAGAGTAACCCATCCAGACCTTATATTTACCCCTGACTAATGCACCTAACACTATGGGCAATTTAGCATGGCCAATTCACCCTGACCTACATATCTTTGGACTGTGGGAGGAAACCCGCACAGACACAGGGAGAATGTGCAAACTCCACACAGTCACCTGAGGCAGGAATTGAACCTGGGTCCCTGATGCTGTGAGACAGTTGAGCTAACCACAGAGCCACCTACTATGTTGAGAAGGAAATGAAAGAACACCTTTAAAATAGTGGAGAAGAGGATTACAGGAAAGTTCACATCCCTATTTTAACCTATATTTCTGCATCCCACTCCTTTGGGTCAGTTTTCCAATCGCATGCCCTGTTGCAGAATCTGGGAAATGCTAGCTAGTAAACTGGGGACATTGCAACAGGATGTGAGATTGTGACCCACAAACGTCTGATTATTGTTTGCAGCACCTCCCTCTCCTTCTGTGACCCTGCCCAATGGCAGAATCTGTTGGGCTTTTGCCTGAAGCGTTGATTTTCCTGCTCCTCGGATGCTGCCTGACCTGCTGTGCTTTTCCTGAACCACTCTAATCTTGACTCTAATCTCCAGCATCTGCACTCCTCACTTTCTCCCAGAATCTCTTCAATTCCCACTGAAGTAACTCAGTGGACATGTTGAACACAAGTTGTGGCACAATGGCAATGACAGTGAATTAGTAATGCAAAATCTCAGGGTAATGTTCTGGGGACATGGGAATTAATCCCATAATGGCAGGTGGTGAAGTTTGAATTCAATATTTTAAAAAAATATGCGAGTCTAATGGTGACCATGTCACCAGTGTTGGTTATGGATGGGATGCCAATTAAATTGCTGCTTTGTCCTGGATGGTATCTAAACTATCTTCATGAAGGCTGGTATCCCATCACCAAGTCACCCTTTAGTTATACACGCACGTTACATGACACTGACCCAGCGAGCTCAGAGATGACTCCAAATGTGAACAGAACCACTGAACATCCGGCTTATGTCTGTCAGCCAGAGGTCCTTGATTAGATAATGTCAACAGCCCCAATCAGGGAACTCATATCCCATAAGATTTACTTCAATCCAATCCTACAGTGTCATGCTCCTTGAGTGTTGTTGGAGCTGCACCCATCTAGGCAAGTGGGGAGTATTCCATCACACCAGAACAAAAATTGCTGGAAACTCAGCATCTTTGGAGAGAATGCAGAGTTAATGTTTTGAGTCCAGTGACCTTTCTTGCTTCTGGTCAGTGGTAGCCCCAGGATGTTGACTGTGCGGGATTCAGTGAAGGTAATATCATGGGGTGACAGTCAGATTCTCTCTTGTTGGAGAGATCATTGCCTGACATTTGTTAGGCACAAATATTTGCTATTTTTCAGCCCAATTTTGGATATCGTCCGGATATGCCTTTCATTTGCTTCAATACCTGAGGAGTTACAAAGGGTGCTGAACATTGTAATTGGGGAAGCAGTCATGGAGTGGTAATGTCAATGGTTTAGCAACCCAGAATCCAGGTTAGTGTGTTGGGGGTATGGATTTGAATCTCACAGTAGCAGATGGTGAAACTGGATAAAAGTATTGAATGCAAAGAAAGTCCAGTCTCGTGGTGACCACATAACCACTTTCAATTATCATAACTACTGATCTGGTTCACTAACATTCCTCAGGGAAGAAAGCTGCTGGTCTTGCCTACAGACAACTCCAAACCCACAGCAATGTGGTTGACTCTTAACTGTCCTCTGGCTGATTATGAGCAGACAAAAAATGCTAGCTAGCTTTACCCACATCCCACAAATGAACTTTTAAAAAAATCTAACTGACTTCAATTTTTCTAGCACTCTTTGATACCTGAAAACATACTCAGTCAAAACCAACCTTGATAATAGGGGTAGTCACTCTCACCTCACTTCGAAAGTTCAGCTTTTTTGTCCATGTCTACACCAAGGCTGCACAGAGACCAGGGGCTGAGTGGCCCTGGCAGAATACCAAATGAACATCAGTGAGCAGGTTGTTGCAAAGTCCTGCTTGATAACACTGCTCATGACATCTCCCTTCCATCATTTTACCAATGATCATGAGCAGACTGATGGGGCCAGACTGAATTGTCCTGCTTTTGTGTTCAGGGCGTACCTGGGCATTTTTCCACAGGTTGTTTCCACTGGTGGGTGAAACTAGAACTAGAGGGCACAGCCTCAAAATAACGGGGTCCAGATCTCGGACTGAGTTGTGGAGGGTCTTCTTTCCATGAATGGGTTGTGAATCTGTGGAATTCCCCGCCCAGTGAAGCACTTGAAATTACCTTGTTGAATGTTTTTAAGGCATAGATAGATTTTGAACAATAAAGGAATGAAGGATTATGGTGAGTTGGGAGGTAAGTCAAGCTGGGTCCACAAAAAGATCAGACATGATCTTACTGAATGGCAAAGCAGGGTCAACAGGTCAGATGGCCTACTAGTTTCCTGAAGAAGGGCTTATGCCCGAAACGTCGATTCTCCTGTTCCCTGGATGCTGCCTGACCTGCTGCGCTTTTCCAGCAACACATTTTCAATACTAGTTCTTATGTTGCCAGGTAGATGTTTGTAATGGAGCTGTACTGGAACAGCTTGACTAGGGACACAGCAAGTTCACGAACACCAGACTTCGCCTGCAATATTTTCAGGGCCCATAGACTTTTCAGTATCCAGTTTTTTCAGATGTTTCTTGATATCACATGGAATGCATTGATTTGGCTGAAGGAGGAAGGGATGCAGATGCTGGAGATCAGAGTCGAGTGTGTGTTGCTGGAAAAGTACAGCAGGTCAGGCAGCATCCGAGGAGCAGGAGAATCGATGTTTCGGGCATAATAGAACACAGAACATTGAACATTACAGCTCAGTACAGGCCCTTCAGCCCTCAATGTTGCATCAATCTGGGACACAATCTGAAGCCCATCAATCCTACACTATTCCATTTTCGTCCATATGTTTATCCAATGAGTCTACTCCTGTTGCAGGCAGGACGTTCCCCGCCTCTGAGTAAAGAAACTACCTATGACATCTGTCCTATATCTATCACCCTACAATTTAAAGCTATGTCCCCTCGTGTTAGCCATCTCCATCCAAGGAAAAAGGCTCTCACTGTCGACCCTATCTAACCCTCTGATTATCTTATATGTCTCAGTTAAGTCACCTCTCAACCTCCTCTCTAACGAAAATAAGTCCCACAGCCTTTCGTCACAAGACCTTCCCTCCATACCAGGCAACACCCTAGTAAATCTCCTCTGAACCCTTTCCAAAGCTTCCACATCCTTCTTATAATGCGGTGACCAGAACTGTACGCAATACTCCAAGTGCGGCCGCACCAGAGTTTTGTACAGCTGCAGCATGACCTCATGGCTCCGAAACTCAATCCCTCTACCAATAAAAGCTAACACACCATATACCTTCTCAACAACCCGATCAACCTGGGTGGCAACTTTCAGGGATCTATGCACATGGACACCGAGATCTCTCTGCTCATCTGCACTACCAAGAATCTTACCATTAGCCTAATACTCTGCATTCCTGTTACTCTTTTCAAAGTGAATCACCTCACACTTTTCCGCATTTAACTCCATTTGCCACCTCTCAGCCCAGCTCTGCAGCTTACCTGTGGCCCTCTGTAATTTACAACATCCTTTGTCACTACCCACAACTCTACTGACCTTAGTGTCATCCACAAATTTACTAACCCATCCTTCTATGACCTCATCTAGGTCATTTATAAAAATGATAAACAGCAGTGGCCCCAAAATAGACCCTTGAGGTACAACACAAGTAACTGAACTCCAGGATGAATATTTCCCATCAACCATCACCTCTGTCTTCTTTTAGCTCGCCAATTTCTGATCCAAACTGTTAATCACCCTCAATCCCATGCAGCCATATTTTGTACAATAGCCTACTGTTGAGGATCTTATCAAACACTTCACTGAAATCCATATGCACCACATCAACCACTTTACCCTCATCCAACTGTTTGGTCACCATCTCAAAGAACTCAATAAGGTTTGTGAGGCATGACCTACCCTTCACAAAACCGTGCTGACTACCCCTAATCAAATTATTCCTTTCTAGATGATGATAAATCCTAAGTCTTATAACCCTTTCCAACACTTTACCCATAACTGAAGTAAAGCTCACTGGTCTATAATTACCAGGTTGTCTCTACTCCCCTTCTTGAACAAGGGACTGCATTTGTTATTCTCCAGTGTTCTGGCACTATTCCTGTAGACAATGACGACATCAAGATCAAAGCCAAAGGTTCAGCAATCTCCTCCCTGGCTTCCCAGAGAATCCTAGGATAAATCCCATCCGGCCCAGGGGACTTATCTATTTTTACACTTCCCAGAATTGCTAACACCTCTTCCTTGTGAACCTCAATCCCATCTAGTCTAGTAGCCAGTATCTCAGTATTCTCCTCGACAACATTGTCTTTTTCTAGTATGAATACTGACGAAAAGTATTCATTTAGCCCTTCCCCTATCTTCTCTGACTCCACGCACAACTTCCCACTACTGCTCTTGATTGGCTCTAATCTTACTCTAATCATTCTTTTTTCCTGACATGCCTACAGAAGGCCTTAGGGTTTTCCTTGATCCTATTTGCCAACGACTTCTCATGTCCTCTCCTGGCTCTTAACTCTTTCTTTAGGTCTTTCTGGCTAACCTGTAACTCTCAAACACCCAAACTGAGCCTTTGCATCTCATCCTAGCATAAGCCTTCTTCTTCCTCTTGACTAGATATTCAACTTCCTTAGTAAACCACTGTTCCTGCGCTCAACAACCTCCTTCCTGCCTGACAGGTATATACTTATCAAGGATTCGCAATAGCTATTCCCTGAATAAGGTCCACATTTCAATTGTGTTCATCCCCTGCAGTTTCCTTCCTCATCCAATGCATCCTAAATCTTGTCTAATCACACCATAATTGCCTTTACCCCAGCGGTATATACCTATCCCTTTCCATCACTAAAGTAAACATAACCGAATTGTGGTCACTATCACCAAAGTGCTCAACTACCTCCAAATCTAACACCTGTCCAGGTTCATTACCCAGTACCAAATCTAATATGGCCTCGTCCCTTGTTGGCCTGTCTACATACTGTGTCAGGAAACCATCCTGTAGAAATTGGACAAAAACAAACCCATCTAAAGTACTTGAACTATAGTATTCCCAGTCAATATTTAGAAAGTTAAAGTCCCCCATAACAACCACCTTGTCACTCTCGCTCCTATCCAGGATCATCCTTGCTCTCCTGTCCTATTTGGAGGCCTATTGAAAACTCCCAAAAGGGTGACCTCTCCTTTCCTGTTTCTAACCTCAGTCCATACCACCTCAGTAGACAAGTCCTCCTTTCTGCCACCATAATACTGTCCTTAACTAAAAATTCCACACCTCACCCTGGCCCTTTTACCATCTTCTCTGTTTTTACTGAAACATCTAAATCCAGGAACGTGCAATAACCATTCCTGTCCTTGCTCTAACCATGTCTCCAAAATGGCCACAACATCGAAGTCCCAGGTACCAACCCATGATGCAAGTTCCCCCACCTTATTCCGGATGCTCCTGGCATTGAAATAGGCACACTTCAAACCAAATACTTGCTTGCTGGTGCATTCTTGCGACCTTGAAACCTTATTTCTGACCTCACTACTCTCAACCTCCTGTGTACTCGAACTACAATTTAGGTTCCCAACCCCCTGCTGAATTAGTTTAAACTCACCCAAAGAGCATTAGCAAATGCCCCCCCCCCCCCGGATAATGGTACTCCTCTGGTTCAGGTGAAGACCATCCTGTTTGCAGAGGTCCCACTACCCCAGAAAGAGCCCAAAACCAAGAATCCAAAACCCTCCTTCCTGCATCATCCCTGTAGCCACGTGTTCAACTCCTCTCTCTCCTATTCCTCGCTTCACTAGCACGTGGCACGGGCAACAAACCAGAGATGGATTAGTGGTGCTGGAAAAGCACAGCAGTTCAGTCAGCATCCTCAGGTACTGCCTAAACTGCTGTGCTTTTCCAGCACCACTAATCCAGAATCTGGTTTCCAGCATCTGCACTCATTGTTTTTACCTAACAAACCAGAGATAACAACTCTGTTTGTTCTAGCTCTAAGCTTCCACCCTAGCTCCCTGAATTTCTGCCTTAAATCCCCATCTCCCTTCCTGTCTACGTCATTGGTGCCTATGTGGACCATGACTTGAGGTGCTCCCCCTCCCCCTCAAGGATCCCGGAAACACAATCAGAGACAACATGAGCACTGCCACCTGGGAGGCAAGGCACCATCCGTGAGTCTCTCTCTTTCCCTGAGAACCTCCTATCTGTCCCCCTAACTATGGAGGCCTCAGTGACTAATGCTCTGCTCCTCTTCCCCCTTCCCTTCATAAGGCCTTCATCAGGAATCCTGATAAAGCTCCTGAGATGCTGCTGTGATTTTCCAGCACCACACTCTCGACATTAATTTGGCTGAAGACTGGCAACTATGAGGTTAAGGCCAAGACAGATCATCCTCTCAGTATATCCAGCTGAAGTTTCTAACTATTTCAGCCTTATCTGTTGCACTAATGTGCTGGGCTCCCCTTTCATTAAGCATAGGAATATTTGTGGAGCCTCCTCCTCTGATTACTTGTTTAATTGCTCTCCTTTATCACAAGACAACTTGAACATAAAAGGAAAGAGGTTATGCTTCAGTTATGTAGGGCTCTGGCAAGCTTGCATCTTGAAAACAGTGGTTTGGTCTCCTTATGTAAGGAAGGATGAAAATGCATTGCAGAGGTTCAGTGGAGGTTTACTAGGTTGGAATGAGTAGTATATTGTCCTGTGGTACAGCCTGGACTGGCTGGGCTTGTTCGCACTGGAGTTAGGCAATGTGAGAGATGATTTGATTGAAGTGTATAAGATGTTGAATGGTCTTGACCAAGTAGACGTGGAAAATATGTTTCCTCTTGTGAGTGTGTCCAGAATTAAGGGGCACAGTTTTAAAGTGAAAGGAGATCCTTTCAGGAAATAAATGAAGGAATTTCTTTCCCCTCAGAGGATTGTGCAACTTTGAAACTCTTTACCTCAGAAGACAGTAGAGGTGGAGTCATTGCATACCTATAAGAAGAGTAACAGGCAGGTGCAGCAGGTGGCAAAGAAGGCAGTTTGTATATTGGCCTTTAATAGCAAGAAGATTCTAGAACAGGAATAAGGATGTCTGATACACTTACATAAGGCATAGGTCAGGCCGCACCTGGAGTATCGTGTACAGTGTTGGTCTCCGTATCTGAGGAAGGATGTTCTTGCTATAGAGGAAGTGCAGCAAAGGTTTACCAAGTTCTTTCCAAGGTTAGCAGGAATGACCGTAAGAGAAGAGATTGAGTCAGTTAGGATTGTATTTACTAGAGTTTTGAAGAATGAAGGGTATTCATAGAAATATATAAAATTTGCGCAGGACTAGACAGGTTTGATGCAGGAAAATGTTCCCAAAGATGGGGGAGTCGAGAACCAGGGGTTATAGTTTAAGGGTAAGAGGTAAACCTTTTAGGACTGAGTTGAGGAGAAATTTCTTCCCTCAGAGAGTGGTGAGCCTGCGAAATTCATGATTGCAGAAGGTGCTTGAGGCTAAAACATTATGTGGCGAGAGGAATCAAGAAATTGGGGTGGAGTGGGTAGGTGAGACTAGAGTCTTGAGCTTGATCAGGCATGATCTTATTGAACAGCAGAGCAGGCATGAATGGTCAAATGGCCAACTGCTGTTCCAGTCTTCTATGTTTCAAATGAAGAGGTAGATAGATTTGTGTTAGGCAAATAAATCAAATGTTGTCAGGGCTGAGTGGGAATATAGAACTCAAAACACAAACAGATGAGCCATGGTCTAATGGAATGACTCAAGTACTTAAACTGGCAAATAAAGAAATACTGAAATATGTGCATACAAGATGAGCTAAATGGCCTTGTTCTGCAGCATAACATGTCTGTGATACAATGACGAGGCCTCTCTAGTACTCACCCAGATGACAGGAAGTTGGACTGCCAGTTCATGGGGCCGCTTGTCTCTGAGTGAATTGTCCTTTGGATGCCAAGAACTTGCCTTTCCTCTTTCCCGATCTTCATTGTTCTGTGTCCGAGATTCATCTGTTAAAGGAAAGATCGTTACAGGACAAGGAAAAATCAAATATCCAGAAGCTGCTGCAATCAGTGATCCATGAGATTATTTGCCCATTCCAGACAAAGGTATAATTCAACAAATGAAAGCATGTAAAATCTTGTACTTACAGCTGCCTTTCACAACCCCAAGGGGGTTCTGAAGCTCTGCATATTAGCAATTGTTCCACTGTAAGTGGACATAGCAAGCTCCCATAAACAGCAATGGATCTGAAGATGCACTTATCAATTTAATGTTGGTTGAGACCAGGAAATGTATGCCTGCTGTTGTTGAATACTGCCTGATTCTCCTCCATCTGATTGTTTTACCAGCTCCTCTACGTAATGGCACTTTCAGCACTCGGAAGATACTACATTGCAATTGTCAGTTCACACTTTATGTTGAAGTGTAGTTATTAACTCAGGGGTTAGGGTGCAAGAGAGCTAATTTTTGACACATTGTACAATCACAGAAAAACTGTCTGAGGGAGATAATTGGACCCATAACACCTGGACTGGCTCTCCGGTTGGTCAAACAAATTAGGAGCAGGAATGGGTCATTCAGCCCTTTAAGCCTGAGTCACAGAATCATAGAATCGTACAGTTCAGAACAGGCTCTTTAGCCTGTATTGCCAAAAGTACACTATTCCTACACTCATCCCACCTTCCAGCATCTGGCCTGTTCTCTTGAATGTTATGACATTTCAAGTGTTCTTCCAAGTACTTTTTAAAGATTGTGAGGTTTCCTATTTTAACTACCTCCCCAGGCAGTACTTTCCAGACACCCACCATCCTCTGGCTGAATTTCATTTTCCTCAAATTCCCTCTAAACCACCTGCCTTTCACGTTAAAAGTGTGCTCCTGTGTTCATGACTCTTCAGCTAAGGGGAAGAGCTGCTTTCTATTCATCCTGTCCATGCCCCTCAAAATCTTATATATCTCTATCTGGTCTCCCCTCAATCATCCCTGCTCCAAAGAAAACAACCTGAGCTTATCTAGCCTCTGTTCATAGCTGAAATATTCCATCCCAGGCAGCATCCCGGTGAATCTCCTCTGCACCCACTCCAGTGCAATCACATCTTTCCTATACTGCAGCACCATAGCTTTAGATTGAGGGGTGATCGATATAGGACAGATGTCAATGGTAGTTTCTTTACTCTGAGAGTAGTAGGGGCGTGGAACGCACTGCCTGCAACAGTAGTAGACTCGCCAACCTTACGGGCATTTAAATGGTCATTGGATAGACGTAGGGACAAGAATGGAATAGTGTAGGTTAGATGGGCTTCCGACTGGTTTCACAGGGCTCCACAACATCGAGGGCCAATGGGCCTGTACTGCGCTGTAATGTTCTTGAGCAAGGTCATGGCTGATCTGATTATTCCACATTCACTCCTGTCCCCTTGCCTATCAAGAATCAATCCATTCTGCCTTCAAAATATTCAAAGACTCTGCTTCCATCACACTTAACTAGAAGACTCATAACCCCAAGATTCATAACCCTCTGTGAAAAAAAAACTATTTCATCTCTCTTTCTTAGACGGGAAACCTCTTATTTTGGAACAGTGATTCCTGATGTCTAATTAGTCCCACTCTCTTGCTGCCTATCCTTGGCACTGCTTCTAACCAAATAACTATAGACACAGATATGACTTTTATAGGAGATCATTGTAAAATAAAAAAAAAATCCCTTTTTCTTATTTTTTTATGAATTCCACCTTTCTCTGACAATTACAACCCCAGTTATGGCAGGGGGTTAGTTTACAAAAACTCAAAGCCACATTAGCTTTGGCGTGGGCTATTAAAATTGTTGATAGCCCACACTGTGCTCCACCCTCACTCTGCTGGTTAAAGGACCCCAGACTTACATAAGTAGAAGTAGAAAGCTTCATGTCACTGTCAAAAGAGAGAAAGACCATGTTGTCGGAGAATTTGTTTCTTTGGGCCAGGATCCGTAAAAGAGCCAGATTACTGGCCTCTGACACAAATCCGTGCATTTCTTCTGGTTTGAAGGTCAAGGTCTCGGTTGTCACAATCTGGTTAAATACAGATGAAAAAGTTAAGAATCTTTAACATGGAATTACATAACATCAAAATACATTGAGGAGAAAGTGAGGACTGCAGATGCTGGAGATCAGAGTCAAAAAGTGGCGCTGGAAAAGCACAGCCAGTCAGGCAGCATCAGAGAAGCAGGAGAGTCAATGTTTCGGGCATAAGCCCTTTCTAATGTGCTTTCCCAGTGCCACACGTTTTGAGTCAAAGTACATTGAGCCGATAGCATATATACAGACTAACTCCGATCCCTCTTTAGCTCTCCCCATCAACATATTCCTGACTCCCACTTGCTTTTAGCTGATTTTCCTTTAAATGCATGTCTGCTACTTGCCTCAACTGTTTTTTGTGGGAGTGAGTTCCACATTTTCATCAGTCTCTGGCTACAGATGTCTCACTTGAAATTTCTTATTAGATTAAGTAAAGACCATAGCTATAGACCACCTGCAAGAGAGAATATCTTCTATACATCGACTCTTTCGGAATTGTAAACATCTCCATTAGGTGATGCTTCAGTCTTCTTTCAGGAGCTCCAACCTCTTCAGCCTTTACTGATTAGCACATTATCTCAATATCTTGAGGGTATTAAACAAGGAATTTGCTTATGTGATAAACTGTCACATTGAGAGGGTGTGGTGTGGAAGTCCTGTGAGTCAGTGCTTTCTTCAGAATGTTACAGAGACCTTACCGTCCCAGCTTCAGTACCTAGTCAATTAGCCAGGGAATTCTAATCTGCTCCCAACATCTGTGACTGTGGAGGGTGGAATCTTTACTTTGAAATTAATTTCCAGGCCCATAGAAGGAGTACAATGTAGGTTTACAAGAATGAGTAGAGTAGCATAAGGTAGCTTTTTATTTGTCATTTCTACCACATACAACTGACACAGTAAAAACGAGACAACGTTCCTCCAGGACCAAGGGTGCTACATGGACAGCACAAACTACACGATCGTACACAGCATAAAGTGCATAAGAATAGGTATGTGAGTAATAAAAGGATGACTAGGGTAGGAATAGGGCCAGAGCTGAAAAATGCATTGCTGGAAAAGCGCAGCAAGTCAGGCAGCATCCAAGGAGCAGGAGAATCGACGTTTCGGGCATAAGCCCTTCTTCAGAAACGTCAATTCTCCTGGTCCTTGGATGCTGCCTGACCTGCTGCGCTTTTCCAGCAACACATTTTTCAGCTCTGATGTCCAGCATCTGCAGTCCTCACTTTCTCCTAGGAATAGCGCCAGTCAAAGACAGAAGTGGGAAGTTGCGTGTGGACCCTGTGGAGATCGGAGAGGTGTTAAACGAATACTTCTCAATGGTTTTCACTCAGAGGAGAAGAATGAGATACAGGATATTAGACTAAAAGGATCGAGGTTAGTAAGGACGAGGTGTTATAAATTTTAGAAGGAGTGAAAGTAGACAAGTCCCCTGGGCTGAATGGGATTTATCTGAGGATTCTCTGGGAAGCTAGGGAGGAGATGGTGGAGCCTTTGGCCTTGATCTTTGAGTCGTCATTGTCTACAGGTTTAGTACCAGAGGACTGGAGGATTGCAAATGTTGTGCCCTTGTTCAAGAAGGGCAGTAGAGATGACCCAGGTAATTATAGACCAATGAGCCTTATATCTGTTGTAGGAAAAGTTTTGGAAAGGATTATAAGAGATAGGATTTATAATCATCTAGCAAGCAACAATTTGATTGCAGATAGTCAACATGGTTTCATCAAGGGCAAGTCACGTCTCACAAACCTCATTGAGTTTTTTGAGAAGGTGACCAAGCATGTAGATGAAGATAGGACAGTTGACGTGGTATACATGGGCTTCACTTAAGCCTTTGATAAGGTTCCACATGATAGGCTGTTGGAGAAAATGCAGAGGCATGTGATTGAGGGTGATTTAGCAGTTTGGATTAGAAACTGGCTTTCTGTAAGAAGGCAGCGAGCGGTGGTTGATGGAAAGTATTCAGCCTGGAGTCCGGTTACAATTGGTGTGCCACAAGGAACTGTTTTGGGACCACTGCTGTTTGTCATTTTTATAAATGACTTGGACGCAGGCATCGGTGGATGGGTTAGTACATTTGCAGATGTCACTAAAGTCGGTGGCGTGGTGGACAGTGTAGAAGAATGTTGCAGGTTGCAGTGGGACTTGGATAAACTGCTGAATTTTAATAGCCCACGCCAAAGCTAATGAGGTGGCAAATGGAGTTCAATGCAGATAAATATGAGGTGATTCACTTTGGGAAGAATAACAGGAAGGCAGAGTACTGGGTCAACGGAAAGATTCTTGGTAGTGTGGATGTGCAGAGGGATCTTGGAGTCCATGTACATAGATACCTGAAAGTTGCCACCCAGGTAGATAGTGCTGTTAAGAAGGCATACATTGTGTTAGGTTTTATTAGTAGAGGGATTGAGTTCCGGAGCGGTATTGTCATGCTGCAACTATACAAAATGTTAGTGTGGGGCCGCACTTGGAATATTGTGCACAATTCTGGTCGCTGCATTATAGGAAGGATGTGGAAGCATTGGAAAAGGTGCAGAGGAGATTTACCAGGATTTTGCTGGTCTGGAGAGAAGGTCTTATGAGGAAAGGCTGAGAGACTTGGGTCTGTTCTCATTGGAGAGAAGAAGGCTAAGAGGGGATTTAATAGAGACTTACAAGATGATCAGAGGATTAGATAGGGTAGACAGTGAAAATCAGCTTGTACGAGGGGACATAGCTGCAAATTGAGGGATGATGGATTTAAGACAGATGTCAGAGGCAGGTTTTTACTCAGAGAGTGGTAAGGGCATGGAATGCCGTACCTGCCAATGTAGTCAACTCAGCCACATTAGGGACATTTAAACAATCCTTGGATAGTCACATGGATGATGATGGGATAGTGTAGGGGGATGGCCTTAGATTAGTTCACAGGTTGGTGCAACATCGAGGGCTGAAGGGCCTGTTCTGAGCTGTATTGTTCTATGTTCTATGTTCTAAGAAGTGCAAAACACGCAAGTTACAGTGTAATAGAAGAATGATATATAATAGACATTTTTTCTAGCAGCAATTCGAAGTCTTGCAAAGAATTTCAGATGGGAAAGAGTCGATCATACTGTGTTAAGGAGCCTGATGGTTTGGGGGAAGAAACTGTTGCACAGTCTGACCATAACAAACTGAATGCTCTGGTATCCTCTGCCAGATAGTGGGAGGGAGAAGAGTTTGAGTGAGCAGTGTGTGGGGTCTTCCACAATATTCTTAGCCTTTAGGATGCAGCGTGTGGTGTAAATGTCTGTAATGGAGGGAAGAAAGATCCCGATGATCCTCTCAGCTGTCCTCACTATCTGTTGTCGGGTCATACGATCTGAGACGGTGCAATTCCTGAACCAGGCAGTGATGCAGCAGCTCAGGGTATTCTCACTGAACCCTCTGTAGAATGTGGTGAGGATGGGGAGTTGGGAGGTGGGCTTTCCTCAGCCTGTGCAGAAAATAGAGACGCTGCTGGACTTTCTTGGCAATGGAGCTGGTGTTGAGGGTCTTGGTAAGATTCTCTGCCAGGTGTATGACAACAGATTTGGTGCTCTTCACGATCTCCATGTCCATGTCCAGCCAAGAGTGGTCAATTCATGCCCTGCTGAAGTCAACAACCATCTCTTTCATCCTGTCCATGTTCAGAGACAGATTGTTGGCTCTGCACCAGTCCATTACCAGGACTTCAAGAGTTAGGTTTTGAGGAGAGATTATACCATTATGGCTTGCTTTCTCTAGAATTTAGAAAGTTAAAGGGTGATCTGATTGAAGTCTTCAAGATATAAAGAGTAAAAGACAAACGATTTCAACACATGGTCATGTGTTCTGTGGGTGCTTGTATAGCTGATGAGTCTGAACCTGTATCTCTGACCACACATTTGGCAGGAGTTTCTGGAAATTGGAACAGGTGCTTGTGCTTGGAATCACTGGCATTCCTTTCTTCAGTTCCTTTTTTGTACTTCCTCTTGGCATTGGGTGCTCTCAAAGAATTGTGTCCCTTCGTATAGGAGCTTGCTCCTGAATATTGACATCTACGTTGCATTTCTTTAGTCAGGAGTCACATGACACCAGATTATAGTCCAACAGGTTTATTTGAAATCACAAGTTTTCCGAGTGCTGCTCCTTCACCAAGCAGCTACCTGATGAAGGAGCAGCACTACAAAAGCGTGTACTTCCAGATAAACCTGTTGGACTATAATCTGGTGTTGTGTGATTTTTAACTTGGATGATCACAACCTTGACGCTGGTTCTTCAAGAACATTGATGTTAGGTCACCTGTCCTTCAGGCTATTAAGATCAGCTGATTAATATCAGCTGGGATTAGAACTGTACCAGTAACAGAAATGTTTAGCACTCAACATCTCTTAACCATCTTCATGTTAGTTTCATCAAGTTTTAAGTGAAGCCTGAGACCTAATGGTGCAAGGGAACAGACAACAGATACCTTAAGGATTAATTGGGTGAGAATTGGTTGCATAATTATGGAATGTAGTAATTTGTGGGGTGTGAGTTTTATGCAGTGTGATTAACTGAAATAAAGTTCTCACTAAAAGTGTGGACTTGGACTCTTTAAATACAGTTTTCTCATTGCCCATTTGTTTACTGAAAATAATGCATAATGGAATTCTGAAACAAAAACAGAAATTGCTGGAAAATCTCAAAAAGCATCTCTGGAGAGAAATCAGAGTTAATGTTTTAGGTACAGTGACCCACCTTCCGAACTAAGAATGAAACTGCTGGATTGTTATAAAAACCCATTTGGTTTATTCATGTTCCCAGTCTACCCATTGTGAGCAGCGAATGCAGTAGACTACCACTCACTTCACTGCTCAAAATGTGGTCTCCTCTACATTGGAGAAACGAAACGTAGACTGAGTGACCACTTCACAGAACATCTATATTCTCCCCGCAAAAATGACCCTGAGCTTCCAGTCGCCTGACACTTCAACACCCCACCCTGTTCCCTGGCCAGCATCTCCGTCTCAGACTTGTTGCAGTGCTCCAGTGAAGCTCAGCAGAAGCTGGAAGAACAACTCTTCATTTTCGACTTGAGGACCCATAGAACATAGAACAATACAGCACAGAACAGGCCCTTCGGCCCACAAAGTTGTGCCGAACATTTGTCCTAGCTTAAGCACCCATCCATGTACCTATCCAATTGCCGCTTAAAGGTCGCCAATGATTCTGACTCTGCCACTCCCACAGGCAGCGCATTCCATGCCCCCACCACTCTCTGGGTAAAGAACCCACCCCTGACATCCCCCCTATACCTTCCACCCTTCACCTTAAATTTATGTCCCCTTGTAACACTCTGTTGTACCCAGGGAAAAAAGTTTCTGACTGTCTATCTATTCCTCTGATCATCTTATAAACCTCTATCAAGTCACCCCTCATCCTTCTCCGTTCCAATGAGAAAAGGCTTAGCACTCTCAACCTATCCTCGTACGACCTATTCTCCATTCCAGGCAACATCCTGGTAAATCTTCTCTGCACCCTCTCCAAAGCTTCCACATCTTTCCTAAAGTGAGGCGACCAGAACTGCACACAGTACTCCAAATGTGGCCTAACCAAGGTCCTGTACAGCTTTAACATCACTTCACGACTCTTGAATTCAATCCCTCTGCTAATGAACGCTAACCCTGCAGCCTTCTGGATTTAATATTGATTTCATTAAATTTAGGGTCTGAACTCTCCTATGTTCTCGCCTCAATTCCCAAACACCAGGCCTTTTAAGATGGCAAGAGGATGGGAGTCCAGGCAGAAAGGCAGAAGGAAGCAATGTAGAGGCCAGAGCAAAAGTTAGAAAAGAAAACGTAAAACTGAGTGACAGAATCATATGCAAAAGACAGGGAGACTGCTAGATTCTAAAGGGACAATGAGTATAAGGGTACTTTATCTGAACATCTGTAGTATTTGAAACAAGGTTGATGTGTTGTGCAACTCAGTACAAAGGAGTATGATTTATGGTTGCAAGGTGGTGATGACATATCCATGGGTATCAGGTGATTAGGAAGGATAGGCAGGAGAGTAAGGGAGGTGGGGTTGCACTCTTAATTAAGGATGAGATTAAGGCGATAGGGAGAGATGATTATTGGATCTGAGGAGCAAAATGTTGAATCCATTTGGGTGGAGATCAGAAATAGTAAAGGGAAGAATTCACTGGTGGGGGTAGACTATAGGCCACAATGCCACAGGTGATTAATCAAAAAATATTTGACGCATGTAAGAATGGAACGGCAGTAGTCATAGGGGACCTTAACATGCACATTGATTGGCCGAATCAAGTCGGTAGAGGAGTTCACTGAACTCATCTATGATACCTTTCTTGAACAGCATGTTACCTAACCTACAAGGGATTGTGCAATCTTAGATCTGAACCTGTGTAATGAGACAGGTAAAATTAATGGTCTCATAGTTAAGGATCGTCATGGAAAAGGTGATCACAGTATGATCGAATTTCGGATACAAATGGAGGGTGAAATAATATAATTTAAATCCAGGGTGTTATGCTTAAACAAGGGAGACTATAATGAGATGAGGAAGGAGTTGGCTAAATTACACTGGGGAACACAAGATATATGGTGGAACAGTTGAGGATAAGTGGAAAACTTTCAAAGAGATTTTTCAGTGTGCAAGGAAAGTATATTCCAGTCAAAAACAAGGATAGCTAGGGTAGGAGGAGCCTCCCTTGGATAACCAAGGAAATAAAGGAAGGCATCCAATTAAAAGCTCAGGCTTACAAAGTAACCAAGAGTACTGGGAAACAGGAAGATTGGGAAAACTTTAAAAAGTAGTAAAGAACCATGAAGCAAGAGATAAAGAAAGGAAAGATAGATTATGAATGCAAACTAGCACAGAATATAACAACAGGTAGGAAAAGATGTTATAAATATATCAAACAGAAAAGGCTGGCTAAAGTGGATGTAGGTTCCTTGCAGGATAAGAAAGGGAATTAATATTGGTTAATGCTGAAACGGCTGAGGACTGGAATAACTATTTTGTGTCAGTCTCCACAGTGGAAGATGTGTCTAACATGCCAAAGCATGATGTTAAGGAGACGATGGGAGGTGAGGACCTCAATTAAATTGTTACCACTAAAGGGGTAGTGTTGAGCAAACTTGAGGGTCTAAATGTTTGATAAGTCCCCTGGTCCTGATGGAATGCATCCCAGGGTGCTGAAAGAAATGGTGGAAGTTATAGTAGATGTGTTAGTGGTAATTGACCAAAATTCACTGGACTCCAGACAGGTCCAGGTGGACTGAAAGACAGTGAATGTCATGCGGCTGTTTAAAAAAGACTGTAGGCAAAAGGCAGGTAACTATAGGCCAGTTAGCTTAACATCTGTAGTCAGGAAAATGCTGGAGGCTATCATTAAAGAAGAAATAATGAAACATCTGGATGGAAAAGGTTCCATCGGGCAGACACAGCATGGATTCAGGAAGGGAAGGTCATGTCTGACAAACTTACTGGAGTTCTTCGAGGATGGAGCAAATGAGGTGAATGGAGGGGACAGGTGGATGTTGTGTACTTGGATTTCCAGAAGATGTTCGATAAGCTGCCACATAAAAGACTCATCCATAAGATAAGAATGCAGAGAGTTGCGGGGAATGCACTAGCATGGATAGAGGGCTTTTCTTTTTATTCATTTGTGGGACTTGGGCGTTGCCAGCATTAATAGTCCATTTCAATTTGCCCTTGAGAAGGTGGTGGTGAGCTGCCTTCTTGAATCACTGCAGTCCGCTTGCTGTGGGTTGACCCACAATGCCGGTGGGCAAGGAATTCCAAGATTTTGACCCAACGACTGTGAAGGAATGGCCAAGTCAGGATGGTAAGTGGTTTGGAGGGAACTTGCAGAGGGTGGTGTTCCCATATATCTGCTGCCCTTATCCTTCTAGATGGAAGTGGTCGTGGGTTTGGAAAGCACTATCAAAGGATCTTTGGTGAATTTTGCAGTGCATCTTGTAAATAGTACACACCAATAGAAAACAGAGAGTTGGGATAAATGGGGGTTTCTCTGGTTGGAGATCAGAGGTGAGTGGGGTTCCACAGGGATCACCATTGGGCCTGTAACTGTTCATGATATATATAAATGATTTGGAAGAGAAGACTGAGTATAACATATCCAGGTTTGCTGATGACACTAAGTTGAAAGGCAAACTGTGCAGAGGATGTGGAGGGTCTGCAGAGAGATTTAAATAGCTTAGATTCCCCACAGTGTGGAAACAGGCTCTTCAGCCCAGCAAGTCCACACTAACCCTCCAAAGACTAACCCACCCAGACCCATTCCCCTACATTTACCCCTGACGAATGTGCCTAACTCTGTGGCAAATTATCTTTGGATTGTGGGAGGAAACCAGAGTACCCAGAGGAAACACACACAGATGCAGGGAGAATGTGCAAACTCCACACATACAGTCACCTGAAGGCAGGAATTGAACCTAGGTCCCCGGCATTGTGAGGCAGCAGTGCTAACCACTGAGCCACCCTGCCACCCCAACAGGTTAAGTGAGTGAGCAAGGGTCTGGCAGAAGGAATACAATGTTGGTAAATGTGAGGTTATGCACTTTGGAAGTAAAAGTAGTAGGTCAGTATTATTTAAATGGTGAAAGATTGCAGCATGATGTCGTGCAGTGGGACTTAGGAGTGCTCGTACATGAATTGCTGCAAGTTGATTTGCAGGTGCAACAGGTAATCAAGAAGGAAAATGGAATATTGGCTTTCATTGCTAGAGGGATTGAATTTAAGATTAGGGATTCTGCTGCAATTGTACAAGGTGTTGGTGAGGCCACACCTGGAGTATTGTGCACAGTTCTGGTCTCCTTACTTGAGGAGGGATACACTGACTTTGGAGGTGGTGCAGAGGAGGGTCACCAGGTTGATTCCAGGGATGAGGGGGGTTACCCTATAAGAAGAGGTTGAGCCACCTGGGACTGTACTTGCTAGAATTTAGAAGGTTGAGAGGGGATCTTATAGAAATATATAAAATTATCAAAGGAATAGATAAGGTAGAGAGAGGCAAGTTGTTTTCATGGTGAGTAAGACTAGGACTAGGGGACCTGGCTCCAAATTAGGGGAGTAGATTCAGGACAGAGATGAGAAGGCACTGCTTTCCCAGAGAGTAGTGAATCTATGGAATTCTCTGCTCAAGGAAGCAGTAGAGGCAGCTTCATTAAATATATTCAAGACCTAGTTGGATGGGTTTTTGCATGTTAGGGGAATGAAGGGTTATGGGGATAGTGAAGGTAGGAGGAGCTGAGACGATGGATAGATCAGCCATGATCTTAATGAATGGTGGAGCAGGCTCGATGGGCCAAATGGCCTACTCTTGCTTCTATTAATATGAAACTATGATCATATAGTCTGCTATTACACACAATCCAGTGTTAGCCACTAACAATCTCCATTAACAGCTATTGACTCTCCTAGCCAGATCATTAACCATTCCTTTGTCTATCCAAATGCTTTTCTCTCTCTTTGGGCTCTATCCCCACCTATCATTTCTCCAATCCTATCTTCTGCATAAAAACCCACATTTTCCTAGCTACTATCAGTTCTGAGGAAAGGTCACCGGACCCGAAACGTTAACTCTGATTTCTCTTCACAGATGCTGCCAGACCTGCTGAGCTCATCTGATTTACAGCATCTGCAGTTTTTTTGGTTTTTATTTAACTCTTAACAAGCCTCTATAATGGCTGAACAATTAAAACACCCATGAAGGCGCCTCACTAGCACCCTCCTTGATAGCAGTTGGGGACAGATAATAAATCCTGGCCTTGCCAGGTTTGTTCAAATCCCGTAAATAACAAAGCCACAGTGTCAAACATTCATAATTTATGACATTAATATTTCTGTCCTTATGCCACAGTGAAATCTTTGATATTCAATGCTGGACTCTTTTATATGTGAGTACAGCTAATCCTCTCATGAGTTACCTGTTTGGATGTGATTTCCCTCGTCACAACATAACCACGTGGTCCTCTTTTTATATCCGTCTTCTTCGACAGTGGTTGATCCTTCAGCTGTAACCCAAAACAAAACAACCCCCCCGCCCCAAGGAATGAACAGAATACAGGTGAGACAATTGCTGTCAACAATGGTAAATCATGTACAGAACTTCTCAGGCATCTTTAATACTTTAGAGGTTACGTTTATGAGTTAAAAACTTCACAGGTCTGTAAAATTAAAAATCACAGGACACCAGGTGTATTTGTAACTAAAAGCTTTTGGAGCGCTGCTCTTTCATTAGGTAGCTAGTGAAAGATCATAGTGTCATACACTGATGCGATATATCGAACAAACTCAGATTGCTGTTAAGTTTTTCATCTTTTAGAATGGTTTGCAGGTTTTGATTCATTAAGATGTAAATCCCAGAACTTCTTCCAATCACATTCCCAAGATTACTTCAGGTTTTATAAAAAAAAGGTGACATCTCAGCTCAGACAATGCATTAAAGGTGTGAGGTTAGAATCTGCCATCTTGGGAAAATGAGTTGAAAAAAGTTCTGTGATTTACATATTAATGAATCGAAACCTACAACCTTTTCTAAAAGATGAAAGACTTAACAGCAATCTAGGTTTGTTCAATGTGTCGCATCAGTGTATGACACTATGATTTTTCGCTATAAATTCTGTGTCCTATGATCTTACTCCACTAGCTGCCTGATGAAAGAGCAGCGCTCCGAAAGCTAGTGCTTCCAAATAAGCCTGTTGGACTATAACCTGGAGTTGTGTGATTTTTAACTTTGTCCACCCCAGACCAACACTGGCAGCTCCACATCAAAGGTCTGTAAATCAGAGAGCAACATATAAACTGCAAATTTTTCCCACTGAACAGCAATTACCCTCCTGATTTACCTCAGTTTTTACAAGGTATTCTTTCATGAGAAGTGAATATCTTTGTCAAGGCCAGTTTTTGTTGCCCATCCCTAATTGAATGGCCTGCTCAGTTCTTTCAGAGAAGTGTCAATCACATTGCTCTTGAATCTCCTCTGTGTTAGGACAGGGAAGGATATTTCATTTCCTAAAGAACATTAGAGAACCTGATGGATTGATCAGATAATCAATGCTAATTTCATGGTTACCATTAATGAGCCTGTCTTTCAATTCCAGTTTTATAATAGAATTTAAATTCTTCTAGCTGCCATGATAGGATCCAACTCATTGGATTGGATCCCTGGATTACCAATGTATTGGAATTATCCTGCAAAGCCATCTCCATCATAGGATCACCAGTAATCCCAGTCCAAAGGCTGGATCACACAAAGCAATCCTGACACACTCATACGGAGAGAGTGTTGCACATTAGGATAAACTGACTTTCAGAAGACACATTAAACTGAGGATCCACTTGCCCTCTCAGGTGGATGTAAAAGAACCCAGGGCCCCTATTCCAAATTAGAGCAAGGTGCTTCTCCTTGGTGTATTAAACCCTGGATTGGTGACATGGTGGCTCAGTGGTTAGCACTGCTGCCTTACAGCGCCAGGGACCTGGGTTTGATTCCAGCCTGAGGCAACTGTCTGTGTGGGTTTCCTCCTACAGTCCAAAGATGTGCAGGTTAGGGTGGGTTGGCCATGCTAAATTGCTCATAGTGTTCAGGGATGTGTAGGTTAGGCACATTAGTCAGGGGTAAATATAAAGTAATAGGTTAGGGGAATGAGTCTGAGTGGGTTATTCAAAGTTTGTGAGAAGATTTGTAGCTCAGGTGCTCGTTGCTGTGGTTCTGTTCGCCGAGCTGGAAGTTTTTGTTGCAAACGTTTCGTCCCCTGTCTAGGTGACATCCTCAGTGCTTGGGAGCCTCCTGTGAAGCTCTTCTGTGGTGTTTCCTCCGGCATTTATAGCGGCCTGTCCCTGCCGCTTCCGGTTGTCAGTTTCAGCTGTCCGCTGTAGTGGCCGGTATATTGGGTCCAGGTCTATGTGTTTGTTGATGGAGTTTGTGGATGAGTGCCAAGCTTCTAGGAATTCCTTGGCTGTTCTTTGTTTCGCTTGCCCTATAATGGTAGTGTTGTCCCAGTCCCAGTCCCAGCTGAAACTGACAACCGGAAGCGGCAGGGACAGGCCACTATAAATGCCGGAGGAAACACCACAGTAGCGCTTCACAGGAGGCTCCCAAGCACTGAAGATGTCACCCAGACAGGTGACGAAACGTTTGCAACAAAAACTTCCAGCTCGGCGAACAGAACCACAGCAATGAGTGGGTTATTCTTCGAAGGATCGATGTGGGACTTGTTGGACCAAATGGCCTGTTTCCACACTGTAGGGATTCTATAAGATCTTGAGAGTCTTGACTTAGTGGATGTGGCAAGGATGTTTCCTCTTTGGGAGATGCTAATCATAGAATGTATAGAACAGTGAAGGAACAGACCCTTTGACCCACCATATCTGTGCCAATCATGATGCCATCCTAAATTAATCCCATCTGCCTTCAGATGGTGCTTTTACCTCTTTACCCTGCCTGTTCATGTGTCTGTCTAAATGCCTTTTAAACCTTACTGTAATATCTGCTTCTACCCTGGGGTTCCAGTCAAACTTCACAACAATGCCCTCAGTTCCTTCACTCAGATCATTCATGTATAACGTAAATAGTTGTGGTCCCAACATGGATCCAGTGAGACTCCACTAGTCACCAACTGCCATCTTGAAAATGACCCTTTTATCCCCACTCTCTGCTTTCTGTCAGTCTGCCAATCCTCTATCCATGCCACTGCCTTGCCCCTACACCATAGACTATTATCTTACTTAGCAGCCTCTATGTGCCACCTTGTCAAAGGTCTTCTAGAAATCCAAATAGATCCCAACTTGCTCATTACATCCTCAAAGGATTCTAACCAGATTTGTCAGTTGAAGGTTGTGCAGACTAAGCCCTATTGTGCAATGCACTTCCAAGTACTCCACAATCTCATTCTTAATAATGGACTCTTAAAATCTTACCAATACCCAAGACCAGGTTAACCTGCCTCCCTCCTTTCTTAAACAGGGCTGTTATATTAGTCATTTTTCAGTCATCTGGGACACTGCCTGACTCCAGTGATTCCTGAAAGATCACCACCAATGCCTCCACAATCTCCTCAGCTCTCTCCTTCTGAATGTTGGACTGTATTCCATCTGGTCCGTGTGTTTGATCCACCTTCAGACCTTTCAGCTTCCCCAGCGTCTTCTCTTCACTGTTGGCCACTACATTCACCTCTGTCTCCTGAGTCTCATGAAGTTCTGGTATGCTGCTAGTGTCTTCCACTGTGAAAACTGATGCAAAGTACCTGTTCAGTTCCTCTGCCATTTCTTTGTTCCCCTACTACTTCACCAGCCTCATTTCCCCATGGTCCAGTGTCCACTCTTGATGTTCTCTTACATTCTAAATACCTGAAAAAAACTTACATTCCTCTTTTATATTACTAGCAAGCTTACTCTCACATTTCATCTTTTCCTCCCCTTATTGCTTTTTTGGTTATTCTCTGCTGGTTTTTAAAGGCTTCCCAATCCTCTAGCTCCCCACTAATCCCACCAAAATTATTGTTTTTTTTTGCTGTTAGGCTGTCCCTGACTTCCCTTGTCGGACACTATTGCCTCACCCTTCCCACCTTCAGCCTTAAACATCTCATTTGAGACAGAAATGAGAGGATTTTTTTCTCACAGATAGTCATGAGTCTTTGGAACTTTCTTCCACAAAAGGTGATGTAAGCAGTGTCCTTGAATATTTTTGAGGCAGTTGTGAATAGATATTTGATAAGAAGCAGGTGAAATGTGAGGTAGGAATGTGGAGGAATCAGAGCATGCATGAACTTAGTGAATGGTGGAGCAGCTCAAGGGGCAAATGGCTTTCTCCACCCCAATTCATTTGCTTGTATGTCAATATGTCCCTCAATCCATGCCACTAGCACAGATTATCTGGTTACTTTTACATTGTTGTACTTGTAGGAAATCACAGTTTGTGTGTTTCATTTTCCCCATAATAACAAAGACTTGGTGTCAGTTAGCTCAGCTCACTGAATGGCCAGTTTGTGATGTAAAGAAATACCAGTGATGTGGGTTCCATTTCTGCACCAGCTGAAATTGTCTTGTTAACATTGCTCTTGCCTAGCGCACGCCCTGTGCAATGTAACCTGGATGCCTTTGTCTATGGTTTTTTTGATCTGTACATCCCTGCTTACTATGATCTGCCTGTACTTCTTGTAAACAAAGCTTTTCATTGTACTTCAGTGCACATGACAGTAAATCAATCAATCAATCAGGAATAAACTTCTCAACCTGTCCCTTTACCTGAGTGGTGACCGTCAGGATAAAACATTGCCGGTCCATCAGGCAATAAGAGCAGAATTAGGCCACTCGGCCCATCGATCTGCTCCATCATTCAATCAATATGTTTCTCAACCCCATTCTCCTGTCTTCTCTCTGTAGCCCTCGATACTCTTACCAATCAAGAACCTATCTGTCCCTGTATTAAACATACTCAATTACTTGGTCTCCATAGCTCTCTGCAGCAATAAATTGCAGAGATTCACTGGCTGAAGAAAGTCCTCCTCATCTCAGTTCTAAAGAGTTGTCCCTTCATTCCGAGGCTGTTGCTTGGGTTCTAGTCTCTCCTATTAGTGGAAACTGATATAACTGCACAGAGGCCAGTATCCCACTACCAAGACACACTTTATTTACAAGTGGTGAATCCTTGACACTGATCCAGCTCCCTCAGAGCCAGTTCTCAGAGTGAACAAAAACATCTGACACTCTTATTCCTATCTATCAGCCAGGACTCCCTGATTGGACCAAATTAACAGCCCTAATCAGGGATCTCATCGTCTATGTTGTCCACCTGGCTGATATCATTACAATCACTACAAAAACATCCCACGTCCTCTCTATCCAGAACTCTCAGTATTCTGTAAATTTCAATCAGATCCCCCCGCATCCTCCTAAACTCCACTGAGTACAGACCCAGAGTCCTCAACTCTGGTCTAGTCTGAGTTATCGGGAGAGGTTAGACAAGCAAGGACTTTTCTCTTTAGAGCATAGGAGACTGAAGTGGGGGGAGCATCATAGAAGTGTATAAGATGATGAGAGGCATGGATATGGTGAATGCACTCAGTCATTTTCCCAGGGTTGGGGAATCGAGGACTAGAGGGCATCAGTTGAAGGTTAGAAGGGAAAGAATAATGAGGAGCAACGTTTTTACACAAGAGGGTGGTACGCATATGGAATAAGTTGCCAGTGGAAATGGTTGAGGTGGGTATATTAACAACATTTAAGGGGCATTTGGTCAAATGCATGGATAGGAAAGAATGAGAAGGATAATCCAGGAGGCAGCCACACTTCTTCGGGAAGTGTCTTGTGATTTGATCAGTGATTAGGGACAGGAGCGTGTGACTCTGGGTGAGGCAGGTAAAGGGACACAGAGTCAGGAGCATCAGCTCTTGAAATTGCCTAATAGGTTTAAGGTTTTCTCAGCTTGTTTGGATGAAAGGCTACAGGGAGGATGTGCAAACTGACTGTGGTACTGTTATACAGACATCATTGAAGAGGAGGGAATAAGAAGGAATGCAGTGGTTGGAGGGGACTAAGGTAGTGAGTGGGATTGACACTGTTCTCTGCAACACAGAGTTTAAGCTCAGAAGGCAGCCTGGAGTCAAGGTTTGGGATACTGCTCCGGGCTGGAGAAAGAACTTGTAATGGGAAGAGGAGGATCTGTCGGTTGTGGTCAACATTGGTACCAAAGACACAGGTAGAACCAGAAAAGACATTCCATGTATATACGAAATTACGTGCTAATTTTCAAAGCAGAACCTCAAAGGTAATCATTTCCACATTACTTCCTCGGCCACATGCAAATTGGCAGTTGATAAAATAAAATTACAGATGTGAATGGACGACTCACAGCCTGGTGGGGAGAAGTGTGTTCCAGTTGGAACACTAGTGCCAGTACTGAGGAGAATGGGACCTGTACCACTGGGGCCATCTACATATAAGCCATGGTGGTACTGATTCTCATGCAAGCCACATAACTCAGGAACTCGGTTTTAATTAAACAAGGGGCCAAGGAGGATCAAGCTTGCATCAATGTAGCAAATCAAGGGACAGTCAAAGCAGGACAGGAAGATACTAATAAGGAAAATGAAGATGAGAATGGCAGGATGGGACAGAGAGATAAAAACTTAAGACAGTCAAGACAAAATACTTCAAAAATAACAAAATAAAATGCAAAAGACTCTATCTAAATCTGAGTGGCATTCATAATAAAACAAATGAACACACTGAAGTGAATAAATATGATCTGATAGACATTACAGGGACATGGTTACAGGATAGAAGGGCTGAAGAAGGGCTTATGCCCGAAACGTCGATTCTCCTGTTCCCTAGATGCTGCCTGACCTGCTGCGCTGTTCCAGCAACACATTTTCAGCTCTGATCTCCAGCATCTGCAGTCCTCACCTTCTCTCATGGTTACAGGATAACAAGGATTAGATATTGAGAGGTATAAAAGATTCAAGAATAGGAAGCTAGGTAATGGCAGAAGGGCACCAGTCCTAATCAAAGATGATATTGGTACAACAGTTAGAGATGATCTTGGTTTGGGAGATCAGGATGTAGAATCTGTTGTGATGGAGATGAGAAATAGCAGGAGAAAGAAATCACTAGAGAGAATGATCTACAGGCCTTTAAATATTAACCTTGATGTAGAAAAAAATATACACAAAGAAATATTGGCGCTTGTGATGAAGAGAAAGCAAAGGTTATGGGTTATTTTAGTCTGTATAAAAGCTGGAAGAATCAGGTTGACAATAACAGTCTAGCTGGAGAGTTAATATAATGCTCTCAAAAGAAGTCGTGGGCGGCACGGTGGCACAGTGGTTAGCACTGCTGCCTCACAGCGCCAGAGACCCGGGTTCAATTCCCGCCTCAGGCGACTGACTGTGTGGAGTTTGCACGTTCTCCCCGTGTCTGCGTGGGTTTGCTCCGGTTTCCTCCCACAGTCCAAAGATGTGCAGGGTCAGGTGAATTGGCCAGGCTAAATTGCCCGTAGTGTTAGGTAAGGGGTAAATGTAGGGGTATGGGTGGGTTGCGCTTCAGCAGGTCGGTGGGGACTTGTTGGGCCGAAGGGCCTGTTTCCACACTGTAATCTAATCTAATCTAATCTAATCTAATCTAAAAGTTCTCTCAGCAGCAAATTCTGGAATCAAACAGAGAGCAAGCTATATTAGATTTGGTATTGTGTAATGCACCAAGATTAATTAATGACCTCAGAGAGAAGACACGTCTAAGTAGCAGTAACCATAATATGACTGAATTTTAATCCAGTCTGAAAGGGAGAAGAGGGAATCTAAGACTAGTATTTTGAAGTTAAATAAGGGCAACTGTGTAGTACAAAAGCTGGGCTAGCTGAAGTAAGCTGAGATATTAGGCTGGAGGATAGATCAATAGAGAAGTTGTAGCAGTCATTTGAAAGCATAATTCAGAATATTCAGAGTAAATACATTTCTATAATAAAGAAAAATTCCAAAGGGAGGTCTCACCATCTGTGGTTAACTGAGGAAATTAAGGATAGCACCAAACTTAAGGAAAAAGCATATGATTTCGCAAAAATGGGTGGCAGGTCAGATGACTGGTCGGAATACAAGGAATGGCAGAAAATGACTAAAAGGTAAATCAGGATAAATAAATTAGAGCACGAGAGGAAGCTTGCTAAAAATGTAAAAACAGATAGGGAAAGATACTTTCCTTTATTGGTCAGAGTATTGAGTACAGGAGTTGGGAGGTCATGTTGCGGTTGTACAGGACATTGGTTAGGCCACTTTTGAAATATTGCGTGCAATTCTGGTTTCCCTCCTATCGGAAGGATGTTGTGAAACTTGAAAGGGTTCAGAAAGGATTTACAAGGATGTTGCCAGGGTTTGAGGATTTGAGCTACAAGGAGAGGCTGAACAGGCTGGGGCTGTTTCCCCTGGAACGACGAAGGCTGAGAGGTGACCTTATACAGGTTTATAAAATCATGAGGGGCATGGTTAGGATAAATAGACAAGGTTTTTTCCCTGGGGTGGGGGAATCCAGATCTAGAGGGCGTAGGTTTAGGGTGAGAGAGGAAAGATATAAAAGAGACTTAAGGGGCAACCTTTTCACGCAGAGGGTGGTATGTGTATGGAATGAGCTGCCAGAGGATGTGGTGGAGGATGGTACAATTACAACATTTAAAAGGCATCTGGATGGGTATGTGAATAGGAAGGGTTTGGAGGGATATGGGCCAAGTGCTGGCAGGTGGGACTAGACTGGGTTGGGATATCTGGTTGGCATGAACAGGTTGGACCGAAGGGTCTGTTTCCATGCTGTACATCTCTATCACTCTATGACTCTAAGATTCTGTAGATATCTATGACAGGAAAAAATAAGTAAAATAAGTGTTGGTCTTCCAGGAGTGAGAATGGGAAGTTAATAATAAATAATAAAGAAATAGTGGATGAAATGAATAAATAATTTTGATCTGGCTTCACTATAGAGACATCCCAGTAATAACTGTAAATCAGAAGGTTGAAGGAAGTGAGGAAGTGATTGAAATTACAATCATTAAGGAAGCAGTGCTGAGCAAATTGATGGAGTTGCAGACTGACAAGTCTCTGGGTCCACATGAACTTTATCATAGTATCTTAAAAGAGATGGCTTAGGAGGGAATACATGTGCGGGTATTAACTTTGCAAAATTTGTTAGATTGTGGAAAAGTTCTATCAGACTAGGAAGTGGCAAATATAACCCCTCTATTCAAGATGTGGAAAAGAGGAAACTTTAGGCCAGTTGGCTTTATTGGAATTCTGCTGATAATGTGTTGCTGGAAAAGCGCAGCAGGTCAGGCAGTATCCAAGGAGCAGGAGAATCGACGTTCGGGCATGAGCCCTTTTTCATTTGGAATTCTGTAAAGGAGTAACATGCACAGTGAATAAAGGGGAGACTGTTAATGTACTGTACTTGGATTGTTAGAAGGCATGTGGCAAGATTTCACATAAAAGATTATTGTATAAAGTGGGACTTTGTGGTGTATTGGTGGGGGGGGGGGGGGGTCACATAATTGCATGAATAGAATATTGGCTAGCTGGCAAAAACATTTTAGATTAGACTACTTACAGTGTGGAAACAGGCCCTTCGGCCCAACAAGTCCACACCGACCCGCCAAAGCGCAACCCACCCAGACCCATTCCCCTACATTTACCCCTTCACCTAACACTACGGGCAATTTAGCGTGGCCAATTCACCTAACCTGCACATCTTTGGACTGTGGGAGGAAACCGGAGCAAACCCACGCAGACTCGGGGAGAATGTGCAAACTCCACACAGTCAGTCGCCTGAGGCGGGAATTGAACCCGGGTCTCTGGCGCTGTGAGGCAGCAGTGCTAACCACTGTGCCACCATGCCACCCACAAAGAGAGAGCTAAGAAGAGCCAGGAGGGGACATGAAAAGTCGTTTGCAGATATGATTAGATTAGATCACTTACAGTGTGGAAACAGACCCTTCGGCCCAACAAGTCCACACCGACCCCTCGAAGAGCAACCCACCCGGACCCATTCCCCTACATTTACCCCTACACCTAACACTACGGACAATTTAGCATGGCCAATTCACCTAACCTGCACATCTTTGGACTATGGAAGGAAACAGGAGCAAACCCACACAGACACAGGGAGAATGTGCAAACTCCACACAGACAGTTGCCTGAGGCGGGAATTGAACCCAGGTCTCTGGCGCTGTGAGGCAGCAGTGCTAACCACTGTGCCACCATGCCGCCCGGCAGGATGGCAGCTTGTGACAAGTGGGAACTCACAGATATCTATACTGGGCCCCCAACTTTTAAAAATTTCTATCAGTGTCTTAGATGAGAGGATGAAAGACATATTGGGCATCCATGGCAATTGGGGAGTATTCCATCATACTCCTGACTTGTGCCTTGTAGATGGTGAACAGACCTTTGGGAGACAGAACCTGAACTACTGCTGTGAGGCAGCAGTGCTAACCACTGTGCCACCATGCCGCCCACAAAGAGAGAGCTAAGAAGAGCCAGGAGGGGACATGAAAAGTCGTTGGCAGATATTAGATTAGATCACTTACAGTGTGGAAACAGGCCCTTCGGCCCAACAAGTCCACACCGACCCCTCGAAGAGCAACCCACCCGGACCAAATGTGTGCAGGAGGGTTTCCTGACACAATATGTAGATAGGCCAACAAGAGGTGAGGCCATACTGGATTTGGTTCTGGGTAATGAACCAGGCCAGGTGTTAGAATTAGAGGTAGGTGAGCACTTTGGGGACAGTGACCACAATTCGGTGACTTTTACTCTAGTGATGGAGAGGGATAAGAGTGCACTACAGGGCAAGAGTTATAGCTGGGGGCAGGGAAATTATGATGCGGTGAGGCATGACTTAGGATGTGTGGCCTGGAAAAGTAAGCTTCAAGGCAAGGGTGTAATTGATATGTGGAGCTTGTTCAAGGAGCAACTATTGAGTGTCCTTGATAAGTATGTACCCGTCAGGCAGGGAGGAAAGGGTCGTGTGAGGGAGCCGTGGTTTAATAAGGAATTGGAATCCCTTGTTAAATGGAAGAGGGCGGCCTATGTAAAGATGAGGCGTGAAGGTGCAATTGGGGCGATTGAGAGTTATAAGGTAGCCAGGAAGGACCTGAAGAGAGAGCTAAGAGCAGCAAGGAGGGGTCATGAAAGGTCCTTAGTTGGTAGGATTAGGGAAAACCCTAAGGCTTTCTATAGGTATGTCAGGAATAAAAGAATGACTAGGGTAGGAATAGGTCCAGTCAAGGATAGTAGTGGGAAGTTGCGTGTGGAGGCTGAAGAGATTGGGGAGACACTGAATGAATACTTTTCGTCAGTATTCACTCAGGAACAGGACATTGTTGTCGATGTGAGTACCGAGTCACAATTAAGTAGAATGGATGGCTTTGAGGTATGTAGAGAAGAGGTGTTGGAAATCCTGGAAAGGGTGAAAGTCCCCTGGGCCTGATGGCATTTATCCTAGGATTCTCTGGGAAGCAAGGGAGGAGATTGCAGAGCCATTGGCCTTGATTTTTATGTCCTCGTTGTCTACAGGAGTAGTGCCAGAAGATTGGAGGCTAGCAAATGTGGTTCCCTTGTTTAAGAAGGGGAGTAGGGATAACCCTAGTAACTATAGGCCGGTGAGTCTCACTTCTGTTGTGGGTAAAATCTTAGAGAGAATTGTAAGGGATAGGATTTATGAACATCTGGATAGGAATAATGTGATCAAGGATAGTCAGCATGGTTTTGTGAAGGGCAGGTCGTGCCTCACAAACCTTATTGAATTCTTTGAGAAGGTGACTAAGGAGGTGGACGAGGGTAAAGCAGTAGATGTGGTGTATATGGATTTTAGTAAGGCGTTTGATAAGGTTCCCCATGGTAGACTACTGCAAAAAATACGGAGGTATGGCATTGAGGGTGAGTTGGAGGTTTGGATTAGGAGTTGGCTGGCTGGAAGAAGACAGAGGGTAGTAGTTGATGGCAAAGGTTCATCTTGGAGTGCTGTCACTAGCGGTGTTCCGCAAGGATCTGTTTTGGGACCATTGCTGTTTGTCATTTTTATAAATGACCTGGAGGAGGGGTTAGAAGGTTGGGTGAGCAAGTTTGCGGATGATACGAAAGTCGGAGGAGTGGTAGACAGTGAGGAAGGATGTGGCAGGTTACAGCGGGATATTGATAAGCTGCAGAACTGGGCAGAAAGGTGGCAAATGGAGTTCAATGTAGCTAAGTGTGAGGTGATTCATTTTGGTAAGAGTAATAAAAAGATGGGGTACTGGGCTAACGGTCGGATACTTGGTAATGTGGATGAGCAGAGGGATCTTGGTGTCCATGTACACAAATCTTTGAAAGTTGCCACCCAGGTAAATAGTGCAGTGAACAAGGCATATGGCGTACTGGCTTTTATTGGTAGAGGAATTGAGTTCCGGAGTACTGAGGTAATGTTGCAGTTGTATAAGACTCTGGTGCGGCCGCATCTGGAGTATTGTGTGCAGTTTTGGTCCCCATACTATAGGAAGGATGTGGAGGCACTGGAACGGGTGCAGAGGAGGTTTACCAGGATGTTGCCTGGTAGTGTAGGAAGATCGTATGAGGAAAGGCTGAGGCACTTGGGGTTGTTTTCATTGGAGAAAAGAAGGTTTAGGGGTGACTTGATAGAGGTGTACAAGATGATTAGGGGTTTAGATAGGGTCGACAGTGAGAATCTTTTTCCACGTATGGAGTCAGCTATTACAAGGGGGCATAGCTTTAAATTAAGGGGGGGTAGGTATAGGACAGATGTTAGGGGTAGATTCTTTACTCAGCGAGTCGTGAGTTCATGGAATGCCCTGCCAGTAGCAGTGGTGGACTCTCCTTCATTATGGGCATTTAAACGTGCATTGGATAGGCATATGGAGGATAGTGGGCTAGTGTAGGTTAGGTGGGCTTGGATCGGCGCAACATCGAGGGCCGAAGGGCCTGTACTGCGCTGTATTCTTCTATGTTCTATATTCTATGTACTTGTCACAGAATCCCTAGCCATAATTATTTCATGTGCATATTCTAAACATACACAAAACTGTTGGATTGCTGTTAAAAACTGAACTGGCTTTCTGATGTCCTTGAGGAGAAAGAACCCTGTAGTCCTGCTGTGCAGCCTATGCCTTTAGATGACACCCATCTTATACTAATGTGGGACTCCTGAGCAGTGTGATGTGGAACTGTAAGGCACTCAGTGGCACTGTAATCCAACAGGTCACAGTCTGATTAGATTACTTACAGTGTGGAAACAGGCCCTTCGGCCCAACAAGTCCACACCGCCCTGCCGAAGCGCAACCCACCCATACCCCTACCTTTACCCCTTACCTAACACTATGGACAATTTAGCATGGCCAATTCACCTAACCTGCACAACTTTGGACTGTGGGAGGAAACCGGAGCACCCGGAGGAAACCCACGCAGACACGGGGAGAATGTGCAGACTCCACACAGTTAGTCGCCTGAGGCGGGAATTGAACCCGGGTCTCTGGCGCTGTGAGGCAGCAGTGCTAACCACTATGCCACCGTGCCGCCCACCTCCTCAGCATAACCAAAGGAGAAATGCTGGTGCTGCCTACATCAGGAAAGTTAATTTTTAAAAGCTGATCAACAACTGGATCAACAAAATAATTACCTTGCAGAAGATTGCTAAGGACAAGCTATCATCCAGGCAGTGAACACAATTTGTCAGGGGAGAGAATTCATGGAATATAATGCACATATTTTCACCACTGTCTGGATAAAGATGTTTCTGCTAAATCCCCTTCTGGATTTATTTGTGACTAAAGCCCCTAGTTTTAGAGTCTACCACACAAGTGCAAACATCAAAGTCAAAAGTAGTAAGACAATAAAGTACCTTGATATACTCCTGGTGATATTGTTCCAATGTTTCAAGCTCAAGAGAGACGTAAGCTACAAAATAAATCAAAGCCATGTGAAAGAAGTTAATTGAGAGAGTTTTAAAAATTCTTTCATAGGATGTGGCATTGCTGGCAAGGTGAAAAATTGTTGTCGCTCCCTTAATGCTTTGAACTGAGTGGCTTGTACAACCATTTCAGAGGGCGGTTTTGAGTCAATCATGTTACTGTGAATTGTGGTCACATGCAGGCCAGTTCAGGTAAGGACAGCAGATTTCCTTCCCTAAATGGCATTAGTAAATCACGAAAGTTTTCACAACAATCAATGATTGTTTTATGCTGACCATCTTCATTTTCCATATATTAAATGGATTTACATTCAAATTTGCTACCATAGTGTGTTTTGCATCCAGAACTTTGGCCTGGGTTTCTAGATGACTAGTCCAATGCCATCATCAATATGCCATCATCTTCCCCAAGGTTTATACACAGTGTTGCTTCACACCGATAATAAAAGCTCACTGGTTCTGCTTCCTAAGCTGGGAGAAACCAAACAAATTGGTCGTAGTTCCAATTTTGGCTCAAAAGCAGCAATCTGGCATTCTGTTCAAAGATCCCTGAAAATAAAAATGTCTTGGCAGGAAATAGACCACAAAACTGTTGGACTGCTGTTAAAAACTGAACTGGCTTTCTGATGTCCTTGAGGAGAAGGTCCTGCTGTGCAGTCTATACCTTTGAGATGCTTGAACTATATCATTAGGGTTGACTCCCGAGCACTGTTAATAGGTCACAGTCATCAACACCTCCTCAGGACAACTAAAATTATGCCCCCCCTTGTGATAGCCATTTCTGCCTGGGGTAAAAAGGCTATCCTCTATATCTATGCCTCCCATCATCTTGTACATCTCGATCAAGTCACCTCTCATCCTTCTTTGCTCCAATGAGAAAAGTCCTAGCTCTCTCAACCTTTCTTCATAAGACATGCCCTCCAGTATCCTGGTAAATCTCCTCTGCACCCTCTCTAAAGCTTCCACATCCCTCCTATAATGAGGCGACCAGAACTGAACACAATATTTCAAGTGTAGACTAACCAGGGCTTTATAGAGCTGCAGCATAACCTCGTGGCTCTTAAACTCAATCTTCCTTCTAATGAAAGCCATCACACTATACACTTTCTTAACAACATTATTGAATTGAGTGGCAACTTTGAGGGAGTTATGGACGTGGATCTCAAGAACCCTCTGTTCCTCCACGCTGCCAAGAATCCTGCCTTTAACCCCGCAATCTGCATTCAAATTTGACCTTCCAAAATGAATCACTTCACACTTTTCCAGTTAAACTCCATCTGCCACTTATCAGCCCAGTTCTGCATCCTATCAATGTCCTGTTGCAACCTACAACAGCCCTCCACACTATCCACAATTCCACCAACTTTCATATCATCACCAAAATTACTAACCCACTCTTCCACTTTCTCATCCAAGTCATTTATAAAAATCACAAAAAGCAGAGGTCCCAGAACCGATCCCTGCGGAACACCACTGGTCACCGAGCTCCAGGCTGAATACTTTCTATCTACTACCATCCTCTGTCTTCTATGGGCTACCAATTCTGTATCCAAACAGACAAATTTCCCTGTATCCAATGCCACGTTACTTTCTGAATGAGCCTACCGTGGGGAGCTTTGTCAAACGCCTTGCTAAAATCCATGCATACTGCATCCACTGCTCTACCTTCATCCAATGTGTTTTGTCACATCCTCAAAGAATTCAATAAGGCTTGTGACGTTTGATCTGCCCCTCACAAAGCCGTGCTGATTATCTCTAATCAAGCTATGCTTTTCCAAATAATCATAAATCCTGTCTCTCTGAATCTCTCCAATAATTTACCCACCTCCAACATTAAGACTGACTGATCTATAATTCCTAGGATTATCCCTATTCCTTTTCTTGAACAAGGGAATATCATTTGGTACTCTCCAATCATCTGGCACTACTCCAATGGACAGTGAGGACACAAAGATCATTGCCAAAGGCTCAACAATCTCTTCCCTCACTTCCTATAGTAACCTTGGGTATATCCCATCCGACCCAGGGGACTTATCTATCCTCATGTTTTTCAAAATTTCCAGCACATCTTCCTTCTTAACATCAACCTGTTTGAGCAGGTCAGTCTGTTTCATGCTGTCCTCAGAAACGTCAAGATCCCTCTCACTAGTGAATACTGAAGCAATGTGTGTTTTAGATTAGATTAGATTAGATTAGATTAGATTATTTACAGTGTGGAAACAGGCTCTTCAGCCCAATGAGTCCACACCGACCTGCCGAAGCGCAACCCACCCACCCATTCTCCTACATTTACCCCTTCACCTAACACTATGGGCAATTTAGCACAGCCAATTCACCTAACCTGCACATTTTTGGACTGTGGGAGGAAACCGGAGCACCCGGAGGAAACCCATGCAGACACAGGGAGAATGTGCAAACTCCACACAATCGCCTGAGGCGGGAATTGAACCCAGGTCTCTGGCACTGTGAGGCAGCAGTGCTAGCCTTACCTCCTCTGACTCCAGACACAAGTTCTCTCCACAATCCCTGATCAACCCTACCCTCATTGTGGCCATTTTCATGTTCCTCATATAAGTGTAGAACCCTTGGGGTTTTCCTTTAATCCTATTCATCAATGCTTTTTCATGCCTCCTTCTAGCTCTCCTAAGTCCATTCTTCAGTTCCTTCCTGGCTACCTTGTAACCCTCCAGAGCCCTGTCTGATTCTTGCATCCTCAACCTTAAGTAACCTTCTTTCTTCCTCTTGACTAGATATTACACATCTCTTGTCATCCAAGGTTCCTTCACCCTACCATCCCTTCCTTGCCTCAGTGGGACAAACCTATCCAACACTCACAGCAAGTGCTGCTTAAATAACCTCCACATTTCTGATGCACATTTCCCTGAGAATATCTGTTCACAATTTATGTTCCTGCCTAATAGCACTAAAATTCCCCACTCCCCCAACTGAATACGTTCCCATACCGTCTGCTCCTACCCTCTCCATGACTATAGTAAAGGTCAGGGAGTTGTGATCACTATCACCGAAATGCTCCCCTACCAAGAAAACTGACACCTGACCTGGCTCGTTGCCAGACACCAAATCCAATATGGCCTCCCCTCTAGCTGGCCTATCTACATATTGAATCAGGAATCCCTCCTGCACACCTGACAAAGACTGCTCTATCCAAACTATTTGCACTAAGAAGGTTCTAATCAATATTCAGGAAGTGAAGTCACACGCAACAACAACCCTGTTACTTCTGCACCTTCTCAGAATCTGCCTGTCAATCTGCTCCTCCATGTCTCTGTTGCTATTGGGGGGCCTGTAGAAAACTCCCAATGAAGTGACTGCTCCCTTCCTGCTTCTGACTTCCACCCATACTGACCCAGGAGACAAATGCTCCTCGATGACCTCCCTTTCTGCGGCTGTGATACTATTCCTGATTAGCAATGCCACTCTTCCTCCTCTTTTACCTCCCACTCTATTCCTTTTGAAAAATCTAAACCCCAAAACATCCAATAACCATTCCTGCCCATGTGATATTCATGTCTCTGTTATCTCGTAGAAGATTGCTGAGGACAAGTTCAGTGTTCATTGTCCAGGCAATGAACAGAGATTTGTCAGGGAGAGAATTCAGAATTTTTACAGCACGGAAGGAGGCCATTCTATCTATCAAATATGCACTGGCTCTCTGAATGGGTTATTCACTTAACGTCATTCCCCCACCTTCTCCCCATGAACGTGTACATTGTTCTTTTCCAGACAACAGTCCCTTTTGAAAACCTGTAATGCATCGGTTGCCCTGTACTCAGAGGGCAGTGTAATCCACATCCCAGCCACTCATTCAACAAAACACAATTTTTTCTCGTCATGCCACTTTTGCTTGTTTTACCAATTGTTTTAATTCTCTGTCCTCTCATTCTTAATTCTTTCTCAATTGGAAACAGTTTCCCCTGTCCACTCTGTCCTTTTTCCTCCTGATTTTGTACACCTATATTAAATATATTTTATTGAATTCTTCAGATTTAATTCTTGTTAAAGAAAGAATAAATTCACATTTCTGTAGTCCTTTTTACAGCCTTGGGCAATCCCGAGGTGATTCAAAGTCAATTAAATACTTTTGAAACGGAAGTTATGTTGTAATATGGGAAAATAAAGTAGTCAATTTATGCTCAGTAAGCCCCAGGCCACAGGAATGTGATAAATGACCTGATAATATCCAGGAATTATTTCGTTGAGGGATAAATATTGGCCAGTTTACCGTTGAGAAATCCCTTGCACTTCTTCAAAATAACTCCTTGGGTTCTCTTATACTGGCCCTATATGGGCTTATGTTTCATCAGAAAAGGTGGCACCTCCGACAGTGCAGCATTACCTCAGTACTGCGCTGGAGAGTCAGCATGGAGAATATGCTGAAGTCTTTGCTGTTGCACTTGTAGACCCAATCTACCAACTGATTATTAACATTATCAATCTCACCTTGCTAACGATATCAATAATAATAAAAATAAAGAACCAAAAGACTGCGGATGCTGAAATCAGAAACAACAGAGATTGAACATAGAACGTAGAACAATACAGCGCAGAACAGGCCCTTTGGCCGTACACAGGTGCCGACCTGTGAACTATTCTCAGCCCATCCCCCTACACTATCCCATCAACATCCATGTGCTTATCTAAGGATTGATTAAATCTCCCTAATATGGCTGAGTCCACGCCCTTACCACTCTCTGAGAAAAGAGGCTGCCTCTGATATCTGTCTTAAATCTATCACCCCTCAATTTGTAATTATGCCCCCTCGTATAAGCTGATGTCATCATCCGAGGAAAAAGACTTTCACTGTCTACCCTATCTAATCCTCTGGTCATCTTGTATGTCTCTATCAAATCCCCTCTTAGCCTTCTTCTTTCCAAGAGATCAGACCCAAGTCTCTCAGCCTTTCCTCATATGAGCTTCCCTCCAGACCAAGCAACATCCTGGTAAATCTCCTTTGCACCTTTTCCAATGCTTCCACATCATTCCCATAATATGGCAACCAGAACTGTACACAATACTCCAAGTACAGCCAACTAGCGTTTTATACAGGTACAGCATGACACTACGGCTCAGGAACTTAATCCTTCTACCAATGAAACCTAACACACCGTACGCCTTCTTAACAGCACTGTCAACCTGGGTGGCAACTTTCAGGGATGTATGTACATGAACTCCAAGATCCCTCTGCACATCCACACTACCAGGAATCTTTCCATTGACTCAGTACTCTGCCTTCCTGTTATTCTTCCCAAAGTGAATCACCTCATATTTATCTGCATTGTACTCCATTTGTCACCTCTCAGCCCAATTTTGCAGTTTATCCAAGTCCCACTGAAACTGGTAACATTCTTCCACACTGTCCACTACTCCACCAACTTTAGTGTCATCTGCAAACTTACTAACCCATCCACCGATGCCTGTGTCTAAGTCATTTATAAAAATGACAAACAGCAGTGGTCCCAAAACAGATCCTTGAGGCACACCAATAGTAACCAGACTCCAGGCTGAATATTTTCCATCAACCACCACTCACTGCCTTCTTTCAGAAAGCCAGTTTCTAATCCAAACTGCTAAATCACCCTCAATTCCATGCCTCTGATTTTCTCCAACAGCCTATCATGTGGAACCTTATTAAAGGCTTTACTGAAGTTCATGTATACCACATCAACTGCCCTACCCTCATCCACCTGCTTGGTCACCTTCTCAAAAAACTCAATGAGGTTTTGTGGGACATGACCTGCCCTTGACGAAACCATGTTGACTATCTGCAATCAAATTGTTGCTTGCTGGATGACCATAAATCCTATCTCTCATAATTCTTTGCAAAATGTTTCCTACAACAAGGCACAGTGGTTAGCAGTGCTGCCTCACAGCGCCAGGGACCCGGGTTTGATTCCCGCCTCAGGTGACTGTCTGCGTGGGTTTCCTCCGGGTGCTCCAGTTTCCTCCCACAATCCAAAGATGCGCAGATCAGGTGAATTGGTCATGTTAAATTGCCCATGGTGTTAGGTGCATTAGTCAAGGGTAAATGTAGGGGAATTGGCCTGGGTGGGTTACTTTTTGGAGGATCAGTGTGGACTTGTTTGCTGAATGACCTGTTTCCACACTGTAAGGAATCTAATCAAACAGACGTAAGGCTCACTGGTCTATTGCTGGAAAAGCTCTGCAGGTCTGGCAGCATTTGTGAACAGAAATCAGAATTAAAGTTCCAGGTTGAGTGACCCTTCCTCAGAACTGATGGTAGCTAGGAAAATGTCTATTTATATGCAGAATAGGATGGGGGGAGGTAGTGATGAGTAAACAATAGGTGAGGATAGAGACCAAAGAAACAGAACAGTTGCGCAACAAAGTGGATAATGGTCTGGCTGGGAGGGTGAATAGCTGTTAATGGAGACTTTTAGAGGCTAACAATAGGTTAGACCCTCCTCCCACCCTGCCTTCTCCATAAAAACCACCATTTTCCTACCTACCATCAGTTCTGAGGAAGGGTCACTTGACCTGAAACATTAACTTCGATTTCCCTTCACAGAGGCTGCCAGGCCTGCTGAACTTTTTGATTAATTTCTGTTTTTGTTATTGATAATGAAAATAAACTTTGATACATGTTTGATGCTGGCCTTTCACCAATGGGGCGTTGATGTTTGTGGGATCTTGCTGTGACATGTTTCCTACAGCACAACAGTAATGGAACTTCCACTGCACCTTATTAGCTGTGAATCATTTTAGGGTAGACCAAGACAATGGAGCAGAAATTAGGCAATTCAGCCCATTGAGTCTGCTCCACAATTCAATCATGTCTGACAAGTTTCTCAACCCCATTCGCCCGCTTTGTCCATGTAACCCTTGCTCCCCTTGATATTCAAGAACTTATCTCAGTCTTAAATTTACACAATGACCTGGCCTCCACAGCCTTCTGTGGCAATGAATTCCATAGATTCACCACACTCTGGCTGAAGATGTTTCTCCTTATCTCCATTCTAAAAGGTCATCCCTTTATTCCAAGGCTGTGCCCTCAGACCCTGGTCTCTCCTACCATAGAGACATAGAGATGTACAGCATGGAAACAGACAACCTGTCCATGCCGACCAGCTATCCCAACCCAATCTAGTCCCACCTGCCAGCACCCGGCCCATATCCCTCCAAACCCTTCCTATTCATATACCCATCCAAATGCCTCTTAAATGTTGCAAACATCCACTCTGTCCAGGCCATTCAGTATTCTGTGTGTTTCAATTAGATCCCTCCTTATCCTTCTAAATTCCATCGAGTATAAACCCAGGGTCCTCAAACAGTCCTCATATGTTAAGCTTTTCATTCCTGGGGCCATTCTCATGAACCTCCTCTTGACACGGTTCAGGGCCAGTACATCCTTCCTGAGATATGAGGCCCAAAACTGCGCACAATACTCCAAATGTGGGCTGACCAGAGCCTTACAGAGCATCAGAATTACATCCCTGCTTTTATATTCAAGTCCTCTCAAAATAAATGCCATCATTGCATTTGCCTTCCTAACTACTGACTTAACTTGCAAGTTTACCTTGACAGAATCCTATCCTAGAACTCCCAAGTCTCTTTTGCATTTCAGACTTTAGAAAATAGCCCATGCCTCTATTCTTCCGACCAAAGTGCATGACCTCACACTTTCCCACATTGTACGCCATCTGTCACTTCTTTGCCCACTCTCCTAACTTGTCCAAATCCTTCTGCAGCCTCTCACCTCCTCACTGCTACATGTCCCTCTATCTTTGTATCATCTGCAAACTTATCCAGAATGTCTTCATCTGGATTGTTAATGCATAAAGTAAAACGTTGTGGTCCCTACACTGAGCCTTGTGGAATATCACTTGTCACCAGCTGCCATCCTGAGAAGGGCCCTTTTATCCCCACTCTCTGCTTTCTGCCAGACAGCCAAGCTTCTATCCATGCTAGCACCTTGCCTCTAACACCGTGGGCCCTCACCTTACTCAGTAGTTTCCTGTGTGGCACTTTGTCAAAGGTCTTCTTGAAGTCCAGGTAGATAACATCCATTGGCTCTCCTTGAACTAATCTGCTCATTACTTAGATCCATAGAGGCATAGAGATGTACAGCATGGAAACAGACCCTTCGGTCCAACCCGTCCATGCCGACCAGATATCCCAACTCAATCTAGTCCCACCTGCTAGCACCCGGCCCATATCCCTCCAAACCCTTCCTATTCATATATCCAACCAAATACCTTTTAAAAGTTTCAATTGTATTAGCCTCCACCACTTCCTCTGGCAGCTTATTCCATACACGTACCACCCTCTGTGTGAAAAAGTTGCCCCTTAGGTCTCTTTTATATCTTTCCCATCTCACCCTCAATCTATGCCGTCTAGTTCTGAACTCCCACACCCCAGGAAAAAAGACTTTATCTGCTTATCCTATCCACGCCCTTCATGATTTTATAAACCTCTACAAGGTCACCCCTCAGCCTCCGACGCTCCAGGGAACACAGCCCCAGCCTGTTCAGCCTCTCCCGATATCTCAAATCCTCCAACCCTGGCAACGTCTTTGTAAATCTTTTCTGAACCCTTTCAAGTTTCACAACATCTTTCCGATAGGAAGGAGACCAGAATTGCATGCAATATTCCAACAGTGGCCTAACCAATGTCCTGTACAGCCGCAACATGACCTCCCAACTCCTGTACTCAATACTCTGACCAATAAAGGAAAGCATACTAAATGCCTTCTTCACTATCCTATCTACATGTGATTCCACTTTCAAGGAACTATGAACCTGCACTCCAAGGTCTCTTTGTTCAGCAACACTCCCTAGGACCTTACCATTAAGTGTATAAATCCTGCTAAGATTTGATCTCCCAAAATGCAGCACCTCGCATTTATCTGAATTAAACTCCATCTGCCACTTCTCAGCCCATTGGTCCATCTGGTCCAGATCCTGTTGTAATCTGAGGTAACCTTCTTCTCTGCCCACTACACCTCCAATTTTGGTGTCATCTGCAAACTTACTAACTGTACCTCTTATGTTCGCATCCAAATCGTTTATATAAATGTTGAAAAGCAGTGGACCCAGCACCGATCCTTGTGGCACTCCACTGGTCACAGGCCTCCAGTTTGAAAAACTATCCTGCACCACCACCCTCTGTCTTCTACCTTTGAGCCAGTTCTGTATCCTAGTGGCTAGTTCTCCCTGTATTCCGTGAGATCTAACCTTGCTAACCAGTCTTCCATGGGGAATCTTGTCGAACAGATCGATCAGATCTGCCTCTCTGCCCTCATCAATCCTATTTGTTATTTCTTCAAAAAACTCAATCTCCTCAATGGATTCTAGCAGATTTGACAGGCATGACCTCCCCTTGATGAAACCATGCTGATTTTGCCCTGTTTTACCGTGCACTTGAAAACATTCAGAAGTCACAACCTTCACAATGGATTCCAGGATCTTACCCACAATCGAGGTTAGGCTAGTCGGTCTGTAATTTTCCATGTTTTGCCTTACTCCATTTTTAAACAGGGGTGTCAGGTTAGTGATTTTCCAGTCCTCTAGGACCCTTCCTGATTCTAGCGATTCCTAGAAGATTACCATTAATGCCTCCGCTATGTCTTTAGCTATCTCCCTTAGAACTCTGAGGTGTAGTCATCTGGTCAAGGTCATTTATCCACCTTCAGGCCATTCAGCTTTTCTCATGCTTTCTTCTTGGTCATGGCCACCATACTCAGCTCTGCCCCCTCACTTTCTTGAATCTTTGGGATATTATTTGTGTCTTCCACCGTGAAGACTGACATGAAGTAATTATTCAGTTCCTCAGCCATTTCCTTGTTCCTACTACTATCTTTCCTGCATCATTTTGGGCAGCATGGTGGCACAGTGGTTAGCACTGCTGCCTCACAGCGCCAGAGACCCGGGTTCAATTCCCACCTCAGGCAACTGTCTGTGTGGAGTTTGCACATTCTCCCCGTGTCTGCGTAGGTTTCCTCCGGGTGCTCCAGTTTCTTCCCACAGTCCAAAAATGTGCAGATTAGGTGAACTGGCTATGTTAAATTGCCCATAGTGTTAGGTGAAGGGGTAAGTGTAGGGGAATGGGTCTGGGTGGGTTGCTCTTCGGCGGGTCGGTGTGGACTTGCTGGGCCGAAGGGCCTGTTTCCACACTGTAAGTAATCTAAGTATTTTCCAGTGGCCCAATGTCCATTTTTGCCTCTCTTCTACCCTCTAAAGAAACTCTTACAGTCTTCCTTGATATTACTAGCTAGTTTACCCTCGTATTTAATCTTCTCCCTCCTTATTTCTTTTCTCATTGGTCTTTGTAGGCTTCGTAATCCTCTGGTTTCCCACTGCCCTTCATCATATTATATGCTTTCTCTTTTGCTGTTATGCTATCCCTGACTTCCCGAGTCAGCCATGGTTGCCTTATCATCCCTGTACAATGATTCTTTTTCTTTAGGATGAATCTCTGCTGTGTCTCCTGAATTACTCCCAGAAAGTCCTGCAAATTGCTGTTCCACTGTCTTTCCTGCTAGGTTCCTCTCCCAGTCAATTCTGCCCAGCTCCTCCCTCATGCCTTTATTCAGCCATAATATATTACCTCCAATTCTATCTTCTCCCTCACAAATTGCAGTTATGATCACTGCCTCCTAAGGGTTCCTTCACTTTAAGCTCACTTATCAGGTCTGCCTCACTGCACAACACTAAATCCAGGGAACTGCCTGTTCCCTAGTGGGCTCCACCACAAGCTGCTCCAAAAGGCCATCTTGTAGTCATTCCACAAATTCCTTTTCTTGCATTCCACGACCAACCTGATTTTCACAGTCCATCTGGATATTGAGATCCCTCACGATCACAGTAACTTTACCTTTCTCACACATCTCTTCTATTTGCGGATGTATCTTGCACCCCAGCTCCTGACTACAATTTGGAGGCCTGTAAATAACCCCAACTATGCTTTTTTTTTACTTTTGCAGTTCCTCAATTCTACCCACACAGATTCTATACCATCTGACTATGGTTCGTTTCTTACTATTGATTTAATTTTAATTGATTTAATTACTAATAAAGCAACCCCAACCCCTCTGCCCACCTGCCTATCTTTACAATAGGATGTACATCCTTGAATATTCAGCTCCCAGTCCTGATCCTCTTGCAGCTATGTCTCTGTGATACCCACCATGTCATACCTGCCTATTTCGATCTGGGCCACAAGCTCATCTACCTTATTCCCTATACTGCCTGCATTCAGATAGAACACCTTCAATCCTGTATCAATTATCCCTCTGCTCATTGTCATCTGTTTGTCCAGTATGCTTGAAGTTTGACTGCTAACCCTTTCCATACATTGTCCTATTTGTATGTGTGCTGGTGATTTTAATAACCTTTCCTGAGTTCTGCACTCTTGCCTCCTCCTCTAGGGTACCCTGAGGCTCTGAAAAGTTCTACTAAGTTTTACATTGGATAAACATATGGAACATTTGGATGAAAATGGAACAGTGTTGGATAGATATGCTTCAGATTGGTTCCACAGGTCAGCACAACATTGAGGGCCAAATGACCTGTACTGTGCCGTAATGTTCCATGGTCAATGGTCTCAAAATGCAAGGCGTCCTTTCTTTGATAGAGATCTGAATCAGGATTCTGCAACACTGGATTTGCAAATAATGGCTCTGGGAGAAGCAGGCTTTATTTTAGTCTTCGAGATCCCACAGTTTCTCCCAGTGTAGCAACATGGTTACAACACACCAAATACTCCAGCACTTTTGGCCTGTCTCTAATTGCCACTCGACCTGGCTGGCTTTCTCGGGTCATTTCAGAGGGCAGTTAAGAGCCAACACACATTGTTCTAGGTCTGCTGTCCAATATGTAAGGACAGCAGATTTCCTTCCCTAAAGGCCATTAGAAAACCAGATGGTTACATTACAACAATCAACAATGGTTGTCATTAAGCAAGCTTTTCATAGATTCTCATTAAATTAAATTTAACACATTTGAAACAAAGACACCAGCCTGTGTCTCTAAATGACTGGTCCAGTTACAGTACCACTACCCCATCACCTCCCTTCTTGTTAGGCAAGGGAGTCAAGAGTCATTGGGTATGATGGGAATCTAGAATCCAAAATACAAACTGATTAACCATGATGATATTGAATGGTGGAGCGAGCTCCAGGTCTACTTCTGCTCTTCCTTCATAAGCTTGTGTCATGTGGTTCTGCACCAAACCAGTCAGAACAGTATTCTTGGTCTGTATTGATCTCAGCCAGGGTACTATTAGTTGGCACTAACTCTGAGTCACAGAAAAATAATGAACCAGGATTTCTGTTCCTGAGTATTATCCAGTGAGCCTTTGGTAACAGACACGTTTTTTTCAGAATCTGACTTGTGCATTACTAACATCAACTGGAAGTTACTGTATAATAATTGGTGCCACTGAATCATAACACTATGAAGTCAAATGGCCTCCTGACTTCTCCAGACTAAACTAGCACATGAATAACTGTTAGAATGAAGGCGGTTTCCCAATGCTAATGGAAGTGCATGGTGGCTAAAGCCAATGTTTACAGGAGAGGAGAAGGAAAATTAGGAAAGAAAGACTGATAAACAGTTGAACTGTGTTATAAATTCAGGCATGCAATAGTGACTTACCTGAGATGGATGTTCCACATGGGATAGAGTCAATGGTTCCATGGCTGTTGGCATGAATATTAAGACATGGGAAACTATGATACAGGATAGGTTGTATGGTGACAGTAAATTCACCAATCTCTTTCCCTGCATCAGAAACCGTCTTCAGGGAGTCTGTGAAGTAAATATTGTTGAATTCCTCGGGCACTGAAACACACAATTCATCAGCAGTGTTATTAAAAATAGTCAAGACAGTGCTCTTCTCCTCAGGGGCATCTGAATTCAATTCCAAGCCCCTGAGTGAGACAACGGCATATTCCATTTCTGTGGGAAAATACAACAAACAATTGAGGGAGCTGGAAATCTGAAACAAACACAGCAAATGCTTGAGAAACTCAGCAGTCTGGTAAAATCTGTGGAGAGAAAATAGAGTTAATGTTTTGAGTCCAGTGACCCTTCTTCAGAGCTGTTCTTTAGTCAAAGAGTCATAGAGGTGTTCAGCACAGAAACAGACCCTTCGGTCTAACTCGTCCATCCTAACCAGATATCCTAAATTAATCTAGTCCCATTTGTAAGAACTTGGCCCATATCACTCTAAACCCTTCCTACTTATATACCCATGCAGATGATTTTTAAATGCTATAATTGTACCAGCCTCCTCACTTCCTCTGGCAGCTCATTGCATACATGTACCACTCTTTGCATGAAAATGTTGTTGCTTAGGTCCCTTTTAAATCTTTCCCCTCTCACCCTTAACCCTTCCCCTCTAATTCTGACTCCCCCAGTCCAGGGAAAATTTCTTGTCTATTTACCCTATCCATGTCCCCATGATGTTATAAACCGTTATAAAGTCACCTTTCAGCTTTCGACACTCCAGGGAAAACAGCCCCAGCCTGTTCAGCCTCTCCCTATAGCTCAAACCCTCCAACCCTGGCAACATCCTTGTAAATCTTTTCTGAACCTTTTCAAGGTTCACAATATCCTTCCTATTGGATGGAGACCAGAATTGCACACAATATTCCAAAAGTCCTGTAACCAATGTCCTGTACAGCCACAACATGACCTCCAACTCCTATACTCAATGTTCTGACCAATAAAGGAAAGCACATCAAATGCCTTCTTCACTATACTATCTACCTGCGACTCCACTTTTAAGAAACTATGAACCTGCGCTCCAAGGTCTCTTTGTTCAGTAGCAGAAGCAGAACCAAATAAATTCCAGAAGAACAGCACAGCAGCACTTCACAGGAGGCTCCAAAGTGCTGAAAATGTTACCTAGACGGGAGACGAAACATCTGCAAATCAACTTCCCTTAAACTCCATCTCCCACTCCTCAGTCCATTGGCCCATCTGACCAAGATCCTATTGTACTCTGCGGTAACCTTCTTCGCTGTCCACTACACTTCCAATTTTGGTTTCATCTGCAAACTTAATGACTATGCCTACTATGTTCACATCCAAATCATTTATATAAATGACAAAAAGCAATGGACCCAGCACCAATCCTTGTGACACACTGCTGGCCTCCAGTCTGAAAAGCAACCCTCCACCACCACCCTCTGTCTTCTACCTTTGAACCAGTTCTGTATTCAAATGGTTAGTTCTCCCTGTATTGCATGTGATCTAATCTTATAACCAGGCCCGCATGAGGAACCTTGTCGAACGCCTTACTGAAGTCCATATAGATCACATCCACCGTTCTGCCCTCATCAATCCCATTCGGTATTTCTTCCAAAATCTCAACCAAGTTTGTGAGACTTGATTTCCCACTCACAGAGCCATGCTGACTATCCCTAATCAGTCCTTGCCTTTCCAAATGCATGCAAATCCTGTCCCTCAGGATTCCTTTCAACAACGTCCCACCACTGACATCAGGCTCACTGGTCTATAGTTCCCTGGCTTTTCCTTACCACCTTTCTTAGACAGTGGCACCACGTTAGCCAACCTCCAGTCTTCTGGCACCTCTCCTCAGACTGTCAATGATGCAAATGTCTCAGCAAGGGGCTTAGCAATCACTTTCCTCGCTTCCCACAGATTTCTAGAGTACACCTGATCGGGTCCAAGACATCCAGCACCTCCTCCTCTGTAATATGGACATTTTTTTCATCTATTTCCCCACATTCTATATCTTCCATATCCTTCTCCACAGTAAACACTGATGCAAAATACTTGTTTCGTATCTCCCCCATCTCCTGCGGTTCCACACAGAGGCTTCCTTGCTGATCTTTGAGGGACCCTATTGTCTCCCTAGTTATTATTTTGTCTTTAATGTATTTATAAAATCCCTTTGGATTCTCCTCCACCCTACTTGCCAAAGCTATTTCATGTCCCCTTTTCGCCCTCTTCACTGGACTCAAATTGTTAACTCTATTTTCTCTCCACAGATGTTGCCAGACCTACTGATTTTCTCTAGCAAATTCCTACTTCAGATCTCCATCAACCACACTTCTTTGTTTAATAAAAAAAAAGATAGTTTTCACAGACGAAATACCAAGTTGTGCTTCACCTGCACTTGGAATGTATAATTAGGACAAGCCTTACTCTTTATCTAACCCCATGCTGTCACTCTTCTGGTATTTGATGAGGTAGCTTTACTCTGTATCTAATCTCATACTGTCCCTGTCCTGAAGTGTGTAATGGAAACAGTGTAGAGAGAGTAGAGGGGGATCCAATGTATGCTGTACCTATCCTGGGAATGCAGAGGTTCTTTACTTTCAGTTTAAAAGAGTAGAGAAGGCCTTACACTGTATCCAACCCCATGTTGTACATGTCTTGGGAATGGTTGATGGGGACAGAAGAGGTGGCTTTACTCTGTACCTCACTCTATTCTGTACCTGTGCGGGAGTGTTTTTGTGAAGATAGTGTCGAGAGAGTAACATTCTACATCTAATTCCATGCTGTACGGGTCCTGTGAGTGTTTGTTTGGGATGGTGTTGAGTGAGCTTTACTGTATATCTAATCCCATGATGTACCTGTCCAGGGGGTGTTTTATCGGACAGTGTTCAAGAAGCCTTACTTTTAGTTGAAAAGAGTAGAAAGAGCTTCATTCTATATCTAATCCCATGCTGAATCGCTCCTATTAGCATTTGATGGGCACACTGTAGGGGCTTTACTTTCAATTTAAAAGAGGAACTTTACTCTACATTTGCCCCCATACCGTACCTTCCATGGGAGTATTTGATAGGGACAGTATAGTGGAAGATTTATTTTCACTTTAAAGGCATATGAAGCTTTACTCTGCACTTAAATTCCATGGAATGGCTGCACTGGAAGTGTTTGACCGGGCAGTGTACAAAAGGTCAACCATATTCCTCTGGAATCGGACCAGACCAGGTAAAATCGGCAGACTTCCTTCCCTAAAGGACATTCGTGATCCAGATGTTTTTAAAGAAATAATCAACAGTAGTTACAAGGTCACCAATAGGCTAGCTTTTTATTCCAGAATTTTTTTTTTAGTTAATTCAAATTTCACTATCTACCATGGTGGGATTCAACTGATGTCCCGAGAACATCTGGATTGCTAGTCCAGTGACATTATCACTACAGTACCACCAACCGAAATGTTCTGCTTTGTGTACACAGGACAAAACTGGGCAATTTTCCAACCAATTGTCAGGTTGATGTTAATGGTGTGTCTTTACTGGAACATCTTGGCTCGGGGCATGGCTCGTTCTGGAGCACATATTTTCAGTGATACTGCCAGGTTATTGTCAGTGCCCATAGCCTTTGGTTTACATTAGGATCAGATTCAGCTCTGGAAATCAAACACTTACCGAGCGAAGCCAGGAAATGAATAGCTTCTTGATTGGCTGTTGGCAAAGGCTCTAGTAGTCCTGAAGATTGTGAGAGGGTCTCCGTCACAGTCTGAACTGGAGATGTCAACGCTCCAGGCATACCCGGAGATTCAATATGATTCAGCTCATTCGGGGAGTTTTTCAGCTCTGAATTTCCGAGCTGTCCCGAGGGTGGTGATATTCCTGAGGATAATGCCTCAGTGGCCAATTCTCTTGAGGAATCTGGGAATTCTGATGTTGACATCTCGCAGTGTGCTTCCCTACAAAACAAAATGAAAACCTCAGGAGGATGAAGACACATGTCTGACTCGTCTAGCTAAATTAAATAATTAAATCTTAAACTCTCATGAAAGCATTATTGCATGTCTCTCCATCCCTGAAAAGGACATGTGCCCTTCACACTTGCTCTCCTTTGTAGAAGGCACTGTTAAACACCAGGCTCTGTATCTACAGTAATTCACTATTGCCCATCTGCTCACCAGAATGAAACAAGTATGCTTTATTAAAATTTGTTTCTGGAATGAGGCTAAAAGGATTAAAAACAAATTGCACAAACTAGGTTTGTAATTGTTTTGTGTATTCATTCCCAGAATGCAGGCTTTGCTGGCTGGGCCAGCGTTTATTGCCCATCCTAATTGACCTTGAGAAGGAGTGCTGAGCTGATGTCTTGAACTACTCAGTCCATTGCATAGTGCTGTTGGGAAGGGTGTTCCAGGATTTTAAACTAGTGGCAATGAAGGTATGGCAATACAGTTCCAAGTCAGGATAGTGTGCGACATGGATGGTAACTTGCAGGTGGTGATGTTTACACATTTTCCTGCCCTTGTCCTTCTATGTGATAGAGGTGCAAGTTTGAAAGGTGCTGTCGAATGAAGATTGGTGGGTTAATCTTATAGATCAGGACTTCTCAAAGTGGGAACCGTGACTTCACATGGAGTCACAAGCTCCATGGCAGCAATGAATGCCATTGACCCTCTGCTCTCCCATGTTCTCTTACTTACCCACCCTCCCCTCAAGTTGCAACAATTTTCATGACTTGAAATGGGGTCCAGTGAGGAAGAGTTGGGAATCATTGTTATTAATCATACACATTGCTGTCTTCGTGCATTGGTGGTGTAAGGAGTATACGTTAAGATGATGGATTGAGTGCTAATCAAGTGGGACACTTTGTTCCAGCTGGTACTGAGCTTCATGAGTATTGTTAAAGTTGTACTCATCCAGGCAACTGAGGAGTATTCCATCATACACCTGTCAGACTTGGGGTTTCAGGAGCTGAATCACTTGCTACAGAATTCCAAGCCTCTGGTCTGCTCTTGCAGCTCCTATATTAGCATTTACATGGCTGGTCTGGTTCAGTTTCTTGTCAAGACACTGATGGTCGGAGATACAATTGACTGCAAAGGTTAGATTTTCCTTTGTTGGAAATGGTTATTGTGGCACTTGTGTGACATGCATCTTATGTGCCATTTATCAGCCTGGATGTTTTCCAGGTCTTGCTATTTATGAATACAGATGATTTCAGTACCTGAGGAATCTCAAATTTTGCTGAACATTGATCGTTGCACAATGGACATCCCTACTTCTGACCTTTTTGATAAATAGAAGGTTATTGATGAAGCAACTGATGATTGTGGACCTCAAACATGATCCTGACAAGCTCCTGCAGTGATGGTTGAATCCCCAAACACCACAACCATCTTCACTCATAAAACTCCAACGAGTGGAGAACTTTCGTTCTGGTTTCCAGTGATGTCACTTTTGCTCGGGCTCCTTGATGCCATATTCAGTCAAATGTTTCATTGATGACAAGGGCAGTCACTGTCATCTTACTTCTGGACATCAGCTCTTTTGTCCATGCTTGGAAGGTGGAAGGTTTAATTGTCTGCCACTATGCATGACTCAATGTGGTACAGTTGGCAGACCTTTGAGCTAATCCCATTGTTTGTGGGATTGCTTTTTCCTTGTCTATTACATGCTGCTCTCACTGTTTGGCATGCATGTAGTGCATGAAAGTTGTAGCTTCACCAGGTTGACACCTCATTTTTAAGTTTGCCTGGTGCTGATCCCTTCTACACTGTTTATTGAATCAAGGTTGCTCCCCTGGTTTGTTGGTAATGGAACACAGATGTATCTATCACAGGCAGATGGTGAGGACAAGGTTAAATATGTTTTTCCCTCTTATTGTTTCCCCACCAGCTGCAGACTCAGTATATCAGTTATATCCTTTATGACTCTGCCAGAGTGTTTAATACCAGTGTTACTGAGCCATTCTTCATCACTGGCATTCAGGTTTCTCACTCAGAGTACACTCTGTGCCTCTTTCAATGCATTCTCCAAACTGTGCTCAGCATGGAGAAGAACTGAATCAGCAGCAGTGGACGGTAATCAGCTCTCTTGCCCTGATGCTATAAGACTTCACGGCACCTGCAGCCAATGTTGAGGAGTGCCAGGGCAACTCCTTCCTGACTATATGCTACTGTGCTGCAATCTCTGCCCAATCTGTACTGTTGATGAACCCAAAATTAGCACTTTGTCGAGTTGACAGGGCTGTACTGACGTTTTGGTTTTATTGCTTACTGTTGTTTCTCTTGCAGTTTGATTCCACTGGGTGCTGGATTAGTGGTGTTGGAAGAGCACAGCAGTTCAGGCAGCATCCGAGGATGCTGCCTGAACTGCTGTGCTCTTCCAGCACCACTAATCCAGAATCTGGTTTCCAGCATCTGCAGTCATTGTTTTTACCTAGTTGATTCCACTGGGTGGCTTGCTGGGCTATTTCTGAAAGCAGTTAAGAGTAAAACACATTGCTGTGGGTGTGAGAGCAGGTAAGGGCACAGATTTCCTTCCCTCAAGATGAAAGATTGTTTTGAAAGTAATGACAGTTTCATGGTCACCATTATATTGTATTTTGAATATCAGAATTTTTTTCTTTTGGTTTATCAGAACAAATACAGGAAATTAGAAACTGCTCTTCAATGTTAGTATACTGGTTGGGAGCTGGTCCAGGCTGCTGGATCACAGTTTCCCTTCCTTCTGCTTTAAAATAGGTACAGTTGACAAGACACCATCCTTGGGCTTCAGAATGCTGACAAGATCAGGCAGAGGTTTCTTGGAGCTGAAACTGTGTTGCTGGAAAAGCGCAGCAGGTCAGGCAGCATCCAAGGAGCAGGAGAATCGACGTTTCGGGCATGAGCCCTTCTTCAGGAATCTGTAGAGAGAGGAAGAGAGCTTCTTCAAAGAAGGCATCCTTGCAAGAGGATTCGCAGTAGGTTAAGATCTTCTAGGAGAAAGTGAGGACTGTAGATGCTGGAGATCAGAGCTGAAAATGTGTTGCTGGAAAAGCGCAGCAGGTCAGGCAGCATCCAAGGAGCAGGCGAATCGACGTTTCAGGCATGAGCCCTTCTTCAGGAATGCTGCCTGACCTGCTGCGCTTTTCCAGCAACACATTTTCAGCCCCGATCTCCAGCATCTGCAGTCCTCACTTTCTCCTAGAGGTTTCTTGGATCCAATTTTACCAATTTGGACTCAAAGTGGGGGAGGGTCAAATACAAATGGGCCAGCTGACACAGACATGACCCTGCACCGCCAAAGGTGAGGGTCAAATGGTCCAAAGAACACCTCTCCCATCCCAAAAAGGGGAGGCTTAAAGACCTGGGAGCAACTGGAATGGCTGCAAAGGGAAAAGGAACAGTGACAGAGGGAGAGAGAGAGGGACCAGCTTTTGGTGCTGCATTCACTGAAACTAAGTGTTAACTCTTTGTGGTCTGGTTTGAATGCGCCTTTATTCATTGGCGTTTAAATGTTGTGTAATATTTGTGTTTTTGTTCCCTAGAGCTCGTGATCTGGGAATACCTTGAACTTAGTTTATATTTGGGGAATATATTGTACATTGAAAGTGTGATGTATCAGTTTGGAACATGCATGGTTAATGTAATGCCCTTTAAAGGAAATATCAGTGGTTATTAGATTACATTCCCTACAGTATGGAAACGGGCCCTTCAGCCCAACAAGTCCACGCCGCCCCTCTGAAGAGTAACCCACCCAGACCCTATATTTACCCCTGACTAATACACCTAACATTATGGACAATTTAGCATGGCCCATTCACCTGGCCTACACATCTTTGGATTGTAGGAGGAAACCCCACGCAGACACGAGGAGAACATGTAAACTCCACACAGTCAGTCACCTGAGGCTGGAATTGAACCCAGGACTCTGGTGCTGTGAGGCAGCAGTGTTAACCACTGAGCCACCATGCTGCCCCGTGCTTATGTAAGTCAAAAAATCTGCAACAAAATGTTGCTTTAAAAATTGGGTCATAAAGCTTGGTAAAAATTTATCTCTTGGAATTGGAAATTATCACGTTTGGAATTTCATTTTCTGGCCAGAGTTAAATTCCAAATATTGTTTTAACACATGAGTAAATCTTTAATTCAGGAAGATAAGATTTGCTCATTGTAACTGGAATTTTGGAAATGCAATTCTCTTTAAATAAAATTCTGATGAAACTGATATCAAGGAGTTTTAAAAAGGAGAGTGTAATCTAACAAAGGAAGTGGGTTTTCCCTTTGTCAATTATAACACACATTTCTATATAGGAGGAAGAGAGATGGTTGACATAATTACATCCAGGAGTTTTCAATCCACCCCTTAAACCACTACTAATTAACCTATTCTGCTTGAAGTGGAATGGGTGGATGTTGTTTTGTTTTTCAGTGAGTGAAAGATACTGAAGGCTTTCACAGATGGCTATGAACTTCTGAACCTGTCTGTAGACTTGCAACACATTATGGATGAGGCATCCTCAACCCATCAAGCCACTTGGTAAAAACAATGACTGAGATGCTGGAAACCAGATTCTGGATTAGTGGTGCTGAAAGAGCACAGCAGTTCAGGCAGCATCCAAGGAGCAGCAAAATCGACGTTTCGGGCAAAAGCCCTTCATCAGGAATAAAGGCAGAGAGCCTGAAGGGTGGAGAGATAAGCTAGAGGAGGGTGGGGGTGGGGAGAAAGTAGCATAGAGTACAATGGGTGAGTGGGGGAGGGGATGAAGGTGATAGGTCAGGGAGGAGAGGGTGGAGTGGATAGGTGGAAAAGGAGATAGGCAAGGTAGGACAAGTCCGGACAAGTCATGGGGACAGTGCTGAGCTGGAGGTTTGGGACTAGGGTGAAGTGGGGGAAGGGGAAATGAGGAAACTGTTAATGTCCACATTGATGTCCTGGGGTTGAAGTGTTCTGAGGTGGAAGATGAGGCGTTCTTCCTCTAGGCGTCTGGTGGTGAGGGAGCGGCGGTGAAGGAGGCCCAGGACTCCCCCTCCCACTCTGCTGAGGACATGGAGGTCCTGGGCCTCCTTCACCGCCGCTCCCTCACCACCTCATTTCCCCTTCCCCCACCTCACCCTAGTTCCAAACTTCCAGCTCAGCACTGTCCCCATGACTTGTCCGGACTTGTCCTACCTGCCTATCTCCTTTTCCACCTATCCACTCCACCCTCTCCTCCCTGACCTATCACCTTCATCCCCTCCCCCACTCACCCATTGTACTCTATGCTACTTTCTCCCCACCCCCACCCTCCTCTAGCTTATCTCTCCACACTCCAGGCTCACTGCCTTTATTACTGATGAAGGGCTTTTGCCCGAAACATCAATTTTGCTGGTCCTTGGATGCTGCCTGAACTGCTGTGCTCTTCCAGCACCACTAATCCATCAAGCCACTTGTTAACAACACGTCTCAGTGTTAGAGAACTACTGCAAAAACATTAAATGCGTTGGGTATCAGGAATTTCAATGCAGAAAAATTGTTGGTGGCTTTGGGGGAGGAAACATAATTTTGAATTTGGGCAAATTTATGCAGGAGATATATCAAATATCTAGAATGGGTTAGAAAGTAATGTGAGTCACAGAGAAGGAAGAAACAAGGTATGTTTTGCCTGAATCAAACAGAAATGTTGGACTAATGTTTTAAAAAAGTATGAGATGATTTACGATGGACTATAGATCTCTCCAGATCTCTGGAATTAGATAGGTACTAATTTGCAAAATTGGATGAGATGAAGTAATTAGAGATAGAGAATAGTGGCAGAAGGAAAACGAATGAGAATAATGGGTTGAAATGGCAATCGAAGTTAACATGCATTTTACTGAAAGGGAAGTTTAGGTGAGTACTAAACTGATTGCTTTCTCTTTGTGATGTTCGTGTCCTTGACTTTCCTTTCAAGAGAATTGAACTAAGTTACTAAGCCATTACCTGAGGCATCGGGACTGTACCTGGAGCTGTAAGTAAAATCTCACAGATCTTTTGATAAGATCATACAAGAGTCAATAATGCGTGACTTGGACTTGGGATACCGGTGTAAGTGTGCAAAGTGATTGTTGAAAAAAATGGCACTGAAGAATAGCTCTCAGACATGTACACCTACTTGACAAAGGGATTAGTGTGGTTTGGAATGGCACAAGAGCATAGTTTAAACTGTATGACAATGACACATAATGCATACAGAAACTGACTTTAAAACAGTGAAACTGAGCTGAAGTGAAAGGGCCCAAAAATGATGACATACAGATCCCTTGAGAAAGAGAACTGGGGAATTTTGAGTGCATGTCTGATGTTAACAAGCAACCATTTATTGACCTTGAAGCTTGGTAAGAATTGTTACAATAGCCCAAGATGGGGAAGTTGATGTATAGTATTACTTTTTATTGTTGTGATTTCTTATTCTGTATTTCTCATCTATGTTGCTTAAATGTTGTACTCAGCAAACACTGAATCCCAAAGATCAGTATTTTACTGTTTTTCAAGACTTATTATTACCTTGCTTTGCTTGTGTGATTCTGTTTGGGAAGAATCAAAGGGGGGGCAGTTGTGGATATACTGAGATTTGCGTGATTAAACTACAGCATAATAAGAGTTAACTTTACAAATGCTAAAGCAAAAAGCTGACTTGCAGGTATGGTCAAACCTAAGGAAATCGGTCCGAAATAGATATGAAAGTACGTGGACGAACAGATTGTCGGCTAGATCTTGTAGTTATGGTATAGGGAATGGCTTGGGAGTGTGTCACAGGGAGAATCAAGTAGAAGTGTATAAAAAAAGCACGATTAAAGCTGTTGCTGCAGAGATCTCAACTTGCAACTATATGGTCAACATATATGAAGAAATAAAGCTGTGTATTTGAAATAATGGCAGACTTGTTCCTCATTTCTTAGGAACCCAACAGTGACCATAATATAGCAGAATTCTACATTTAAGATGGAAAGTGACACAGTTGATTCTGAAAGTAAGGTTCTGCGTCTACACAAAGGAAACTATGGGAAGGTATGAGGCATGAACTGGCTATGATAAATTGGGGAGTGTAACTTAAAAGAATGACAGTAGATAGATAATGGGAAACATTTAAAGAACGCATGAGTGAACTGCGCCAATTGTTCATTCCTGTATGGTATAAAAATAAAATGAGAAAGGTGGCCTTGACCATGGCTAACAAGGAAAATTAGGAATTAAATGTGTTAAATGTAAGGAAGGGGCATTCAATTAGCCAAAAAAGCAGACCTGAAGACTGGGAGCAGTTTAGATTTCAGCAAAGGGGAACAAAGGGATTGATCAACAAGGGGAAAACTGAGAGTATGAGAGAGTAAGCTTATTGGAAATATGCAAACTGATTGCAAAAGCTTCTATAGGTATGTGAAGACAAAAAGACTATTGAAGACAAATGTAGTTCCCTTACAATCAAAAGCAGGGGAAGTTATGAACTGGCAACAAAGAGAACTAATTAAACACATTCTTTGGTTCTGTCTTCACAAAGTAGGACACAAATACGCCTCAAAAATATTGGGGAACACAGGGTCTAGAGAGAGAGGAACTGATGTAGCTCAATATTAGCAGGGAAATGGTATTTGGGAAATTGATGGGATTAAAAACTGATAAATCCCTACAGTTCGATAATCTACATCGCAGAATACTTCAGAAAGTGGCTGTAGAAATAGTGAATAAATTAGTTGTCGTTTTTCAAGACTCAAACTCTGGAACAGTTCCAATGGATGGGAGGGTAGCTAATGTAACCCTTCTTTCCAAAAAAAAGACAAAGAGAAAACAGCAAAATAGACTGACGTAGGGAAAATGCTAAAGTCCATTATGAAAGTTTTAAAAGAGCAAACAATTGGAAAACAATATCAGAATTGGACAGAGTTGGCATGCATTTATGAAGGGGAAATGATGCTTGAGAAATCTACTAGAATATTTTGCAGGTGAAAACAATAAAATTTATAAGGGGGTCCAGTGGATGTGGTTTACTTGGATTTTCAGAAGGCTTTTGATAAAATCCTACTTTAGAGGTTGAGATGTAAAATTAGAGCACATGAGATTGGAGGTAGTGTCCTGACATGGATAAAGAACTGGTTGACAGACAGGAAACAAAGAGTAGGAATAAATTAGGCATTTTCTGAGTGGGAGACAGTGATTAGTGGGGTACCACAGGGATCAGTACTTAGATATTAATGATTTAGATAAGAGAACTAAATGTAATATCTCCATGTTTGCAAATGACACAAAGCTGGGTGGGAAGGATGCACAGATGTTTCACTGTGATTTGGATAAGTTGCATGGCAGGTGAAGTACAATGTGGATAAACGTCAGGTTATCTACTTTGATGGCAAATGCAGGAAGGCATATTGTTATCTGAAGTGCAATGGCCTAGTGCATTAGTTGCTGAAGGTAAGAATTTAGGTACAGCAGCAATGAAGCAGGAAAGTAGTATGTTAGGCTCCATAGTTAGAGGATTCGAGTACAAAAGCAGAGATGTCTTGCTGCAATTGTACAGGACCCTGGTGAGACTACATCAGGAATACTGCATGCACATTTGGTCTCCTATTCTGAGGAAGGAAATTCTGTTAATGGAAGGACTGCACAAAGGATTATCAGACTGATTCATGGGATGGCAAGACTGAAGTATGAAGAGAGACTGGATTTGACTGGACTATATTCACTGAAGTTTAGAAGAATGAAGGGTGATCTCCAAAAGACCTTTAAAATTCTAATAGGAATTGAGTAAAAAGAGGAAGGATAGTCCCAATAACTGGGAAGTCCAGAACTAGGGGTCACAGTTTAAGGACATGAGGGAGGCCATTTCATATGGCGATGAGGAGAAATGTCTTCACTCAGACAGTGGTGAGCCTGTGGAATTCTCTGCCACAGAAAGCGGTTGAGGTCAAAACATTGAACATTTTTTTGGGAATGAGGTAGGTATAGTTAAAGTGTATGAGGAGAAAGCGGGAACAGGATATGGGGTTGGATGATCAGCCTTGATCATATTGAATGGTGAAACAGCTCAAAGGGCTGAGTGGTCTTATTTTCTATAGAAACATCTTTGCTGATCAGAGTCCACTTGCCAGCCAATCAGCATTCTCCTTTTACAGTATAAATGTTATTATTCTTTACTTTAGTGTTTCTTGCAAATTATCCTGATGTGTGTGCAAGATGAAAAGTTTCAACAAAACGTGTCTGTTTCTCAGCAATACACAATTTACTTTGCCTTTTGTTGAGGGAATGGGAATGACAATTGGCAGTCCAACAGTAAAATCATGGGCAGAATTTCATTGGGGCCTGAATAATATGGGCTATGTGGGAAATGAGACAGAACTGAGTGAGAAGTCCAGTGAGAGCTATCTCAACAACAGCAGCAACTGATTGAAACTTGTAACTTAATTCTGCATGCTGAGACAAGATTCTGACAAGGCAGCAGCAAGTTGCCTTTTAAAGAGGATTACTTCTTGTTAGTAACCTTATCAACTGCACACCTTGCCTCATGAACATGCAGCTCGCTTTTTACCAATCTCATTGAGCAAGTTAGACCCTGTGGATTCTTGACACAGAATTCAGAGCAGAATCCTGGTGACTTAAGCTTTTCACTTGTTCCAAAGGACCTCCCTGTTGGGCACCATCATCTCAGGGCACATTTCGTGGAAAGTGGGCACATTACTGTGCCGATGGACACTGGCCAGTCTCCAGGAAGCCTCCTGGCACATCTTCGATCCTCTTACAGTACACTGCCATACTTCAATGCTGAGCATTGGGGCACAATAGTAACTATGACTATAATGCTGCACCAAAGACAGTGCATGCTCCAAGATATGTAGCCAGCTAATGAATTGCACGAAGAACATGCTTTGGTCTATTTGCTTGCTCTCTTAGCTCTCAGTCACTTTGAGCCAACCTGGACGATCACAGCCCCATGTCTTCATGTGCATCATGTTACATAATAGCTTACTTTGTGACACTGAATACAAACATATAAATGATGAGCAGGTGCAGGTCACTAGTCCCTTGAGCTTGCTCCACCATTCATTAATGGTGCTCCACATTCTTGCCTATCCCTGATAACCTTTCACCCTCTTGCTTTCAAGAATCTACCTTTCTCTGCCTTCAACATATTCAAAGGTGCTGCTTCCAGCACCTTTTCAGGAAGAGATTTCCAAAGACTCACTCTGAGAGAAAAGGTTCTCTTCACCTCTGTCTTAAATAGGTAACCCCTGAATTTTCAACAGTGACCTCTCCTGTCAGATTCTCCCACAAGAGGGAGCTCCTTCATCACATCTCAACTAAAACAAAGAACTCTGGGTGCTGGAGATCTGAAGCAAAAATAAAACTTGCTGGAGAAACTCAGCAGATCTGGCAGTGTTTGTAGGGAGAAAACTGTTAATGTGCCCAGTCCAGTGACTATTCATTGAGCTTTGATGATGAGTCACCACATTCAAAAAGCCAACTCTGTTTTCTCCCTACAGATGCCGCCAGACCTGATGAATTTCTCCAGCAATTTCAGTTGTCCATATTTACTCTGTCAGTGATCGCCAATACCAGTGCTCCTCAAGGCTGCATACTTAGCCTCTTACTGTGCTCCTTATGGACTCATGACTGTGTGGCCACATTCTGGTCTAACGCTATTAAAAGTTGGTGATGACACCACTGTGGTGAACATAGACCATAGAACAGTACAGGCCTTTTGGCCCTTGATGTTGTGTTGACCTTTTATCCTACTCTAAGATCAGACTAACCTACATACCCTTCAATATACTATCTTACAATGTACCTATTCAGGAATCACTTGAATGTCCCGAATGTATCTGACTCTACTACCACTGCTGGGAGCGTATTCCACACATCCACTACCCTCTGAGTGAAGGACCTACCTCTGACGTCTCCCCTAAACCTTCCTCCAATCACTGTAAGATTACGCCCCCTCGTGAAAGACATTTCTGCCATGGGAGAAGTCTCTGGCTATCCACCCTATCTATGCTTCTCAAAATCCTGTATACATCTATCAAGTCATCCTTCTTCACTCCAACGAGAAAAGCTCTAGCTCTCTCAACCTTTCTTCATAAGACATGCCCTCCAGTCCAGGCAGCATCCTGGTAAATCTCCTCTGTACCCTCTCTAAAGCTTCCACATTCTTCCTATAATGAGGCGACCAGAACTGAACACAATATTCCAAATGTGGTCTAACCAGGGCTTTATAGAGTTGCAGCATAACCTCATGGCTCTTAAACTCATCCTCCTGCTAATGAAAGCCAGCACACCATACGCCTTCTTAACAACCCTATCAACCTGGGTGGCAACTTTGAGGGATCTATGAACATGGACACCAAGATCCCTCTGTTCCTCCACACTGCCACGAATCATGCCTTTAACCCTGCAATCTGCATTCAAATCTGACCTACCCAAAGTGAATGATGTCACATTTTTTCCAGTTGAACTCCATCTGCCACTTATCAGCCTAGTTCTGCATCCTGTCAATGTCTCATTACAACTTACAACAGCCCTCCATACCATTCCACAACTCCACCAACCTTTGGGTCATTGGCAAAATTACTAATTCACTATTCCACAGGCCTTCATCAGGGCTTATGCCCGAAACGTCGATTCTCCTGTTCCTTGGATGCTGCCTGACCTGCTGTGCTTTACCAGCAACACATTTTTAGCTCTATCTCTAGTCAAACTATGGTTTTCCAAATAATCATAAATCCTGTCTCTCAGAATCCTCTCCAATACTTTGCCAACCACTGACGTGAGACTGACTGGTCTGTAATTCCCAGGTTTATCCCTACTCCCTTTCTTGAACAAAGGGAATAACATTTTCTACCCTCCAATTATCTGGCACTACTCCCATGGACAGGGAGGATGCAAAGATCATCGCCAAAGGTGCAGCAATCTCTTCCCCTCTTCCTGTAGTAACCTAGGGTATATCTGTCTGACCCTGGGGTCTTATCTATCCTTGTATTTTTCAAAATTTTCAGCACATTCTCCTTCCTAACATCAACCTGTTCTAGCATACCAGCCTGTTCCACAATGTCCTCACATACGTCAAGGTCCCTCTCAGTAGTGAATACTGAAGCAAAGTATTCATTAAGGACCTCCCCTACTTCTTCCAACTCCAGGCACAGGTTCCCTCCACTAATCCTGAGCAGCCCTACCCTCACTCTGGCCATTCTCTTGTTTCTCACATTAGTGTAGAACACCTTAGGGTTTTCCTTAATCCTATCTGCTAAAGCTTTTTCATGCTCCCTCCTAGCTCTCCAGAGTCCAATCTTCAGTTCCTTCCTAGCTACCTTGTAACCCTCTCCTCAACCTTAAGTAAGCTTCCTTCTTCCTCTTGACTAGATATTCCACATTCCTTGTCACCCAAGGTTCCTTCACCCTACATCCCTTCCTTGCCTCAGTGGAACAAACCTGTCCAGCACTCTCAGCAAATGCTTCCTAAACAACCTCCACATTTCTGCCATGCATTTCCCTGAGAATACCTGTTCCCAATTTAGGTGCCCCAGTTCCTGCCTCATAGCATTGTAATTCCCCCTACCCCATTAAATAACTTTCCATACCGTCTGCTCCTATCCCTCTCCATGACTATAGTAAAGGTCATGGAGTTGTGATCACTATCAACAACATGCTCTCCCACTAAGAGATCTCACATCTGGCATGGTTCGTTGCCAAGCGCCAAATCCAATATGGCCTCCACTCTTGTCAGCTTATCTACATATTGCATCAGGAACCCTTCCTGTACACACCTACCTGACAAAAACTGCTCCATCCAAACTATTTGAATTAAAAAGGTTCCAATCAATATTACAGAAGTTAAAGTCACCCATGACAACAACACTGTTACTTCTGCACATTTCCAGAATCTGCCTCCCAATCTGCTCCTCCGTGTCTCTGTTGCTACTGGGGGGCCTGTAGAAAACTCCCAATAAAGTTCCTGCCCCTTTCCTGAATCTGGGTCAGATCTTAAACAACAACGAGACAGAGTCCAGGAAAGAGATAGACAGCTTAGTGGTATGGTGTAAAGACAAGTTATGCCTCAATGTCAGCAAAATGAAGGAGCTGGTCATCAACTTCAGGAAGTGGAGTGGAGGACACGCCCCTGTCTGTATCAATGGGGCTGAGGTGGAGATGATCGGGAGCTTCAAGTTCCTAGGAGTAAGTATCACCAACAGTCTACCCTGGTCCATCCACATCAATGCTACAGTCATGAAAGCACACCAACACCTCTACTTCCTCAGAAGGCTAAGGAAATTCTGCATGTCCACAATGACACTTATCAATGTTTATAAATGCACCATAGAAAGCATCCTAGCTGGATGCATTACTCCTTGGTATGGCAGCTGGTCTGCCTGAGACTGCAAGAAATTACAGAGAATTGCGAACACAGCCTACTCCATCACACAAACCAGCCTTCCATCCATTGACTCTGTCTATACTCCTCACTGCTTCAGGAAAGCAACTGACATAATCAAAGACCTCTCCCACCCTGGTTGTACACTCCTGCTTCCTTTTCTGTTGGGCAGAAGATACAAAAGTTTGAAAACACGTATCAAAAAATTCTAGAACAGCTTCTTCCCTGCTGTTATCAGACTTTGGAACAGACCTCTTGTATACTAGAGATGACTTTTCTCTGCATTCTCTCATTAGCTATACTTCTGCATTCTATTCTATTTCCTGATGTACTTATAGCAGGTATGATTTGCAATGGATTGCATGCAAAACAATACTTTTCACTGTATCTTGGTACATCTGACAATAATAAATCAAATCAAGTCAATACTCATCAGGGGTTTCATATATTACAACTGAATCACCTCTTACTGTTCGAAACTCCAGCAGATACAAGCCTAGCCTGTCCAACCTTTCCTCTTAACTAAAGCCATCACATTCCATGCATTAGTTTCATGGCCCTTGTGTGAACTGTTTCCAATGCATTTATATCTTTTCTTCAAAAAGGAGAACAATACGGTGTACAGTACTCCAGGTGAGTGTAAGTGAAGCATAACCTCCCTATTTTGGTGTTTAATTCCCTTTGTGATAAATTATAACATTCTGTTAGCTTTCCTAATTTTTTGCTAAATTGATCTGAAGAACTCAATTGGGAGCAAATGTGCCGTAACATTTTTGTTTGAAATTGCAGACATACCTTTAAGCAATTGTTTCTGTGCTTGCAGTGAGTGAGTGAGTGAAGCACATGGGCTGCAGAAGTGCTGCAATTGTTCAAGCAGAAATAATTGTTTCAGGTTGAGATAGGCCTCAGAATCAGTGGCTGGCCTCCTGTAATATTCCTCTGCATTCAGTGCACATTAATCTGGTATGTTATTTTAACAACTGGTTCAGATTTAGTTAATGCACACTACTGCCACAGTCATTGACTTACAAGTAATTTTGTAATCAATGCTGTTACACACATCTGGGGCAGGAGGGACTTGAACACTGTAAAAACAATGACTGCAGATGCTGGAAACCAGATTCTGGATTAGTGGTGCTGGAAGAGCACAGCAGTTCAGGCAGCATCGAGGAGCTTCAGCAAAATCGACGTTTCGGGCAAAAGCCCTTCATCAGGAATAAAGGCAGAGAGCCTGAAGCGTGGAGAGATAAGCTAGGGGAGGGTGGGGGTGGGGAGAAAGTAGCATAGAGTACAATAGGTGAGTGGGGGAGGAGATGAAGGTGATAGGTCAGGGAGGAGAGGGTGGAGTGGATAGGTGGAAAAGGAGCTAGGCAGGTCGGACAAGTCAGGACAAGTCAAGGGGACTGGAAGTTTGAAACTAGGATGAGGTGGGGGAAGGGGAAATGAGGAAGCTGTTGAAGTCCACATTGATGCCCTGGCGTTGAAGTGTTCCGAGGCGGAAAATGAGGCGTTCTTCCTCCAGGCGTCTGGTGGTGAGGGAGCGGCAGTGAAGGAGGCCCAGGACCTCCATGTCCTCGGCAGAGTGGGAGGGGGAGTTGAAATGTTGGGCCACGGGACGGTTTGGTTGATTGGTGCAGGTGTCTCGGAGATGTTGCCTAAAGCGCTCTGCTAGGAAGCGCCCAGTCTCCCCAATGTAGAGGAGACCGCATCAGGAGCAACGGATACAATAAATGATATGAGTGGATGTGCATGTAAAATTTTGATGGAAATCGAAGGCTCCTTTAGGGCCTTGGATAGAGGTGAGGGAGGAGGTGTGGGCACAGGTTTTACAGTTCCTGTGGTGGCAGGGGAAAGTGCCAGGATGGGAGGGTGGGTCGTAGGGGGGCGTGGACCTGACCAGGTAGTCACGGAGGGAACGGTCTTTGCGGAAGGCGGAAAGGGGTGGGGAGGGAAATATATCCCTGGTGGTGGGGTCTTTTTGGGCCCTCCCACTCTGCCGAGGAACATGGAGGTCCTGGGCCTCCTTCACCGCCGCTCCCTCACCACCAGATGCCTGGAGGAAGAACGCCTCATCTTCTGCCTCGGAACACTTCAACCCCAGGACATCAATGTGGACTTCAACAGCTTCCTCATTTCCCCTTCCCCCACCTCATCCTAGTTTCAAACTTCCAGCTCAGCACTGTCCCCATGACTTGTCCGGACTTGTCCTACCTGCCTATCTCCTTTTCCACCTATCCACTCCACCCTCTCCTCCCTGACCTATCACCTTCATCTCCTCCCCCACTCACCCTTTGTACTCTATGCTACTTTCTCCCCACTCCCACCCTCCTCTAGCTTATCTCTCCACGCTTCAGGCTCTCTGCCTTTATTCCTGATGAAGGGCTTTTGCCCGAAACGTCGATTTTGCTGAAGCTCCTCGGATGCTGCCTGAACTGCTGTGCTCTTCCAGCACCACTGATCCAGGGACTTGAACACTGGCTACCTGGTACAGAAGGATAGTCATTATCACTTTTTTTGCACTGTAAGACCCCCAGTTATTGACTTGTAATTTTTAATTTATTTTCTTAAGTGACCTATTCAGCCAAGTTATTACCCACCTCTGGAGCAGGTGAGGCTTGTTCCTGGTCCATGGTAGGGACATAACCACTGCTTCACAAAAGGGTCTCAGTTATTTACTTGTTTTTTTAATGTTTATTAACGTATTCTTTTAATCACCCTGTTCAAAGATGTTATTGCACACCTCTGGAGTAGGTGGGACTTGAACCTAGGCCTCCTGATCTGGGGGGGAGGGGGGGGGGGGGGGGAAAGAGGGCGAGGGGAGAGGCACTACCAGTGCACCACAAGAGGGTCCCAAGTTATTGGCTTGTAATCTTTCAAAGTGGATGGTCTTTCTCTGCCAGCACCTTCCAAATTCACAACATCTGTCATCTAGAAGGCCAAGAGGAGCTGCCACCTTGGAACAACGCCAGCTACAACTCACATCCAAGCATCAGGTGCAACTCCAAGGGTAGCAGCAATCTTAAGCACAAGATCCTGTTTTAAAGTCCTACTCTAGGACTTGAGCACATAAAAACCAACACTGACACTACAGTGTGGCACTGGGGAGTGCTGCATTGTCAGAGGTACCTTCTCTCAGATAAGACATTAAACCAGGTTCTATTTGCCTCTTCAGGTGGATGTGGAACATTCAGTAGCAGTGTTACAAAGACCTCAGGACACTCCTCCTTCAATCAACATCACAAAACCTGATAATCTGGTCATGACCACATTCAAAGTTAAAATAAAAAGCTGCATCTGGGATGCTGAGACACAGAAACAGAACCAGAAGACACATGCCATTCTGAGGTAAAAACAATGACTGCAGATGCTGGAAACCAGATTCTGGATTAGTGGTGCTGGAAGAGCCCAGCAGTTCAGGCAGCATCCGAGGAGTTCCAGAACACGCCATTCTGACTTGGAACTATATCACCATTCTTTTTATTAATTCATTCACCAGTCAATGGCATTGCTGGCAATGTCATTGTTTATTGCCCAGTTAAGAGCCAACTAGCTGTAGGTCTAGAGTCACATGTAGGCCAGACCAGGTAAGGAAGGCAGTCTCCTTCCTGAGTGAATCATATGGGCTTTTCCCATCAACAATTAGCAGTGGTTTCATGGTCATTATTAGAGTCTTAATCCCAGATTTTTTTTAAACTGAACTCAAATTCCACCACGGCAGGTGGTGGGAATCAAAACCAGTCCCCAGAACATTACCTTACCTTGGTCTCTGGATTAATAGTAGGGAGGATTTTATAGAACAGTATGGTGGGATCACATGCAGCGTGACATAAACCCAAGATCACAGTTGAGACCGTCTTTCTGGGTACCAAACTTGGCTATCAGTTTCTGCTCGGTGATTCTGCGAACAATTGCCAGACAGGAATGTTTCCTCCTGATCAGGGAACACTTCAGCCGTCAAGGACATTCAGCCCTGGTACACAACCATTAAAGACACCTACTGCTCCATCCCCCCACCCACCGGAAAATCAGATCACGGTGTTGTGTTCCTCCACCCAGTTTACAAACAGAAGCTGAAACGGGAGAACCCTTCACAAAAGGTAATGCAATGCTGGTCCAAAGCTGTGCACGATCATTTCTGGGACTGTTTGGAATCGATAGACTGGACTGTGTTCAAATACACAGCAGAAAACCTAACGAGTACGCCACCGCCTTCACAGACTTCATTAGCAAATGCTTTGGGGCCTGCAACCAAAGCAGTTCAATCTGAGTGTTGCCCAAATGGAAATCTTGGATGAACCAGGAAATACACTCCCTATTGAAGACCAGACTTGCAGCACTCAAGCCTTTGACCCAGACCAATATGGGGAATCCTGATACGATCTCCGCAAAGCCATCAGGAATGCCAAGAGGCAGTATCGGACCAGGTCAGAGGCTCAAAGCAACCAAACAGACTCCTGACATCAGTGGCGAGGCCTAAACATCATTATGGGGATACAAAATGAAGCAGAACAAGATAACAAACAAAGACACATCACCCCGTGAAGTGCTCAATGCTTTCTACGCTCAGTTTGAGCAGAATGCCAGCGATATGTTGTCACCGGCCCTGAAAGCCTCGGACGCACTTGTGCCCACTGTCACTACTGCAGGTGTCAGATTGGTCTTCCGGGGAGTCAAACTCTGATCCTGTGCAGACCAACTGGTGGAGGTATTCACCAACTGCTTCAACCTCTCCTTCTAACAGCCGAAGTCCACCCCTACTTCAAGAAGACCACCATCATCCGCGTACCTAAGAAAGCACAAGCGATATGCCTTAATGACCAATATGCCTTGACTGATGTATTGTCACATATTTTGAAATAGAGTGAAAAGCTTTGTTTACGAGTAGTGCAGGCAGATCACAGTAATCAAGGATGTACAGATCAGAAGTTGTGACCTCTATAATCATGAAGTGCTTCGAGAGGCTGGTCATGGCCTACATCAACTCCAGTCTCCTAGCCTGCTTTGATTCCCTGCAATTTGCCTATCAATGTAACAGGTCCACAATGGATGCTATATCCCTCGTTCTGTATTCATCCCTGGTACATCTGGACAACAAGGACATCCATATCAGACTCCTACTCATTGACTACAGCTCTGCCTTCAACACCATTATCTGTCCAGGCTGATCTCAAACTCTGTGACCTTGCTCTTGCCTTGGCCCTCTGCAACTGAATCATCAGTTTCCTGACCCACAGACCGCAATCTGTGAAGATAGGCAACAGCACCTCCTCCACAATAACACTCAACACTGGAGCCTTCCATGGATGCATTCTCAACCCTCTACTGTACTCTGTATACCCACACTTGTGTTGCCATATTCCAAATGAATGCCATGAATAAGCTCTCTGATGACACCACCGTAATTGGACAGATATGTCAAACTACAGAAAAGATATCGAGGGCTTGATGACGTGGTGCGATGAGAACAATCTCTCTCAATATGGGCAAAACTAAAGAACTGATCGGAAAAAGAAAGGAGGGGAACACGCACCCCCACCCGCCATCTACATCAACAGAACTGAGGTTGAGAGGGTTCCTTGGAGTGATAATATCAACAACCTGTCCTGAACTTCCCACATAGATGCAATGGCCAAGAAGTACAACAACGCCTCTTCTTCCTCAGGCGGCTCAGGAAATTCAGCATGTCCATAAGGACCTCACCAACTGCTACAGGTACACCAGTGAAAACAAACTCTCTGGGAGCATAACGGCCTGGTACCACAACTGCTCTGTGCAAGACCATAAGAAACAACAGAATGTTGTGTTCACACCTCAGACCATCACGGAAGAAAGTGAGGACTGCAGATGCTGGAGACAAGAGTTGAAAAGTGTGGTGCTGGAAAAGCACAGCAGGCCAGGCAGCATCCGAGGAGCAGGAGGATCGACGTTTCGGGCATAAGCCCGGAAGCCAACCTTCCATCCATAGACTCCATTTACATAGCTCGCTGCCGTGGAAGGGCTGCCAACATCATCAAAGATCCATCCCACCCCAATAATGATCTCCTGCAACGTCTTCTATCAGGCAGAAGGTACAGAAGCCTGAACACGTGCACCAGCAGGTTCAGGAACAGCTCCTTCCTGGCCATGATGAATGGACTCTCTCGCCTAAAATAATGCTGATCTTGCCTAGCGCACGTCGTGTGGAATGTAACCTGAATGCCTCGTTTAAGTCTTTTTACGACCTCTGTTCTTACATCCTTGCTTACTGTGATCTGCCTGCACTACTCGTAAACAAAGCTTTTCACTCTACTTCAGAATACCTGACAATACATCAATCAATCAATCAATCAATTGGGTAAGCATCCTCCAAGGCAGCCCTTGAGATACACAACAACACAGAATAACTGAGCGGAAACTGATAGTCATGTTCCGTGATCTTGCGTTCATGTCGCACTACATGTAGCCCCATGACACTGTTCAGTTTCTGTAAAATAGAACATAGAACATTACAACGCAGTACTGGCCCTTTGGCCCTCGATGTTGCGCGAACCTGTGAAACTAATCTGAATCCCATCTAACCTACACTTTTCCATTATCATCCATATGTTTATCCAATGACCATTTAAATGCCCTTAAAGTTAGCGAGTCTACTACTGTTGTAGGCAGGGCATTCCATATCCTTACTACTCTCTGAGTAAAGAACCTACCTCTGACATCTGTCCTATATCTATCACCCATCAATTTAAAGCTACGTCCCCTCGTGCTAGCCATCACCATCCAAGGAAAAGGCTCTTACTGTTCACCCTCTGATTATCTCGTACGTCTCTATTAAGTTACCTCTCAATCTTCTTCTCTTTAATGAAAACAGCCTCAAATTCTTCAGCCTTTGCTCATAAGACCTTCCCTTCATACCAGGTAACATTCTAGTAAATCTCCTTTGCACACTTTCCAATCCTTCCACATCTTTCCTATAGTGTGGTGACCAGAACTGTACGCAATACTCTAAGTGTGGCCACACCAGAGCTTTGTACAGCTGCAACATGACCTCAAGGCTCTGAAAAGCAATCCCTCTACCAATAAAACCTAACACACCTTATACCTTCTTAACAACCCTACCAACCTGTGAGGCAACTTTGAGGGATCTATGGACATGAACACAGAGATCTCTCTGCTCATCCACAGTACCGAGAATCTTACCATTAGCCCAGTACTCTGTATTCCTGTTACTCCTTCCAAAGTGTATCAACTCACACTTTTTTGCATTAAACTCCATTTGCTACCTCTCAGCCCAGCTCTGTAGCTTAGCTACGTTCCTCTGTAACCTGCAACATCCTTCCGCACTCTCCACAATCCACTGACTTTAGTATCATCCGCAAATTTACTAACCGATCCTTTTACGCCCTCATCCAGGTCATTTATAAAAATGACAAACAGCCCCAAAACAGATCCTTATGGTACACCACTACTAACTGAACACCAGAATGAATATTTCCCATCAACCACCTTTCTTCTTACAGCTGGCCAATTTCTGATCCAAACCGCTAAATCACCCTTAATCCTATGCCCCTGTATTTTCTGCAATAGCCCACCATGGGGAACCTTGTCAAATGCTTTACTGAAATCCATATACACCATATTGACCAGTTTAATCTCATCCACTTGTTTGGTCACCATCTCAAAGAACTCAGTAAGGTTTGTGAGGCACAACCTGCCCTTCAAAAAACCGTGTTGACTATCCCGAATCAACTTATTCCTTTCTAGATCTTCCTTCTGTTCTGTTCTGACACCATAACCTGTTATGATCTCTCTACCTTAATTAGTTTGTGCAGTTTTAGATTATTTGTTAATTTGGTTAGATCCTTGGCATGCGACTCTCATACCTAGCATTCTATTCCAGCTATCTCTCTGATTATAAAGTCTGCACCTGGGTTCTCCCTTCTCTTAGAGAAAGTGAGGACTGCAGATGCTGGAGCATTGAAAAATTTGGCACTGGAAAAACACAGCAGGTCAGACAGCATCTGAGGAGCAGGAGAGTCGACGTATTGTGCATAACCCCTCCCCGATGAAGGGTTTACGTCCAAAACGTCGATTCTCCTGCTCCTCGGATGCTGCCTGACCTGCTGTACTTTTCCGATGCAACACTTTTCGACTCCCACTTCTCTCTTCACTTCACTAATGAAGGGGAAACACTTTGAAAGCTTGTGATTTCAAATAAACATGTTTGACTATAACCTGTTGTGTGACTTTTGACCTTCTCCACCTTACTAGCACCTCTGCATCATGCCTCTGTTCAAGAATACCGCCCACTGGGCCCTACCATTAACTGCGTAAACCCTGTCCTTACCAAAATGCAACACCTTACGTTTATCTAAATTAAACTCCTTCTGCCACTTCTCCTCAATCCTAAAGAAGGGTTACACCTGAAACAATGACTTCTCCACCTCCTGATGCTGCCTGGCTTGCTATGTTCTTCCAGACTAGCTTGGATTCCAGTATCTACATATTTTGCGTCTCGGTCCACAGGGTGGACCAGTCAATCTACTCTCAATCATCAGCAAAGTGATGACCTAATGGTATTATTGCCAGACTCTTAAGCCAATCATGTTATAGGCACATAGGTTCAAATCTGGCCATGACAGATGATAGAATTTTAATGGAGAAAGTGAGGTCTGCAGATGCTGGAGATCAGAGCTGAAAATGTGTTGCTGGAAAAGCACAGCAGGTCAGGCAGCATCCAAGGGAACAGGAGAATCAACGTTTCGGGCATGAGCCCTTTTTCATTCCTGAAGAAGGGCTCATGCCCGAAACGTCGATTCTCCTGCTCCTTGGATGCTGCCTGACCTGCTGCGCTTTTCCAGCAACACATTTTCAGCGCAGATGGAATTTTAATGCAATAATAAAAATCTGGAAGCCAGACAATAATAACGACCATCTAATTACAATTGCTAGGTGGCTGCTTTTGTCCAACTCGGAGAAAGTGAGGACTGCAGATGTTGGAGATCAGAGTCAAAAAGTGTGGCACTGGAAAAGCACTGCCCATCAGGCAGAATTTGAGTTGCTGGAGAGTCGACGCTTCGAGCATAAACTTGTCCAGCAGTGACGAAGTAGACCGAAGATCCTTTTTCTGGCTTTAGACCTCTAGGACACCATGGCCAAGCAGGCTTCCTCAACCTGGAGAACAGGTAGCCCTCAAGGGAACATCATTGAGAGAGGCGGGACATTACTTCAAATTCCCACCAATCAGATGCTGGGAAAACTGACAGATCGCTAGTTCGACCAATAATCTCCCAGATCTGGGGCCCGCCGACGTGATGGAAAATCGGTTTGGACAGTGGATTGGTCTAAGCTACATGAAGGCTAGCTTATTCAGCCAATGGGAGCTCCGGACGCGCTCACTAAGTCTGGTGGACAGCAAGCCAAAACAGGACCCGCCCTTTGATTGACACCACTTTGCACCAATAGACAGGGGGAACTGCACTGATGGACAGTTGACCTAACCAACCTGTAGGCGAGTACTGCCACTCCGAAGCCAACCCACCCACCTCCCGTCAAAGCCAATCCATGCGTGCGTGAGGGCGGTACCGACCTTGACAGACAGCCTATTCGACCAATTAGTGAAGGGGTCCAGTCGCCTAGACAACCGAATACACCAATCGGTAAACGGCCGATGGCGGAGACCAACCTCACACTCCTTCGCGGTGAACGACGAAAGAACAACGTAATTTATGATTACTCGCGTGAGAGAGGTCGAGGTGAAATGTTCGAATTTGGCAGGCAGGAACTTTGACTTCGCGTTGAGCGGTAGGAGTCTCTCGCCGCCGGTTTGTTGAGGAGCCCCCTCCTGCTGCGGGCAAACGGCCTCAGCGCGAGTTCCGCGGCGGCGGTTACCATGGAGACGCAGCGGCCTGCGCCCCAGGACCCCGCCTCCAGCATAGCCGTCCTGCACACTGCCTGCAGTCACCATGGCAACGAACGCCTAAGCAGGCCATTCAGCCCATCATTCCTGAAGAAGGGCCTGTGCCCGAAACGTCGAATCTCCTGTTCCCTGGATGCTGCCTGACCTGCTGTGCTGTTCCAGCAATAAAGTTTCAACATTCAGCCCATCTCCCCCGGGGACAACAGCAGGTTATAGTCCAACAGGTTTATTTGGACTCCTAGCTTTCGGGGCGCTTCTGCATCTTCAGGTCTTTTTTGATTAATAGTGACTTTTTGCAGAAGAAAATACAATTTTAACAATTTTGGAACATGAACACATCATTCTTTGACTATTATCCATCATTACATCTGTTATTATACTCTGTCATGAAATGGGTTGCCTTTAATGCAGTCCATAAGACAAAGCAGCAGACTTAGGCCATTCAGCCCATCAAGGCAGATCCATCATTGGATCATGGCTGATATGTCCAATCTCCTCCCTGCTCCCCTAATCTCTGATCTCCTTACCATTAAGAACCTATCCATCCATCTTAAATACATTTATTGAATGCTTTTCACACCTTCTGCGGCAATGAATTCCATGGATACACCACCTTCTGGCTAAAGAGAAAGGGTTTGTTGATAATAAGCCAGGGAAGATAGATAAGTCATAATGGAATGGGGAGGTGAGAATGGGTTGGATATATAGAAAGCAACCTATTTAACCGCAGAATCCCTACAGTGTGGAAACAGGACATTACACACATCGAGTCCACACTGAACCCTCCAAAGAGCATCCCACAAGACACACCCCAACTCTATCCCTGTAACCCTGCATTTCCCATGGCTAATCCACTTAGCCTGCACATCATTGGACACTATGGATAATTTTGCACAGCCAATCCCCCAACCTGCACATCTTTGGACTATGGGAGGGAACCCACATAGACACTGGGAGAATATACACTCCCCCAAAGATGGAATCGAACCCAGGTCCCTGGATATGTGAGGCAGCAGTGCTAACCACTGAGCCACCATGCTGCCCCCATGGATGATGGAAATAGCAGTGAGCAGTTTTGGTCTCCTTATTGATGGAAAGATATACACTATTGGAGGCAATCCAGAGAAGATTGACTAGGTTGATGTCAGATATAGAGGGATTTTATGAAAGGTTGAGCACTTTTAGCTTGGAGAGTAGGAGAATGAGATTAAACCATATTGAAATATAAAGATTGTTAGGGGGCTTGACAGGGCAGATGTGGAGAGTCTAAGATGAGAGAGTATAATCTCAGAACAAGGAGTTCACACATTTAATGCAGAAATGTGGAGGATGTTTTCACCAAGAGCAGTGAATCTATGGAACCCTTTACCACAGAAAATGTTGAGGCTGCGTCATTAGGTATATTCAACGCTGAGATTAATGTTTATTTTTGGGTGAATAAAGTGTTACAGGGAAAAGGCAGGAAAGTGGAGTGGAACTCTGAATTCTGAAGAAGTCAAACTGATTTCAAAATGTTAACTGTTTCTCTTTCTCACTAAAGATGCTGTCAGACCTGCTAGGTTTCTCGACCATTTTGTTTCTACAGCAAACGTTCTATTACTGGTATCTACAGGACCAGGAGTGCATTGTTGATCAAATATTCTGGATAATCAAGAGGTCCACATAATTTAAAAGCACACACTAAAAGTACAAGAAACATAATGCAGGGGGTATACTTCATAGCATAAATCACTTAATAACAACTCAACTTTGCCTTAAATAAAACTTACAGGCAGCCTTCTCACTCGCACCCTCAACTGACTACTCGGACATTGCGGTAGATAGTCATAGAGTTGTACAGCACGGAAACAGACCCTTCGGTCCAACCTGTCCACGCCGACCAGATATCCCAACCCAATCTAGTCCCACCTGCCAGCACCCGGCCCATATCCCTCCAAACGCTTCCTATTCATATACCCATCCAAATGCCATTAAATGTTGCAATTGTACCAGCCTCCACCACATCCTCTGGCAGCTCATTCCATACACATACCACCCTCTGCGTGAAAACGTTGCCCCTTAGGTCTCTTTTATATCTTTCCCCTCTCACCTTAAACTTATGGCTTCTAGTTCTGGACTCCCCGATCCCAGGAAAAAGACTTTGTCTATTTATCCTATCCATCCCCCTCATAATTTTGTAAACCTCTATAAGGTTACCCCTCAGCCTCCAACACTTCAGGGAAAACAGCCCCAGCTTGTTCAGCCTCTCCTTATAGCTCAAATCCTCCAACCCTGGCAACACTCTTGTAAATCTTTTCTGAACCCTTTCAAGTTTCACAACATCTTTCCAATAGGAAGGAGACCAGAATTGCATGCAATATTCCAACAGTGGCCTAACCAATGTCTTGTACAGCCACAACATGACCTCCCAACCCCTGTACTCAATACTCTGACCAATAAGGGAAAGGATACGAAACGCCTTCTTCACTATCCTATCTACCTGCGATTCCACTTTCAAGGAGCTATGAACCTGCACTCCAAGGTCTCTTTGTTCAGCAATACTCCCCAGGACCTTACCATTAAGTGTATAAATCCTGCTAAGATTGGCTTTCCCAAAATGCAGCACCTGGCATTTATCTGAATTAAACTCCATCTGCCACTTCTCAGCCCGTTGGCCCATCTGGTCCAGATCCTGTTGTAATCTGAGGTAACCCTCTTCGCTGTCCACTACACCTTCAATTTTGGTGTCATCTGCAAACTTACTAACTGTACCTCTTATGCTCGCATCCAAATCATTTATGTAAATGACAAAAAGTAGAGGACCCAGCACCGATCCTTGTGGCACTCCATTGGTCACAGGACTCCAGTCTGAAAAACAACCCTCCACCACCACCCTCTGTCTTCTACCTTTCAGCCAGTTCTGTATCCAAATGGCTAGTTGTCCCTGTATTCCATGAGATCTAACCTTGCTAATCAGTCTCCCATGGGGAACCTTGTCGAACGCCTTACTGAAGTCCATATAGATCACATCTACTGCTCTGCCCTCATCAACCTTCTTTGTTACTTCTTCAAAAAACTCAATCAAGTTTGTAAGACATGATTTCCCACGCACAAAGCCATGTTGACTATCCCTAATCAGTCCTTGCCTTTCCAAATACATCCTGTCCCTCAGGATTTCCTCCCACAACTTGCCCATCACTGAAGTCAGGCTCACCGGTCTATAGTTCTCTGGCTTGTCCTTACTGCCCTTCTAAAACAGTGGCACCACGTTTGGCAATCTCCAGTCTTCTGGCACCTCACCTGTGACTATCAATGATACAAATATCTTAGCAAGAGGCCCAGCAATCACTTCTCTAGCTTCCCACAGAGTTCTCAGGTACACCTGATCAGGTCCTGGGGATTTATCCACCTTTAACCATTTCAAGATATCCAGCACTTCCTCCTCTGTAATCTGGACATTTTGCAAGATGTCACCATCTATTTCCCTACATTCTATATCTTCCGTATCCTTTTCCACAGTAAATACTGATGCAAAATATTCATTTAGTATCTCCCCCGTTTTCTGTGGCTCCACACAAAGGCCGCCTTGCTGATCTTTGAGGGACTCTATTCTCTCCCTAGTTACCCTTTTGTCCTTAATATATTTGTAAAAACCCTTTAGATTCTCCTTAAGTCTATGTGCCAACACTATCTTATGTTTCCTTTTTGCCCTCCTGATTTCCCTCTTAAGTATACTCCTACTTCCTTTATACTCTTCTAAGGATTCACTCGATGTATCCTGTCCATACCTGACATATGCTTACTTCTTTTTCTAAACCAAACCCTCAATTTCTTTAGTCAACCAGCATTCCCTATACCTACCAGCCTTTCCTTTCACCCTGACAGGTATATACTTTCTCTGGATTCTTGTTATCCCATTTCTGAAGGCTTCCCATTTTCCAGCCGTCCCTTTACCTGCGAACATCTGCCTCCAATCAGCTTTCGAAAGTTCTTGCCTAATACCGTCAAAATTGGCCTTTCTCCAATTTAGAACTTCAACGTTTAGATCGGGTTTATCCTTTTCCAACATTATTTTAAATCTAATAGAATTATGGTCGCTGGCCCCAAAGTGCTCCCCCACTGACACCTCAGTCACCTGCCCTGCCTTATTTCCCAAGAATAGGTCAAGTTTTGCACCTTCTCTGGTAGGTACATCCACATACTGAATCAGAAAATTTTCTTGTACGCACTTAAGAAATTCCTCTCCATCCAAACCTTTAACGCTATGGCAGTCCGAGTCGATGTTGGAAACTTAAAATCCCCAACCATAACTACCTATTATTCTTACAGATAACTGAGATCTACTTACAAGCTTGTTTCTCAATTTCCCTCTGACTATTAGGGGGTCTATAACACAATCCCAATAAGGTGATCATCCCTTTCTTATTTCTCAGTTCCACCCAAATAACTTCCCTGGATGTATTTCTGGGAATATCCTCCCTCAGCACAGCTGTAATGCATGGTATTTAAGGAGAAATTGAATTGAAACTTGATCAACTGTTGATATTTCATGTCACCATTTGCTTAAACAAATATATTTACATTGAGGTTAAAAAACTGTAATAATTTGTCAGCATAACACAGTAAACTTTATAATCATACAACCCCTACAGTGTAGAAACAGGCCATTCGGCCTCAGTCCACTCCCAACTCTCCAAAAAGCAGCCCATGCAAGACACACCTTCTCCCATCCCAGTAATCCATGCATTCCCAATGGAAAATCCACCTAACATACACATCCCTGGATACTGTGGGGCAATTTAGCATGGCCAATCCACCTAACCTGCATATCTTTGGATTGTGGAAGGAAACTGGAGCATCCAAAGGAAATTGACACAGAAACGGGGAAAATGTGCCAACTCCACAGTCACCCGAGGCTGGAAGTGAACCCAGGTCCTTGACGGTGAGGCAGCAGTGCTAACCACTGAGCCAACGTGCCCCTTGCAAGTTGACGTATATAAAATTTTGCTGGTTTATCAATCCTGTCAGTTCATAAGGCGCTGGTTAAAACAAAGTTTGCTGTACTTCGGATTTCCTGCATCTGCAGCATTTCATTTTTATCTTAATGTCTTTGAGTGATGGACACTTCACCACAGCACCATCTGCAAAAACACAGGATCTCTCTAGTTTCCTGACATTCCCTCAACTGACATAACATCATTTTTTCTATCTTTGGGTAACATGTTCTGTGCAAATGGGCTGCTTCATATACTTTTACATTAGCAACTATCCTTCCAAAAGTGCTTTGGAATGTTCAGAGGGTGTGCAAGGAATTACACAAATGTAAGTTCTTTTCTTCATAAGGTGCTGTGCTCAATATGACACATCTGAGCTGAATGATGGAAATCCTGCTGAAGATTTTTGCTTTGCCCTCATCAGAACCAATGCAAGAATGTTAAATTTCAAACAATCACAATAACTTATATTACCAGAGAAGAGTTGATGAACTGACTGATTATGACAACTGCTTAGATACAGGGAGCAACAGGGAACTATAGACTCCCCAAGCTCCAGGAAAAAAACATTTGAAATGGTTCAAGGTTTGAACACATTCCTTTTGCCTGCAAAGAACAAGTCCCTGGTGTATGAAAATTGTTTCCAATAAGTGTAAAGAAACCATGTAATAAACTTGATTATTAAGGCCAATCAGCCCATCGAGTCCACTCCGCCATTTAATCATGGCTGATGGTGTTTCAACACCACTTACCCGCACTCTCCCCGTATCCCTTAATTCCTTGCGAGATTAAGAATTTATCAATCTCTGCCTTGAAGACATTTAACGTCCCAGCCTCCACTACGCTCCATGGCAATGAATTCCACAGGCCCACCACTCTGGCTGAAGAAATGTCTCATTTCCGTTCTAAATTAACCCCCTCTAATTCTAAGGCTGTGTCCACGGGTCCTAGTCTCCCCTTTTAATGGAAACAAATTCCCAGCGTCCACCCTTTCTAAGCCATGCATTATCTTGTAAGTTTCTATTAGATCTCCCCTCAACCTTCTAAACTCCAATGAATACAATCCCAGGATCCTCAGCCGTTCATCATGTTAGGCCTTCTATTCCAGGGACCATCCGTGTGAATCTCCGCTGGACACGCTCCAGTGCCAGTGTGTCTTTCCTGAGGTGTGGGGTCCAAAATGGATACAATATTCTAAATGGGGCCTAACTAGAGCTTTATAAAGTCTCAGAAGCACATCTCTGCTTTTATATTCCAGCCCTCTTGAGATAAATGATATTACATTTGCTTCCTTAATCACAGACTCAACCTGCAAGTCAACCGTTAGAGAATCCTGGACTAGCACTCCCTGATCCCTTTGTACTTTGGCTTTATGAATTTTCTCATTGTTTAGAAGATAGTCCATGCCTGTATTCTTTCTTCCAAAGTGCAAGACCTCGCATTTGCTCATGTTAGCTGCGATTATATGGTTCAACAGTATTTGCTAAATTATCTGGCTGTGCTAAGAGCAGCATTGATTGTTGAGTTCATAATGTGACACATTCATGTTTGCTACACATAACATACATTTGTACGTAGGCACTAGTTCAATACAAACAAAAGGAGTATGTGGCCAGGAACCAATAGTTCCCCAGCATTTTTCCAAGGAAACTCCTCAGCCAATCAGTACCACTTTCTCATGCAGTATAAGTTATGGAAATTGTTTGAAATTTTGACCTGATCAGTGCAAGACAAAAAGCTTCAGCAAACTTTTGTTTACAAAGTTTAATTCCTGTTGTTATTTGGCAGACGATCGTAAGTTCAATCTTGCAAAACAGTGTTTATATTCTCTCATGGAACGTGGTCATTGCTGGCCAGCTACATTGCTAATGAAGGGCTTATGCCCGAAACATCGACGCTCCTGACTGACCTACTGTCCTCTTCCAGCACCACACTTTAAACCAGCATTTATTGCCTGTCCCTAATTGCCCCATGAGGTGGTGGTGAGCTGCCTTCTTGAACTGCTGTAGCCCACGTGCTATTAGTAGACCCACAATGCCCTTAGGCAACAATTACAGGATTTGACAGGGAAGGAATGCCGATATACAGTAGTTCCATGTCAGGATGGTGAGTTGCTAGATGGTGGTCTTCTCATGTTATCTACTGTCCTTGTCCTCCTAGATTGAAATGGTCATGAGTTTGGAACATGCTGTCTAAGTATCTTTAATATAATACCCACTACTACACTTGGTACCTTAGCTTATACTAAATCAGTGTTCAATTTTCTTTTTACTGAAGTCACATAAGAATGACAAGTTTTATCAAAAAGGATATGAAAAATTTAGTTGTAATCTTCCACCAATTTTCTTCTCATTCTTTTAAAGTCCAACACTTGAGCCCTTTTGTAGGAGTGTCACTCTTCCCAATCCTTGATCGAGGGACAAATCTTAATGACTGGAGACAGTAAGCCTGACTTTTAACCTGGAGATCAGCGTAAAATCATCAACTTTCCTTCAATCCAATAATCAACATGAAACATGACAAAGAAAGGCCAAGTACAAGATGATGTAGACATTTTTTTAATATAAATTTGATAATACAGCATCCCTGGAGCACATTAAAGATTTGACATCAAAATTAATTATCTTTACACCTAAATTTACAGCAGCAATTTATTTTCTTTCCAGTGAAGTGAATACAGTAAAAGATTTCATACCCAGCGGTCTCCATCAGAATTCCAAGATTGCTTGCTGCTTTGTTGGAGAATAACCCCTTTTAATGTCTGGCTGTTCCAGAGTAAGTATCAAGAGAATACTTTCAGCATAGATTGGATAATATTACACAAAATACTGCTCTCTTGTTTTTGCAATTCAAGGGCAGTATGCAAGTGAGGTCTGGGAGAAGTATCATCTGTTACATAAATCACAGTCCAACACATGCTACATATCGCTTTTGATTTACGTGCGGATTGATGAGGTGGTGGGGATAGGTTAGTGCCAAGGATAAAACTCATCTCATTTTGAGCACTATCTGTCCATCAAACACTCCCAGGACAGGTACGGCATAGGGTAAGATACAGAGTAAAGTTGCCTCTACTCTTAAACTGAAAAGAAACTTCTCCCTACTGTTTTAAACTGTAAGTAAAGCTTCCTCAACACATATCCCATCAAACACATCCAGGACAGGGAGAGCGCAGGGTTAGATACAGAATAAAGCTCCCTCCACTCTCCTCCAACATCAATATACTGGCAAACAAGCAACAACTTGGTGCTACGACCCGTAGAAACTGGAACCCAATGTTAGCGTGAACCTTACAGCAAACAGGTGAGGTTTTTTTACATTCTGACTTTATTTGGTGTTGCCTCCATCCCCATCCTTATTTGACTAAAGAAATACTCAGTTAACACTGGCAGACATCGTGTATTTGAGTTTCTAGTGGTAAAGGCTTCATGTACAATATACTCTGGGCATTCCTTGTACCTTCACAGCAATGTGTTTGTTTCTGGTGATCTATAAATAAAGGGAGAGCATCCTTTGCATTAGCATGACTCACTTTTAGGAAGGGAAGTTCAGATGGCAATCATGATAAAGCTGTACATCACATAAAAAATTCACAGAATTAATATTTACACTATAGAGGGAACTAGCTGATAGCAAAAGGTTCCCTGATTAATAATCGACAACAACAATCACAAAAGGGCTAGACCCAACCAGCATGGTTCTGGGTCTCGCACAGTCTTCTGGATTGTTCTTCGCACCAATGTTTCCATTTGATACTTCGATGCATGTTGTTGAAACTTCTTGTACAAAGAGGAATGGAGAATTGTGGAGGACAAAGAGAGCAGAAAGAGAGAAGGATAGAGGGCTAGGAACTGAGCGGAAGAAAGCGGAGGAAAACAGACTGATTCTGGAGTCCATTGAGAGAGGGAAAAGAGGAGAAAAGAGTAAGGGCAAAAGGAAACAGAAAAAGTGACAGCAATAGGGAAAGAAAGTTCTCTTTTTGGAATGCTATCTATAATTGAAAATATCTTTCCGCTTGCGGACCTCCTCCAGGACCCTGGATCTGAAGCAAGTCCAGTCTTCATCAAGTTGCCGCTCCACCCCAAGGGCTTCGTGTAAATCGCTGGAGTGAGTTCGCAAAAAAGGATTGTATGCCTTCTCTTCCCCGATTGTCGAAGGGCACTGCAATGGAGCAAAGATGGAGATCAGTTCAGAATGGAAATATAAACTCCTGAACTTTTCCTGTTCCACTGACTCCCACTGAGAAATCAAACCGATGCAAACACCAGGGACAGAACTGAGCAGAGTGAGCAGCCTCCAACCCTGCATCTCGCATGTCAAGCCATGGCATAGGGAGGCGATGGTCTAGTGGCATTATCATTAGACTTTAAATCCAGAGATCCAAGTAATGTCGTGGGGACCCAGGTTTAAATCCTGCCCCAACAGATAGTGGAATCTGAATTCAATAAAAAATGTTTGGGATTAAGAGTCTGATGATATCCATGAAATAGACTGTTGGAAAAATCTTGTTCACTAATGGCCTTTAGGGAGGGAAATGTGTCATCCTGATCCGGTCTAGCCTATGTGTGACTCCAGACCCACAACAATGTGGTTAACTCTCAACTGCCCTCTGGGTAATTAGGGTGGGCAATAAATACTGGCCTGGCCAGTGACCTTCACGTTTTGTGACTGAATGAGAAAAAGTACTGTCAAACTGGACGCTGACCCTGGAAAACAAGAGGGATCATTTCTATCAACAACACAAGGAAGACAGGAGGAACAGGACATGGGGTTTTGTGGGGCATCTGAAAACGGGGTGGGGTGAGAAGGGGTGGGGAGACAGACCGAGGAAGTGGGGGAGGTGCTGCAAGAAGGAGATGGGCAAGAGGCCTGAATCAGAAGAGCAAAGAGAACTTGAAGAGATGCAAAGCTGTAAGCGGTTGTGCTGAGAGGAAAGTCTGTCAGCAACTAGCAGACAAAAGGCAGTTTTAATGGCATAGGTGTACACCTGGACTTCCTCAGATAAAAGTTAGCTTTTGATTTGGTTATTCACTTCTAAGCTCCTGAATTAGATTTTGCAGAGCTCAATCTTACATGAGGAATGGAAACCAGGGATCTGGCTGCATATTTTGACTTCACATTCGAGTAGGCTAACCCCAGCACCCTTTCCAATTTATTCAGAGTGGTGACAATATGAAGCTTACTATTGCAGGGAATGAAAGCATACTTTAGAAAATTGTTCTACAGGATGTCGGTGTTATATTGAGAAGGTGGTGGTGAGCTGCTTTCTTGAATTGTTGCTCTCCATCTCCTGCAGGTAGACCCACTATGCTGTCTGGGAGACATGACTCACTAACACCAAAGGAACAGTGATTGATATCTAAGCCAGGGTGGTGATTGGCTTGAAGGGGAACTTGCAGAGAATGCCAGTCCCATATATCTGCAGTTCTTGTCCTTCTAGATGAATGCGGTTGTAGTTTTGGAAGGTACTGTCTAATGAGTCCCACTGAATTGCTGCAGAGCAACTTGTAAATGGGACACACTGCTGCGACTGGGTTGGTGGTGGAGGGAGCTAATGCTGAAACATGGACACATTTAAAGGGGAATCAGATTGAAGGGGAAAGGAACGGAAGATACTAATAGGTTAAGGTGAGGGAGTGAGGAGGCTTCTGAAGAGCACAGCCTATTCTGTGGTGTGGACGGTATTCATACTGTTACTCACTGTGCAATGTTTCTCGTGCCTCTGGTGTAGTACCCAGTCAAGTTTGTTGAAGATAGCAGGATTGTTTGGTTCAACTGAAGCAGCAAACATCAGGTTATCTTGTGCATATTCATGGCCTAGAAATGGAAAGATGAATTCTCATTTCAGATTCTATTATCAATTTGGTGGTCTCTGATTTCAGTGTAAAGGACTGGTACAGTCGGTTCTGATATAACCTGATATACTTCCAATCTCGTGTTATAAGAAAATCGTGCAATAGCTGCGACATTTAAACTAATGGGTCTGGAATCGCTTTATAGTTAATACAGGTAAGGAGGCTTGCATTCTACAAAGACCAGTCTAAATTCTTCAATCGCGTTAAAGCCAATACACGTTGAAGAAATATGCATTAAAGCAGATCCTTGTGGCACCCCACTGGTCACAGGCCTCCAGTCTGAAAGGCAACCCTCCACCACCACCACCACCCTCTGTCTTCTAGCTTCGAGCCAGTTCTGTATCCAAATGGCTAGTTCTTCTTGTATTCCATGAGATCTAACCTTGCTCACCAGCCTCCCACGGGGAACCTTGTCGAACGCCTTACTGAAGTCCATATTGATCACGTCCACCGCTCTGCTCTCATCATCCTCCACTCTGCCTCATCAATCCTCTTTGGTACTTTTTCAAAAAAAAAACTCATTCAAGTTCGAGACATGATTTCCCACGCACAAAGCCACGTTGACTATCCCTAATCAGTCCTTGCGTTTCCAAATACATGTACATCCTGTCCCTCAGGATTCCCTCCAACAACTTGCCCACCACCGAGGTCAGGCTCACTGGTCTACAATTCTCTGGCTTGTCCTTACCATCTTTCTTAAATAGTGGCACCATGTTAGCCAACCTCCAGTCTTCTGGCACATCACCTGTTACGGAGATATTTGTATCATCGATAGTCAGAGACCCAGTAATCACTTCCCTAGCTTCCAACAGAATTCTAGGGCACACCTGATCAGGTCCTGGGATTTATCCACTTTTATCCGTTTCAAGACATCCAGCACTTCCTCCTGTGTAATATGGACATTTTTCAAGATGTCACCATCTACTTTCACACATTCTAGATCTTCCATGTCCTTTTCCACAGTAAACACTGATGCAAAATACTCATTTAGTATCTCCCCCATTTCCTGCAGTTCCACACATGGGTTGCCTTGCTGATCTTTGAGGGGCCCGATTCTGTCCCTAGTTACCCCTTTGTCCTTAATGTATTTATAGAATCCTTTGGATTCTCCTTAACCCTATTTGCCAAAGCTATCTCATGTCCCCTTTTTGCCCTCCTGATTTCCCTCTTAAGTATACTCCTACTGCCTTTATACTCGATCTAAGGATTCACCCGATCTATTCTGTCTATACCTGACATTTGCTTCCTTCTTTTTCTTAACCAAACCCTCAATTTCTTTAGTCATCCAGCATTCCCTATACCTACCAGCCTTTCCTTTCACCCTGACAGGAACATACTGTCGCTGGACTCATTATCTCATTTCTGGAGGCTTCCCGTTTTCCAGCCATCCCTTTCCCTGCGAACAACTGCCCCAATCAGCTTTTGAAAGTACTTGCCTAGTACCATCAAATTTGGTCTTTCTCCCATTTAGAACTTCAACTTTTAGATCCGATCTATCCTTGCCCATCACTATTTAAAAACTATTTTAAAGGCTGGTATGTGTAGGGAATGCTGGATGACTAGAGAAATTGAGGGTTTGGTTAAGAAAAGGAAAGCATATGTCAGGTATAGACAGAATAGATCAGATGAATCCTTAGAAGAGTATAAAGGCAGTAGGAGTATACCTAAGAGGGAAATAAGGAGGGCCACAAGGGGACATGAGATAGCTTTGGCAAACAGGGTTAAGAAGAATCCAAAAGGATTCTATATATTTTAAGGACAAAAGGGTAACTGGGGAGAGAATAGGACCCTTCAATAGGCCTTTGTGTGGAGCTGCAGGAGATGGGGGGAGATACTAAATGAGAATTTAGCATCAGCATTTATTGTGGAAAAGGACATGGAAGATATAGTGACATAGATGGTGGCCTCTTGAAAAATGTCCATATTACACAGGAGGAAGTGCTAGATGTTTTGAAATGCATAAAGATGGATAAATCCCCAGGATTTGATCAGTTGTCTCCTAGAAGTCTGTGGGAAGCTAGAGAAGTGATTGCTGGGCCCCTTACTGAGATATTTGTATAATCAATAGCCACAGGTGAGGTGCCGGAAGACTGGAGGTTGGCTAACGTGGTGCCACTGTTTTAAGAAGGGTGGTAAGGACAAGCCAGGGAACGAGAGACCGGTGAGCCTGACCTCAGTGGTGGGCAAGATGTTGGAGGGAATCCTAAGGTACAGGACGTACATGTATTTGAAAAGGCAAGGACTGATGAGGGATAGTCAACACGGCTTTGTGCGTCAGAAATCATATCTCACAAACTTGATTGAGTTTTTGAAGAAGTAACAAAGAGGATTGATGAGGGCAGAGCGGTAGATGTAATCTATATGGACTTCAGTAAGGCGTTCGACAAGGTTCCCCATGGGATACTGGTGAGCAAGGTTAGATCTCACGGAATACAGGGAGAACTAGCCATTTGGATTCAGAACTGGCTCAAAGGTAGAAGACAGAGGGTGGTGGCGGAGGGTTGTTTTTCAGACTGGAGGCCTGTGATCAGTGGCGTGCCACAAGAATCGGTGCTGGGTCCTCTACTTTTTGTCATTTACATAAACGATTTGGATGTGAGCATAAGAAGTACAGTTAGTAAGCTGGAGGTGTAGTGGACAGCGAAGAGGGTTACCTCAGATTACAACTGGCCCATCTGGTCAAGATCCTATGGGCTGAGAAGTGGCAGATGGTGTAAAATTCAGATAAATGCGAGGTGCTGCATTTTGGAAAAGCAAATCTTAGCAGGACTTATACACTTAATGGTAAAGTCCTAGGGAGTGTTGCTGAACAAAGAGACCTTGGAGTGCAGGTTCATAGCTCCTTGAAAGTGGAGTCGCAGGTAGATAGGATAGTGAAGGTGGCGTTTGGTATGCTTTCTTTTATTGGTCAGAGTATTGAGTACAGGAGTTGGGAGGTCATGTTGCAGCTGTACAGGACATTGGTTAGGCAACTGTTGGAATATTGCGTGCAATTCTCGTCTCCTTCCTATCGGAACGATGTTGTGAAACTTGAAAGGGTTCAGAAAAGATTTACAAGGATGTTGCCAGGGTTGGAGGATTTGACTATATGGAGAGGCTGAACAGGCTGGGGCTGTTTTCCCCTGGAGCATCAGAGGCTGAGGGATGACCTTATAGAGGTTTACAAAATTATGAGGGGCATGGATAGGGTAAATAGACAGTCTTTTCCCTGGGGTCAGGGAGTCCAAAACTAGAGGGCATAGGTTTAGAGTGAGAGGGGAAAGATATAAAAGAGACCTAAGGGGCAGCTTTTTCACGCAGAGGGTGGTACAGGTATGGAATGAGCTGCCAGAGAATGTGGTGGAGGCTGGTACAATTGCAAGATTTAAGAGGCATTTGGATGGGTATATGAATAGGAAGGGTTTGGAGGGATACAGGCCAGGTGCTGGCAAGTGGGACTAGATTGGGATATCTGGTCGGCATGACGGGTTGGACCGAAGGGTCTGTTTCTGTGCTGTACATCTCTATGACTCTATGTCGCTAGCCGCAAAATGCTCTCCCACTGACACTTCAATCACCTGCCCTGCCTTATTTTCTAAGAGTAAGTCAGGTTTTGCACCTTCTCTTGTAGGTACATCCCCATACTTATTCAGAAAGATTTCTTGTACACTCTTAACAAATTCCTCTCCATCTGAACCCTCAACTCTATGGCAGTCCCAGTCTATGTTTTGGAAAGTTAAAATCTCCTACCATAACCACCGTATTACACTTACCGATAACTTCGGGTCGCTGTATTCTTTTTAGAGTCTATAATATAAATCCAATAGGTGATCATCCCTTTCTTATTTTTCAGTTCCACCCAAATAACCTCTCTGAATGTATTCTCAGGAATATCCTCCCTCGGTATGACCATTATGCGATCCCTTATCAAAAATGCCACTCCCGCTCCTCTCTTGCCCCTCTTCGTCCTTCCTATAGTATTTATTTCCTTGAACATTAAACTGCCAGTTGTACATCTCTGAGCCATATCTCTGTAATTGCTATGATATCGCAGTTCCATGTTTCGAACCATTGCATTGAAATTAATGCAGTTTTATTTATCAGTCCTACTTCATTCTCTGTTTTGTTCCTGACTGTTTAACTTGCTCCTTTTCCCAACTGTACCAGTCTCAGATTGATCTCTTTCCTCACTATCTCCCTGGGTCCCCCCCCCACCTTACTAGTTTAAATCCTCCTGAGCAGCTCTAGCAAATATCCCTGCTAGTGTATTAGTCCCCTTCCAATTCAGGTGCAAGCCGTCCTTCTTGTACTGGTCACTTCTACCCCAGAAGAGAGTCCAATAATCCAAAAATGTGAACCTTTCTCCCATACACCAGCTCCTCAGCCATGCATTCATCTGCTCTCTTCCTATTCCTACCCTCACTAGCTTGTAGCACCGGGAGTAATCCAGATATTACTACTCTCGAGGACCTCCTTTTTAAACTCCTGCCTAACTTTCTACACTCTCCCTTCAGAATCTCATCTTTTTCCCTTTCTGTTGTTAGTTACAACGTGTACAATGACCTCCTGTGGTCCCTCTCCCGTTTGAGAGCATTCTGCAACCTCAGAGACATCCCTGATCCTGGCACCAGGGAGGCAACACACCATTCTGATTTTTCGCTGCTGGGCACAGAAACGTCTGTCTGTGCCTCAGACTAGACAGTGCCCTATCACAATCGATCGCTTGGAACCCAAAGTACCCCTCATTTCATTAGAGCCAATCTCAATACTAGCAACTTGGCTGTTCATGCTACATTCCCCTGAGAGTCCATCACCCTCTGCATTTTCCAAAACAGCCTACTTATTTGAAATGGGGATAGCCACAGCGGACTCCTGCACACCCCTCCTACCTTTTCTGGAGTTAACTATCTACCTGACTTTATCTGCGGCATATCTCCCTTCCTAAAACTGCCATCCATCACACCCCCTAACCCCTGTAAATTCCTCACTGCCTCTAACTGACACTCCAACCGATCCATATGATCTGATAGGATTTGCAACCAAAGAAACTTCCTGCAGACATGATCATCAGTAAAATGGAAACTCTCAAATCCGACAGGAGGAACACATCGCTCTACTAAAGACCACCTTTGCTCCTTCATAATCTACAGACCCAGAAAGTAGCACCGTCTTACTGCTCTAAGGAAACACTGCGCCAGGCTAACTTAACATTGATGGTTTATATTTTAAACATCTAATCAAGATACAGCTCTCAATAAAACATAATCAAGAAAGAACCCACTCTACAGCAGGGTTACACTTAAAACCTATGAACTTATCTGTTCCTGTGCTGTGGGCTCTCCCAACACAGGTTCCTCCAAGGTCAGCTGTAAATTTCGCTGTTTGTTAAATTTTTCCTAGATGCACTCTGATGTCCAGAGATATTTGAACTCAAATAACTAAGGCAGTAACTGTGCAGATTTAATGCTGTGTCAGACAGCAGCGTAGATTTCTTTGTCTGACCATGTGGTCACTGCCTTTGTCTGTCTTCCTCCTTTTAAATCTGGAATTTAAATCTGTTTAACTAAATCTGGAATTGAAAGCTGGTCTCAGTGATGGTGACCTCGAAATGAAGAAATTAAGGAGCAGAAAAACAAGAAACAGGAGGATTGGGCCACTCAGCCCCTCAATCGTACCCCACGTTATGTAAGATCCCCAGACCTCAACTTCTCTTCTAGCTCCTCACAGCCATCAACTCAGATTTCAATGATCTATTTACTATTTACATGCTATTGAGTACAGAAAGAGAGGAACAGGGCAGATGAATGCGTGGCTCAAGAGTTGGTGTCGGTGGGAGGGTTTTAGATTCCTGAATCACTAGGACTAGAATTAGGATGGTCTACACCTGAGCCAGAATGGGAGCAACATGCTTGTGGGTGGGGTTTGGTTTCACTTTGGGGTGGAGCTTAAATTAGTTAGGCAGAGGGTGGGGACACCCAGCATTTGTATGGTAGAGACACAGCATAGTATAGTAATCAAATCGGGTCAGAGTTCAGCCATGTTGTAACTCATCAGAGTAAGGGAAGGCCACGTAGCCTCTACTTTAGTGCGAGGAGTATTACAGGAAAGACAGGTGAGTTGCGTACAGATTGACATTTGATACTTAACAATTGTGATAGTGTTGCCATCACATAGACATAGTTGAGGGAGGGACAGAATTTGCAACTCAACATTCCAGGGTACAGGATCTTCAGCCAGAAAAGGGAGGGTGTAAAAGAGGTGGGAGCTTTGCATTATTAATTCAAAAGTCAGTTACTACCATACGGAGAAAATAATTCTTGGAAGGGTCTTCAAATGAGGCAATGAGAGTAGAATTTAGAAATATAAAGGGGGCAATCACACTGTTGGGAATGTATTATAGACCCTCAAAACATCAGCAGACAATGGACGAGCAGATACATGGATAATGTGTGTAAAAACAGCAATTAGAAAATAGAACATTACAGTGCAGAACAGGCCCTTCGCCCCTCGATGTTGCACCAACCTGCAAAACCAATCTGAAGACCATCTAACCTACACTATTCCATTTTCATCCATGTGTTTATCCAATTGATAATCTAATGTTTATCTAATTGGATAATTATATTGGAGGATTTCAACTTCCCCAGCATCATTTGGGATAGCATTCAAGAAGGCTATTTATGTCAACATGCAGAAGTTCTAACAAGGGTAGGTGCAGGGCTGTATGTAATTCTAAGGAACAAAGCCCCAGAACAGATGGGGTGGCACAATGACTCAGTGGTTACCACGGCTGCCTCACAGTGACCCGGGTTTGATTCCAGCCTTGGCCGACTGTCTGTGTGGAGCCTGCACATTTTTCAATGGCTGTGCGAGTTTCCTCCCACACGCCAAAGATGTGCAGGTTAGGGTGGATTGGCCATGGGAAATTGCCTGTTGTGTTCAGGGATCTGTAGGTTAGGTGGATTAGCTTTGGGAAATGCAGGGGTAGATTTGAGTAGGATGCTCTTCGGAGGGTGGTGTGGACTCGATGGGCCAAAAGGCCTGCTCCCATACTATAGGGATTCTATGAAAGCTGGCCAAGATGACAATGGGTGAGCATTTTAGTAATAGTAAAAAATGATTTGACTGGGGGAAACAGTAGATTTTATTGAAATAAGGCAGGATCTGGCCAAAGTAGAACTGGAAACAGCTACCTGTGGGAAACTCTACAGCAGAACATTGGGGGATGGGCGGGGAGTTCAGCACTCAAAAAGGAAATGGGGAGAGTAAAGCCAGCATGTTCCCTCTAGGGTGACAGAGGAGAAACAAGCTCAGAGAACCATGGATGTCTAGGCTTAATGAAGTCTGGATAAGAACAAAGGAAGACATTTAACAGCTACAAAGGAGCAAATTAACAGAGGCCCTAGTGGAGTATAGAAAGTGCAGGAGGTTCTTAAAAGGCAATTAGGAAGGCAAAGAGAAGGCATGAGAAAACGCTGGTGGATAAAATTTGGGACAATCCCAAGAAATTGCAGGATTCTATTCTAAGATATTAAGGGGAGGAGGGTAACTGGGGAAGAGTAGGGCTCGTTAGGTTGAGTGCAGGCAGGGCTAGCAACTTGACATTCCAGGGTATGGTATCCTCAGGCAAGAGAGGGGAGGGTATAATGGAAGTGTGATGTTGTATTATTAAATAAGGAGGCAGTTACTCCATTGTGATTCTTTACACCCTCATTATGCCCTCCCATCTATTTTTACATCAACTGCAAATTCGGATACATTACACTCTTCCCTCCTCTATCCCTCTATGTCATCAATAGACAGAAAATAATGGAGGCCCTAGTACTGATGCTTGAGGTACTCCACTTATGTCTCTCCAATCGGAAAAACATCTGTAAACTCCTGACTTATGCAATAACCTTTTGATGTGGCACCTTCATGATGCTTTCTGGAAACATGCTAGCAAATTCATCGAACACTCTCCTTGATTGAAATCGTTGAACATACTTCTGTGCTTTTAATTCCAGTTACCTGGCCATAGCAGCGTCTCATCCCCCAGTGCAGCCACAATGTCCAGCGAGGACAGCATCAACGAGGAGCTCCCCTCAAAAATACGACCTAGGTTTACAGAAAATATACAACAGCCAGTGGGCTTCACAGGAAGGCAGAAAAGACAAAGACGGTACATACTAAAGCTGGGTCAGCTTTAACTGGAGTTTAATACCTGAATGGTGGGTCTCCTTACACTGTGCAGAAATGTCCAAACTTCCCATTTGGAAATAGGCAACCTAACAATTCACATGGGTTTTGGGGAACAGGGTAAACTTACATGACCCTTTTCCTGTCAGTAGTTGGTGTACATCAGCTTAGGACTTGCTGCCAAAATGATGCTGTCAATGGTGATCGCTCTTATTAACGGGTAAATTGTCCAACCAATTTTTTTCTGTTTACTCTTTCGTGGGATGTGCTGGCCTTGAACTGAGTGACTTGATGGGTGAATTCAGAGGGCAATTATAAGATAATCACATTGCTCACAGTCTGGAGGCACATGTAGGCCAGACCGGCTAAGGATGGTAGATTTCCTTCTCTAAAGGACATTAGTAAACCGGCAACGTTTTACAAGCAATTGACATGATTTTGTGGTCCCCATTAAAGAGACCACCCTTATATTGCAGATGCATTAACTGAATTTAATTTCCACCAGTTACTGTGGTGGGTTTTGAACCCATGCCGACAGTGCATTAGCCTGGATTTCCAGGTAGCTAGATCAGTGACATTGCCACCATGCAAGGGGGAGACCCCTCGTCAGTTATGAATTGCTACAAGTTGCTGGGCGATTTGCACACTCTCACCGCTAGCACGGCAAGAACAGCAGCTCATCCCTAACCACGCTTCAAGTGAAGAGATAGCTGCATTGTGCATCCATTTCCCATTAAACTCATAGGCAGATATTCAAGTGGAATAGGCAGGTGTTTCTGCGGCCTTAATAAAAACAGAGAAATTAACAGCGCATATCGTTTTTCACTGATACAATATGATTGCAATTATGAAGACAATCTTTGGGAAAGACAAGCAAAGAAAATGTGGTGTGGTTAGTGAGAGAGTTGAAATAAATGCCACACAGTGAGAAATGATATCTAGATGTGGAATCAGTCTAGATGGAGCTAGGAAGCAACAAGGGTGGAAAGCACAAGTGGGAGTTGTCGATAGGACTCAAATAGTAACAGTAAGGTAAGGGATCGGAACATAGGAATAGTCCAGAGCATTAAACAGGAAATTAGAGATATATGCAACAGGGATGCCCTAGTAATTTTGGGTGGTTTTAATCTACATACAGACTTGACAAATCATGTTAGCAATGATACTGTGATGGATGAATTCGAGTCATGGAGTCGTAGAGCTGTACAGCACAGAAACAGACCCTTCGATTCAACTCGTTCATGCTGACCAGAAATCCTAAATTAATCTAGTCCCATTTTTCAGCATTAGGCCCATATCCCTCTAAACCCTTCCTATTCATTTAGCCATCCAGTTGACTTTTAAATGTTGTAATTGCACCTCCACCGTTTCCTCTTACAGTTCATTCCATATACATACTACCCTCTGTGTGAAAAAGTTGCTCCTTAAGTCCCTTTTAGATCTTTCCCCTCTCACCCTAAACCTAAGTCCTCTACTCCCCCACCCCAGGAAAAAGACCATGTCTATTCATTCTATCCATGCCCCTCATGATTTTATAAACCTCTATAATGTCACCCCTTAGCCTTCGACACTCCAGCAAAAATAGACCCAGCCTATTCAGCCTCCCCCTGTAGCTCACACCCTCCAACTCTAGCAACATCCTTGCAAATCTTTGCTAAACCTTCCAAGTTGCTCAACAACTCTCCTATAGTAGGGAGACCAGAACTGTTTACAGTATTTCAAGAATGGTCTGATCAATGTCCTGTACAGCCGTAACATGACAACCCAAATTATATACTCAATGCTCTGACCAATAAAGGAAAGCATACCCATGTATTCTTCACTACCCTGTCTAATTGTGACTCCGCTTTCAAGGAACCCCAAGGTCTCTTTGTTCAGCAACACTCCCCAGGCCCTTAACCATTAAGTGTATAAACCCTGCCCTGATGTGCCTTTCCAAAACGTAGCACCTCGCATTTGTCTAAATTGAACTCCACCTGCCATTCCTTGGCCCATTGGGCCATCTGATCAAGGTCCTGTTATAATGTGAGATAACGTTCTTTGGCGTCCATTACACCTTCAATTTTAGTGTCATCTGCAAATTTACCAACCATGCCTCATATTCACAACCAAATAATTTACATAAATGACAATTCCTGGACGGTATTCAATATGGCCTTTTAGATCAACATGATGCAGAATTAACCAGAGAATAGGCTGTTCTATATTTAGTTTTGTTCAATGAGAAGGAGCTAATATAGGTAATATAAACAAAGTACTGTGGATGCTGGAAATCTGAAACAAGAACAAATTAGTGCTCAAGCAACTTTGCAAGTTTGGCAGCATCTGTGGAGAGAAAGCAGGGCCACTAGACTACAGTTTTGGAGTGTTCTATCCCAATGAAGAATCCTATCATTTCATGGTCACTTTTTAGTAAAAGACCTCTCAACAAAATTATTAATTAACACAGGTTTGGCAGCCCCTGTTGAGAAAAAGCAGAGTTAATCTTTCTGAAGAAGGGCCACTCTCAATAGATGCTGCCAGACATTAATTAATGAATTTTGTTACAAAACGTCTTTGAGAAAGCAGTGACCACAACAAGATGGAATTCTTCATTGGGATAAAACTCTTCAAAATTATAGTCAGGTCAAAACCTAAGTAAAACTAAGGAGGTATGAGAGGCAAGTTGGTTTCAACAGACTGGGCAACTTCATTAAAATAAACACATTTTATTTTAATAGGTAATGGTTAATATTTAAGGAATAAATGTATCTATTGCAACAATTCTACAATCCTTTTGGATGAAAGAACACAACAGCAAAGATGGCCCAACCTTGGTTAACAAAGGAAATTGTATTAGATCCTATGATCTAATGATGAGTCACAAAATTGCTGGGACAAGTGACAAGCCCGAGGACTGGGAGCAGTTTATAATTCAGTGCAGGCAGACCAAGAGATTGATTAGGAATAGAAAAAGAGTGTATAAGAGTAAACTTGCAAGAAATATAAAAGCACAAAAGCTTTGTGATAAGGTGTGAGGTCCTTTTAAAAAAAATCATTTATTTTACAGTTTGGTTTTTGAACTAGTGGGTTTTGGTTTATTTATGTGAGGGAGTTTAAAGATTAACTTGACTGTACGTTTGGAGCCATAATTGTTTGAAAGCAGTGTGAGAGAAATAGTTCCTGGATGGGTATATGAATAGGAAGGGTTTGGAGGGATATGGGCCAGGTGCTGGCAGGTGGGACTAGATTGGGTTGGGATATCTGGTCGGCATGGACGGGTTGGACTGAAAGGTCTGTTGTTTCCGTGCTGTACATCTCAATGACTCTATGAATCTGTAAGTGCTAAAGGGCATTTGTTTGCATTTGGAGAGTTTTACAAGCAGGCAGAATAAACACCAAAGAGCTATAGGCTACTTCCAGTAAGAAGCATCAGGAATTGATTTTTTTTTGCTTAGGGAAAATATCTATGACATGGAAAGATATGGTACTAGTGAAGACAAATGTAGGCCTCTTAAAATCTGAAACAGAATTGATAAAACAGAAGATGGTAGCGAAAAGCAACTGAGGAGAATTCTAGGAGGAACTGGCTTGCTCCCACAACTGAGAAGGGGATTATGGAGGGTCCATGCTCAGCAGGAAACAGAGTAACCAACAGAGGGCAGTAGTGAGAAATGATGGAGGAGGATTCTGGGAACAGCTTGACGTGCCTATCTGCAAAATATAAAAGGGGGGCAAGCTTGAGTGGGTATGGATATTTTAGAGAGGGGCTGTGAGGTCAAAGTGTGGGCTTTGATGAGCGTCAGGCTTTGCTGAAGAGCACAAGCAGCATTAAGGTACAACAAGGTTGAGATACTTTCTTTCTTTTAATCCAACTGTTACTAGAGGGCTAGTAATGGCAATTAGGTGAGTGGTTGTCTCTTCCTGAGAGGTGTGGGAGATCATAGGTATCACTTCTCTATGTCTACAGGAAGCATGTCTACCTGCTGCTTCTCTCAGATAACACGGGTTGGTTGCAGGTGGAGCGGCAAGTGAACTTACAGTTTGGAAACAGGCCCTTCGACCCAACAAGTCCACACCGACCCTCCGGAGAGCAACCGATCCAGACCCATTCCCCTACATTTACCCCTTCACCTAACACTACGGGCAATTTAACATGGCTAATTCACCTGACCTGCACATGTTTGGACTGTGGGAGGAAACCAGAGCACCCGGAGGAAACCCATGCAGACACGGGGAGATGTGTAAACTCCGCACAGACAGTTGCTCAGGGTGGGAATTGAACCCAGGTCCCTGGCGCTGTGAGGCAGCAGTGCTAACCACTGTGCCACCATGCCGCCCCTCACTAAGGAACATACCGGAGAGAGAGCTTTCTAGATAGGAGTCTCAGGAATGTGCTCAAACTAAAGGTTCAGCCATATAGATGGGTGACCACCAGGAGGGGCAGGCTGCAGGGGTCCCCTGTGGCAACTCTCCTCTCAAACAGGTATTCTGGTTTGGATGAGTTTAGAGGGGATGACCTCTGAGGTGAAAGCCGCAGCGTGATTGTCTCCATTGTAGACAGGGAGGGTTGAAGTGTAGGTCAGCAGTAATGATAGGGGACTCTATAGTCAGGAGCATAGACAGGCATTTCTGTGGCTGTGAGAGAGACTCCAGGATTGGAGAAGATTTTTCGGGACAGATTTACTCACATTTGGAAAAGAGTGGACACATCAGGGATTGTCAGCATAGCTTTGTGCAGGGGAGGTCGTCTCACAAATCTGATTGAGATTTTTAAGGAAGTGACAAAGGTGGTTGATGAGGTTAAAAAAAAAAAATCACAACACCAGGTTACAGTCCAACAAGTTTATTTGGAAGAACTACCCCTTCATCAGGTGGCTGTGGAGTATAAGATCGGAAGAAACAGAATTTATAGCAAAAGTTTACAATGTGATGTAACTGAAATTATATATTGAAAAAGATCTGGATTGTTTGTTAAGTCTCTAATCTTTTAGAATGACCATGTTGGTTTCAATTCTTACATATGTAGATCCCAGAACTTTTTTTTAGAAGTTCCATTCTCAAATGAACTTCAACAATAGAACATAGAACATAGAAGAATACAGCGCAGTACAGGCCCTTTGGCCCTCGATGTTGCGCCGATCCAAGCCCACCTAACCTATACTAACCCACTATCCTCCATATACCTATCCAATGCCCGCTTAAATGCCCATAAAGAGGGAGAGTCCACCACTGCTACTGGCAGGGCATTCCATGAACTTACGACTCGCTGAGTGAAGAACCTACCCCTAACTTCAGTCCTATATCTACCCCCCCTTAATTTAAAGCTATGCCCCCTTGTAATACCCGACTCCATACGCGGGAAAAGGTTCACACTGTCAACCCTATCTAACCCCCTAATCATCTTGTACACCTCAATCAAGTCACCCCTAAACCTTCTTTTCTCTAATGAAAACAGCCCCAAGTGTCTCAGTCTTTCCTCATACGATCTTCCTTCCATACCAGGCAACATCCTGGTAAACCTCCTCTGCACCCGTTCCAGTGCCTCCACATCCTTCCTATAGTATGGCGACCAAAACTGCACACAATATTCCAGATGCGGCCGCACCAGAGTCTTATACAACTGCATCATGACCTCAGGACTCCGGAACTCAATTCCTCTACCAATAAAAGCCAGTACGCCATATGCCTTCCTCACCGCACTATTTACCTGGGTGGCAACTTTCAGAGATCTATGTACATGGACACCAAGATCCCTCTGCTCATCCACACTACCAAGTATCCGACCATTAGCCCAGTACCCCATCTTTTTGTTATTCTTCCCAAAGTGAATCACCTCACACTTAGCTACATTGAATTCCATTTGCCACCTTTCTGCCCAGCTCTGCAGCTTCTCTATATCCTGCTGTAACCTGCCACATCCTTCCTCACTGTCAACAACTCCTCCGACTTTCGTATCATCCGCAAACTTGCTCACCCAACCTTCTAACCCCTCTTCCAGGTCATTTATAAAAATGACAAACAGCAATGGTCCCAAAACAGATCCTTGCGGAACACCGCTAGTGACGGCACTCCATGAAGAAACTTTGCCATCAACTACTACCCTCTGTCTTCTTCCATCCAGCCAATTCCTAATCCAAACCTCCAACTCACCCTCAATGCCATATCTCAGTATTTTCTGCAGTAGCCTACCATGGGGAACCTTATCAAACGCCTTACTAAAATCCATATATACCACATCTACCGCTTTCCCCTCATCAACCTCCTTCGTCACCTTTTCAAAGAATTCAATAAGGTTTGTGAGGCACGACCTGCCCTTCACAAAACCATGCTGACTATCCTTGATCACATTATTCCTATCCAGATGTGCATAAATCCTATCCCTTACAATTCTCTCTAAGACTTTGCCCACAACAGAAGTGAGACTCACCGGCCTATAGTTACTAGACAACAGAAGTGAGACTCACCGGCCTATAGTTAATAGGTGCCATGTCAACTCAGATTTTTGAGCAAGATAATAATGTAATTCTGCAAGAACAAATTCACCCCACAAATTTGTATGTGTGCGCATGTGGGTGGGTGTGACCGTCAGAGAGACTATGTGTGTGTGCTACACAATCTCTCTCACACAAGCACAAGCGTGCACACACTCCTGCAGACCGTCTCTCATATGCTCACACATATGCACCCCCCAGATTCACACCTCACATGCACCCTCTCACAGACTTATACGCCTTTACACTCCCACACAAACACATACTCTCTCAGACACTCACACACCCACCCACATGCACACATACACAAGTTTGTGGGGTGACTTTGTGCTTGCAGAATTACATTTTATTTTGCTCAAAAACTGCATGAATCCATGTAAGAGTCTGTAAATCCCTTTTTTAGAAATAGAACCAGTCTGAACATTGGGGCACAGACAGCCTCACACGGCACTTCCCACCTTCAATGCATTACCTGGGCTGACATGGCACCTATTGTTAAAGTTCACTTGAGAATGTAACTTAATAAAAAAAAGTTCTGGGATTTACATATGAAAGAACTGAAATCAACATGGCCATTCTAAACGATAAGAGACGTAACAAACAATCCAGGTTTTTTTCCAATATATCATTTCAGTTGTATCACACCATAAACCTTTCCTATAAATTCTGTGTCTTATGATCTTGTACTCCAGAACCACCTAATGAAGGAGCAGCGCTCTGAAAGCTAATGCTTCCAAATAAACCTGTTGGACTATAACATGGTATTGTGTGATTTTTAACTTTGTACAGCCCAGTCCAACACTGGCACCTCCACATCACGATTGATGAGGGTAGGGCAGTGGTTGCATTTGACAAGGTCCATCTTGGTAGGCTGGTCCAGAAGGTTAAGTCACATGGGATCCATTGGATACAGAATGGTCTTGCTAGCAGAAAACAGAGCGCACAGTTATGGTGCATCTGCTTTTCTGACCAGAGGTCTGTGACCAGTCGGTTTTGCAAGGGTCAGTGATCGGACCTCTACTGTTTACAATACATGTAAGTAATGAGGATGAAAACTTAGGGGGTCTGATTAGTAAGTTTGTGGATGACATGAAAATTGATGGAGTTGTGGAATAGTGAGGGCAGACACAGCAGGATAGAGATGAGTTGGAAAATGTAGGTGGAAAAAAGGCAGGTTGACAAGTGTGAGGTGATGCATTTTGGGAGGTCAAATGCAAGAGGAAAGTACACAGTAAATGATAGGATCCTTCGGAGCACTGAGATACAGAGGGATCGTGGGTTGGAAGTCTACAACTCCCTGAAAGCGACAATACAAGGAATTAAGGTGGTAAAGAAAGCATACAGCATGCTTGTCTTTATCAGTCACCTAGCCTGCAAAACTCTACACACTAAGAGACAATTTAGCATGGCCAATCCTCCTAACCTGCACATCTTCAGACTGTGGGAGGAAACCGGAGCACCCGGAGGAAACCCAGTCGGTTCACCCAAGGCTAAAATCAAACTTGGGGTCCATCGTCCTATGAGGCAACAATAGCACTAAGCCACCACACTGCCCCCATTTTTAAAAATGTAACCTCACCCGTTTAACAAAGTAAGGAGAAAACAAAAATAAAATACAGAGAAGGGTCACAGTGCACAATGTCAAGGTAGATGCTAGAGCATTTCAGACTGGAATGAGGAATATCTTCACTCAGAGCATTGAACCTGCAGAATTCTCTGTCACAGAAGGCTGTAGAGACCAAGTTGCTGAATAAACTTAACAAGTAAATAGGTAGACTTCTAGACACTAAAGATATCTAGGGGTATGGGGAGAGTGGAATATGGCATTGAGATAGTGGATCAGCTACCATGAAGGATACTCGATCGGCCAAATGGTGCTTTTTTTTTTGGTTTTGTCACGGGATGTCAGCATTGCTAACTAGACCTGCATTTATTACCCATCCCTAATCATCCAGGAGACAGTCATGCATCAACCACATTTCTAGAATAACTGGTAAGCCAGCTGAGTGAGAATGGTAGATTTCCTTCCTTAAATGACATTAGTGAACCACAAGGATTATTAATATAATCTGCAATGGTTACATGGTCACCATTGGGCTAGCTTTTACTTCCAGACTGACTTCTTATTGAATTCAACTTTCATGGTGGGATTCAAAGCCATGCCTTTAGAACAATAGCCTGGGGTTTTGGATAACTAGTCCGGTAACATTAACCCTACACCACTGCTTCCCTGCACAGTCCTATTTTCTCATTTTCAACAGCCCCAGGACCATGCTTCTACAATCCAAAAAGGGAACAACCAAAACCACTCAATCTTAATCCTAAAAGTTGTTTAAATTTTAAATTAACAGCCTTGTTTCACCAATGCAAAGTTCAGCCACCTGGGGGCAACACTCTTATTGAGATTAGAGTGGTGCTGGAAAAGCACAGCAGGTCAGGCAGCATCCAAGGAGCAGGAAAATCAATGTTTTGGGCAGGAGCCCTTCATCAGGAATCAGATTCCATCCAATCCTTTTAATCTTTTCAAACATAAAACAGAATCCAAACTTTTGCCAATTCATCACTTAGGGAGACTGAAGAAGTGCTTGTCACCAACTATGCCTTGACATATGATGTCCACATAGAATTAGGGTGTGTTTACAGCTCAGAAACTTACTAACTGTACCTCTCATGCTTGCATCCAAATCAATTATGCAAATGACAAAAAGTAGTGGACCCTGCACTTGTATCAACTGTTAAACCAGTTACCCAACCTGCTTTCCAGTATTCAGTCTGTAACAGAGGGTTACGGCACTCAAGGTGTATCGCCAGACACCCTACAGGCGAGTTGAGGGTTTCTTCCTCCAAAACCCTTTCACAGGCAGAGTACCAGACACCAACCACCCTCTTTGGGGGTGGGAGCCTTTGCTCATCTCACCTAATCTTTCTAGATATTTGTATCATCGATAGTCACAGGCGAGGTGCCGGAAGACTGGAGGCTGGCAAACGTGGTGCCACTGTTTAAGAAGGTTGGTAAAGACAAGCCAGGGAATTATAGACCGGTGAGCCTGACCTCAGTGGTGGGCAAGTTGTTGGAGGGAATCCTGAGGGACAGGATGTACATGTATTTGGAAAGACAAGGACTGATCAGGGATAATCAGCATGGCTTTGTGCATGGGATATCACGTCTCACAAACTTGATTGAGTTTTTTGAAGAAGTAACAAAGAAGATTGATGAGGGCAGAGCAGTGGATGTGATCTATATGGACTTCAGTAAGGCATTCAACAAGGTTCCCCATGGGAGACTGATTAGCAAGGTTAGATCTCACAGAATAAAGAGAGAACTAGCCATTTGGATACAGAATTGGCTGAAAGGTAGAAGACAGAGGGTGGTGATGGAAGGTTGTTTTTCAGACTGGAGGCCTGTGACCAGTGGACTGCCACAAGGATCGGTGCAGGGTCCACTACTTTTTGTCATTTGCATAATTGATTTGGATGCAAGCATGAGAGGTATAGTTAGTAAGTTTGCAGATGACATCAAAATTGGAGGTGTAGTGGACAGTGAAGAGGGTTACCTCAGATTACAACAGGATCTTGATCAGATGGGCCAATGGGCTGAGAAGTGGCAGATGGAGTTTAATTCAGATAAATACGAGGTGCTGCATTTTGGGAAAGCAAATCTTAGCAGGACATATACACTTAATGGTAAGGTCCTAGGGAGTGTTGCTGAACAAAGAGACCTTGGAGTGCAGGTTCATAGCTCCTTGAAAGTGGAGTCGCAGGTAGATAGAATAGTGAAGAAGGCGTTTCGTATGCTTTCCTTTACTGGTCAGAGTATTGAGTACAGGAGTTGGGAGGTCATGTTGCAGCTGTACAGGACATTGGTTAGGCCATATTGCGTGCAATTCTGGTCTCCTTCCTATCGGAAAGATGTTGTGAAACTTGAAAGGATTCAGAAAATATTTACAAGGATGTTGCCAGGATTGGAGGATTTGAGTGAGAGGCAGAGGCTGAACAGGCTGGGGCTGTTTTCCCTGGAGTGTTGGAGGCGGAGGGGTGACCTTATAGAAGTTTACAAAATGATGAGGGGCATTGATAGGATAAATAGACAAAGTCTTTTCCCTGGGATCGGGGAGTCCAGAACTTGGGGGCATAGGTTTAAGGTGAGAGGGGAAAGATATAAAAGAGACCCCAGGGGCAACTTTTTCACGCAGAGGGTGGTACGTGTATGGAATGAGCTGTCAGAGGATGTGGTTGAGGTTGGTACAATTGCAAGATTTAAGAGGCATTTGGATGGGTATATGAATAGGAAGGGTTTGGAGGGATATGGGCCGGGTGCTGGGAGGTGGGACTAGATTGGGTTGGGATATCTGGTCGGCATGGATGGGTTGGACCGAAGGGTCTGTTTCCATGCTGTACATCTCTATGACTCTAAATCTACATCCATGAGTTGATCTCTTAAGCTAATTAAAGATGCCTCCAGGTAGTGGAATTTGAATTAAAAAATCTGGAACTAAGCGTCAAACGACAACCATGAATCCATTATCAATTGTTGGAAAAACCTATCTGGTTCACTAATGTTCTTTAGGGAAGGAAACTACCAACTTTACCTGAGTGACCCCAGACCCACAGCAACGTGGTTGACTCTTAACAGCTCTCTGGATAATTAGGGATGGGTAATAAATGCTGCTTAGGAGAAAGTGAGGACTGCAGATGCTGGAGGTCAGAGTTGAGTGGTGCTGGAAAAGCACAGCAGGTCAGGCAGCATCCGAGCAGCAGGAGAATCGACATTTTGGGCAAAGGCCCTTCATCAGGAAGGGCTTTTGCCGGAAACTCCCAATTCTCCTGCTCCAATAAATGCTGCTTAGCCAGTGATGACCTCATCCCATGAATGAGCAAATTAAAAAAAAACTTACTCCAGTCCAACTCTGATTGGTCTCCCTCAAAGGCACCAATGTGTCTTGGGCTTTCAGTGATGGCTGACTGTATGGAGCTCTCCAGTCACAGACCCTGTTCTACCACCACAGGCACAGTGTTAAACTCGGTTTTGTTTCTGAGAGAGTCCAGATAAGTGTGCTGTTCAGCTGTGGTGGGGTAGGGGATGTTGAACGTGACGTGACCTGCACTGAGCAGCATTTGGATAGTTTTTCACCCCTACATCCCAAACCTACCCTTCTCATCTAACCTTCTGCAGCCAAGCCTGTTAGAGGAGCAGTTGTCCATTGTGGGTCAGTGATTAGCACGGCTGTTTCACAGTGCCAGGGATCCGGGTTCGATTTCAGCCTCAGGTGACTGAGTGGAGTTTGCACGTTCTCCCCGTGTCTGCGTGGGTTTCCTCTGGAGTATTCCGGTTTCCTCTCACAGTCCAAAGACGTGCTGGTTAGGTGAACTTGCCATGATAAATTGCCCATAGTGTCCAGGGATGTATAGGTTAGGTGTATTAGTCAGGAGTTAATATAGGATAGGGAATAGGTCTGAGTGGGTTACTCTTCAAAGGGTCAGTGTGGATTTAGCCCGAAGAGCCTATTTTCACACTGTAGGGATTCTAATCAGAGAGTGCCAATGCCACATTTAGATAATGGCTGAAATCAAAGGAAAAATAAAACGTTCATTGTAACTGAACAGGACAATAAGATGTAGGAGGAGAAGTAGGCCATTTGGCCCATCGAGTCTGCTCTGCCATTCAATGAGATCATGGCTGATCTGATAACCCTCGCTCCACTTTCCTGCTTGTCCCCACAGCCCTTGATTCCCTTACTGATTAATAGTCTGTTTCTCTCTCTCTCTCTTGAATACATGTAACAACCCAGCATCGGCAGCCCCTTGCAGTGAATAATTCCACAAATTTACTACCCTCAGAAGACATTCCTCCTCATCTGTTTTCAACGGTCGACTCCTACACTGAGATGATACCTTCTGGTGCTGGATAGAGGTTTTAAGATGGTGAAGGAGTTTCGTGTGGTAGACAGAGATGTTGCCACATGCACACCTCGGCATCACAAATGCAAGGCAGTGGCTAATAAATTCAGCAGAGAATACAGGGGAAACATCTTTACCCAGAGAGCACTGAGGATCTGGAAATCTCTCCCAAAAGTAGTAGTTGACATAAATAATATTTTTTTTTAAGAAAAGAAAATGCTGTTCTTCGTAATCAAAACAAAGCTTTAACACAGTTGCTGAATATTAAACATTGTTTTCCCCACAGTGTTTTAAAAATAAAACCTGCCTTTTAATTGTCCTTTAATATGCAGAATGTAATGGCAAAGTAATAAAACTCCAAGCTGAAGATCATTGAGCTAAATACGTGAAGATTATCTAAAAACAACACATCCTGGAAATTTTAAATGCCAATGCATGGAATTTCTCCAAGGTAACAGTGATAAAGATCTAAATATTGAAGGTGGCCTGAGAAGGTGGTGGTGGTAGATTTAATCAATAATATAATCTGGGTACTGTATTAGTGTGTTTGTAAATGGGCAATTATAATGAAAAGTATCTTTGGGGTACAGGGAAAAAGCCACAAAGTGGAGGACAAGGTGAATGAGACTTGCAGAGAGCCAGCACTGACAGGATAAACTGAACAGCCTCCTGCTGTGCTCTAACCATTCTGTGTTTCTCTATACATTTTTTGGGGAAAGTGGATATAAGTATGTTAGAGAAAGGAATAGAAGGATAGTCTGAGGTGTACACCACTAAAAAAGAGCCTTTGGCCCATTGAGTCTCGCAGGTCAAAAAGCAAATCATCTAACTATTCTAATCCCATTTTTCAGCACTTGGCCCATAACCTTGTATACCTTGGCTTCATAAACATATTTGTTAATAGGATGGGATAAGGTTGGCAGGGGGAGGACGAGTGAAATGGAGTATGGAACAAACACTAGGATAAATGAGGTGAGGTACATTGTCTGTTCCTGTGCTATAAAATGCCACACAAGTAAATTTCTGCAAATTAAAAATAACCTGCAAACACAGTCATCGTGAACGTGATGAGCAGAAAGGGAGTGATGCACCTGGTGGGACCCTGTACGTACCACAGCCGGAGAGGAAAATCAAGTCACCAGAGAAGAGGCAAGCAGGAATGCTGGGAAGGTTCCCCTCCAAGACGTAGATCACATGACCCACTGTATGACCAGGGGTTAAGAAGGCATGAAATCGCAAGTTTCCCACTTTGATCGTCTCTTTATCTAGAATGGGACTGAAGAGCAGGAGGGGAAATTAAAACAAAGTCAAACATAAATGTCAAGCTGCAGGATAACACCATCTCCCCAAACACTTAGGTTGCTGGCTACAATTTGATGCTTCAATTATTTTTCTTTGGCAATACTAGAGGGGGGGGGGGGGTATACTTGGTATTCAACTGTATGCTGTAATTGCTGTGTTTCATGGAGACAGTGTAGAGAGAACTTTACTCTGTATCTAACCACTTGCTGCCCCTGTCCTGGAGTGTTTGATGGGGACAGTGTAAAGTGACCTTGACTCTGTGTCTAACCCCATGCTGCCCCTGTCCTGGGAATGTTTAGGAGATTGTTGCACACTCCAGCACTCCATTCACAACACTGAACAAACAAACACTCTTATTGAAAGAAACTGGAAAGAGATTTTGCCCGCCAAATTCAAAACTAATGGAACAGTCTAGACAGAAGGCGAGTTGTTTCCCCAGGTCAGTCTGTTTATGAATGACTAACACATTTCTGCACGGCTGTCTGTATAGCATTCTTCACAGAAATCCCCCCCAAAACCTTTGGGGCCACAAAAGGGCACCCTGAATAAACAACTCCACTACTCTGAATGATAACTTAATTGGGCTCTCAATTTAAGAGGAATGTTGGACCGACTGCTGGGACACGGAATATTTCTGTTCACAAAGACCATTTAACTCTTCCTCAGGGATTATTAAAAAAAGCTGTCATTCAGCATGGCGGGTGAGTGAGAGCAGGCAGAAAGCTGCACAAAAGGGAGAGGGTCTGCAGGTGGCAATACAGAGCAGGGAAAGTCTGTGTGAGGGAAAGAAACTGAAAAGGGGGAGAGAAAATGGGTGATGAATGAGAGAGTGAGTGAAAGCGAGAGAGAAAGAAAGAGATGGAGGGAGAGGGGCCAAGGATGAGCAAAAGAAAAGACAGCAAGTGAGAATAAGGTAGAGAGTTGAGAGGGCGAGTGCGAGCGCTTGGGGATGCTCACTGTGCACAGGGTGGGGGTCAGCAGGACAGAGGTGCGAGAGAGATCAAGAGAGCGAGATATATGAACATATGAAATTGGAACAGAAATTGGCACTTGTCAGAACATCATAACATGGAATCCAGGGGGAGCTGGCAAACTGGATACACAATTGGCTTGATGGTAGGAAGCAGAGGGTAACAGAGGAAGGATGTTTGTCGGACTGGAGGCCTGTGACTAGTGGAGTGCCTCAGGGGTCAGTGCTGGGTCCATTACTGTTTGCTATCTATATCAATGGTTTGGATGAGAATGTACAAGGCATGATTAGGAAGTTTGCTATGACACTAAAATAGACTGTATTGTGGACAGTGAGGAAGGTTATCAGAAATTGCAGCAGGATCTTGATCAGCTGGGGAAGTGGGCTGAGAAATGGCAAATGGAGTTTAATATAGATACATGTGAGGTCTTACATTTTGGAAAGTCAAATCAAGGCAGGAGTTTCATGGTGAATGGTAGGGCCTTAAGGAGTATAGTGGAGTAGAGGGACCTTGGAGTTCAGGGGCACAGTTCTCTGAAAGTGGAGACACAGGTAGACAGGGCAGTGAAGAGGGCTTTTGGCACACTGGCCTTCATCAGGCAGGGCAGTGAGTATAGAAATTGGGAAGTTATATTGCAGTTATACAGGATGTTGGGGAGGCCACACTTGGAGTATTGTGTTCAGTTTCAGTCACCTTGCTACAGGAAGGATGTTATTAAACCGGAAAAAGTGTGTGGAAGAAATTTACAAGGATGTTGCCAGGACTCAAGGATCTGAGTTATAAGGAGAGGTTGGACAAGCTGGGACCTTTTCTTTAGAGCACAGGGAGACTGAGGGGGATCTTATAGAAGTGTATAAGATCATGAGAAGCATGGATACAGTGAATACACTCAGTCTTTTTCCCAGGTTAGGGAATTGAGGACTAGAGGGCATCAGGTTAAGGTTAAAGGGGAAAGAATAAAAGGGAACCTGAGAGCAACTTTCTTTTAATGCAGAGGGTGGTAAACATATGGAATGAGCTGCCAGCGGAAGTGGTTGAGGCAGGTACATTATTAACATTTAAAAGGCATTTGGACAAATACATGGATATGAAAGGTTTAGAAGGATATGGGGTAAAAACAATGACTGCAGATGCTGGAAACCAGATTCTGGATTAGTGGTGCTGGAAGAGCACAGCAATTCAGGCAGCATCCGAGGACAGGCAAAATCGACGTTTCGGGCAAAAGCCCTTCATCAGGCTCTCTGCCTTTATTCCTGATGAAGGGCTTTTGCCCGAAACGTCGATTTTGCCTGTCCTCGGATGCTGCCTGAATTGCTGTGCTCTTCCAGCACCACTAATCCAGAATCTTAGAAGGATATGGGCCAAGTGCAGGGAAATGGGGTTAGCCTGGATGGATATTTTGGTCAGCACGGATCAGTTTCGGTCAAAGGGCTTGTCTCTGTGCTGTAGGACTCTGAACAATAGTATCAGACATTTCCTGATTTTCCAAAATTGCCTGCCTGGGTGCAGTTGGTTTATGCTCCTCCCACATACATCTTAACACAATGCTGCCAACAGCTTACAATCATCCTCTCCCACGGGGCGGACTGTTGAGGATTCTGACAGCGCTAGAATGCACAAGAAATGTCTCCATATCTGTTCTTTTGCCAATGATCTAAATCTGTGTCCTGTGGTTAATGATGCTCCCTGTCGCTGGTGGAAGTGAGCCCATGGTAGAAGTTAATTCTGCAAGTAGCACGGTGATAAAAATGTCCATCTCTGAACAATACAGAGGGTAACTCGATCACTTTCCTGGGGAATTTCAAGAATTTAGTCTGTTTTGTTCAAGAAGAAAGACCACATTTCATGATATAAATGCTTTTGTTGAGAAAAAGCTCAAACAAGAAGTGGGAGTGAGCCAAAGCCATCGAAATACTGGTTTACAGTACATCATTCTGCAGGTAGAGACAGCGATACCATTAGTAAACAGAAGGGAAGTTGTTCTTGCCGAACTGCTGTTAGGAATGCAAGAAGCACAATGGGTAAATCATGTCCATAATCTTCAACCATTTGTTGAAAACATAGTTAATGTAATAAAAAAGACAGACTTTTGACAGAAAGCAATTCAAAAATGTGCTCGAGGTCAGTATTTGTAAAAAACAATTGGAGACAGTGGGGAGAGAGTGAGAGAGAGAGAAATTAAACACCAGCTGGAAGAGCCTAGGGGCTCTGGACACTTAAAAAAGATGCATCAGAACTCATCATTCTCACTGACATACTAAGATATTGGAGTTGGAAGAAATGATTAAATATCAGAGGACATTTAACAGTCATCACTTCACTCAGTGAGGAAGGATATGAAATGGCATTAGCAGCGTTATATTAAGAGCTGCACAGCAGGAACGCCAATCTATCTGCACCCAGTCAAACAGGGAAAATCAGGAAAAGTCTAATGCTACTGTATAAGCTCAGTTGATATTAATACTGAACAAGTCACTCCCAGAGTAAAAGATAAAACATGTGTTTTATTTCTGCAGTTTGGTTGTAGTAATGGAACATAATCCAGAAGGGGCTGAAATGTATTTTAAACAAAAAAAAACACACACACTTATCACACGACAAAAAAAAATCTATAAAATATTAAACAAAGTGGAAGCTCTTATCCAGGGAAAACTTGCAAAGAATTAGAGAGAAAAACTATGCTCCTGTAGTGGTGTATTGTGAGGCCACATTACCACAACAGCTGAATAGCTTTTGCTGTGTGATGTCCAGAGTCTATCTTGTATTTCTACATAATTTATTTCTTTAATTCACTATTAAAATAGCTCTTAACTTGTTAGACACGCGTATTGTCTTAAGTGAATAAAAGTTTGTGGAAAGATTTGTAGCTCGGGTGCTCGTTGTTGTGGTTCTGTTCGCCGAGCTGGGAATTTGTGTTGCAGACGTTTCGTCCCCTGTCTAGGTGACATCCTCAGTGCTTGGGAGCCTCCTGTGAAGTACTTCTGTGATCTTTCAGAAGAAGCACATTCAGAATAAGATTCAATCAATAAGCACATCGACCTGGACTCAATATACCGACCACTGCAGCGGACAGCTGGAACTGACAACTGGAAGCGGCAGATTCAAGCCACTACAAATGCCGGAGGAAAGATCACAGAAGCGCTTCACAGGAGGCTCCCAAGCACTGAGGATGTCACCTAGACAGAGGACGAAACGTCTGCAACACAAATTCCCAGCTCGGCGAACAGAACCATAATAAGTGATTAAAGTTTAATACAATCAGATATTATTCATTAGCAGTCTTGCCTAATGGTATACCTTGGTCAAAATGGAGGCTAGTGTTAAGGAGTTAATTCAAGGGTTTTTATTCGCAAAATGAACAAATTAAGTGGTATAAACTCCCTTTTAAAATGGAGAGAGTAAAGAGATGGTACTTATTTACTCTATTGAAACCTTTTATGATTTGGGACAGCTCTATTAAATCTCGCCTGATTAACCTCTCTGCTGCAAGGAAAACAATTCCAGATGCTCTAGCCTCCTATGTAACTATAATTCCTTGTATCTCTGGAAAATTGGATAAATTTTGTCGGCTCCCTTACTTCAAATACAGTGCTCAAAACTGGGCATAACACAACACCCCCAAGCCGAATCAGATTTTCAAGAAATCCTTTGGGAACAGGTATGGATTTGGAACAGGCCACGGCTGCAAGGAAACACCCACAATACAGACACTGGCTCTCACCAGGGGGTAGATGGTCACACAGATGATTAAACCAAGATTGATGTACAGAAATAGAGTTGAAGGATCTTTGCTGGATCTCACCCACCCCAGCACAAATTAATCTTAGCTCTATTTGCAGAAAAAGCACGGGGGGTGCATTCACTGAATCGTAGAGAATGAGAATGGAGGCTGTTTGACTGGCAGCCAAGAATCCTTCAGTCTGGGCTTCCCGACTGGTTGTAGCAAGGTGGTACACTGTGAAGCCTTACCTGTTATTGTGTGATCAGAAATGGGGAAATGCTGGAGAGTGTGGTAACTTAGTAAATACTAATCTGACTGGGCAGAGTCAACATGGATTTTTGATAGGGAAAGAGTGTTTGATTAAATTGTCAAGACCATTTGAAGATGTTATTTGTAGGACAGGTAAAGGAAAGTGGTGCATTCGGATTTTCAGAAGGCTACTGTTAAGATTCCACTTAACAGTGGAACAGTAGTAAACAGAATGAGATTGCATGGGGTTGCCACAGCTTACTGTGGATTGAGAACTGATTAACAGGAGAAAACAGTGGGAATAAACAGTGGTCATTCTCAGGATGAAAGGCAGTTACTAACGGAGTACATGTTTTAAGAATTAATGTCTGGGCCACAGCCATTCACAATCTTGATGTGAGGACAAAATGTAACATTTCCAAGATACAAAACTAGGGTTAAGTTGGAGGAGGATGAAAGGAAACTTCACAGGGATTTAGACGTGTTAAGCAACTGGATAACATCATAGCAGACAGAATATAGTGCAAATACAAACTGTCCGTTTTGATAGAAAAAGCAAGGCTGAATATTTCTGATGTGGACAGGGGCTAGGAAGTGCACGTTGTGTAAGGGAACTAGAATGTGAGACACTAAACTTCAGCAGGCAGTTGCAGTCAACAATTGGACAAGTGGGATATTGGAGACAAAAAGAGAAATTGCTGGGAAAAGCGCAGCATGCTGCCAGACCTGCTGAGCTGTTCCCAGCAACTTCTGTTTTTGTCTCTGATTTACAGCATCAGCAGCTCTTTCAGTTTTTAAACAGTATATTGGCCCCAACCACTAGGGCATGTGAGTATATTTGTGCAAATAGCTTTCTGCAGTTGTATAGAGCTTTTGTGAGAACTAATCTGGATGAATTGGGTAAAATCTTGGGTACCCTTATCCAAGGGAGGACATACTTGCCATAGACTGAATGTAACAGAGTTTCACCAGACTAATCTGTGGAAAAGAATATTAATACTAAAACGAGAAATTGAAGGAACTAGGTCTGTATTCTCAAGGAGTTTCAAAGAAGAGATGACTGACTTGATGCCTACCATGGTGGCTCAGTGGTTAGCACTGCTGCCTCACAGCGCCAGGGACCCAGGTTCGATTCCACCCTTGGGTGATTGTCTGTGTGGAGTTTGCACATTCTCCCCTTGTCTGCGTGGGTTTCCTCCGGGTGCTCCGGTTTCCTCCCACAGTCCAAAGATGTGCAGGTCAGGTGAATTGGCCACACTAAACTGCCCACAGTGTTCAGGGATGTGTAGGTTAGGTGCATTAGTCAGGAAAAATGTAGAGTAATAGAGTAGGGGAATGGTCCGGGTGGGTTACTCTTTGGAGGATTGGAGTGGACTTGTTGGGCCAAAGGGCCTGTTTCCACACTGTAGGGATTCTATTATTCATCAAGAATTCTAATAAGGCGAGACAGCGTAGAGGAGAACTGGATGTCTCCCCTGACTGGTGAATCTAGAACGATGGAACAGCCTCAGGACGGAGGGGTAGACCATTTAAGGTTGAGATGAGGAGGAATCTCTTCACTCAGAGGGTGGTGAATCTTTGGAATTCTCTACTTCAGAAGGCTGTGAAAGCTCAATTATTGAGCAGGTTAAAGATGGAATTCTAGTGACTGATCAAAGAAAGGATGTGGAAATAGAATGGGAAAATCAACAGATTTTTCAGTCTAAAATTGGTTATTTAATAAAGTAACTGGTGTGGAAAAGATCAGTGACAGAAACCAGAGTGGCAGGTTCAATAAATCATGTGGGACAGTCAGTTTTTAATAATCAAGAGAATAAAACACCCAATTTAGAACAATGCTGGGAGCACAATACATGGAGTCTTGGGCAACACAAATAAGTTGATGATAAAACACATTTTTTGGACAACTCCCTCCCCCACTGGTATTATGAATGCCACGTTGCAAGTTAATTGCTCAATTGTATACAATGCACTTAGTTTGGAAGGGGTGGGAGGGACAATGGGAAAAGGGCAAAAGTTGAATTTGCCTTCTCCACACATTAGAATTTAATGTTTAGTTTCAACAGGACACTCCCTTGTGTCCCTTCCCAGCCCCAGGGCAAGCAGTTTAGAGAAAACAGACCATTTATAAAGAGGAATTCAAATACGTGAGCCAGAATATAGACTAGGCAAGATCAAATGCATTCTCCAAACTGGTAAATATTGAAAACACAGATCAAGTCAGATCCTGTGACAGAAAAGGCAGATTTAGGGCAGGAATTATATCAGCAATAGTTTCCCTTGACTGGAAAGGTCATGGATTCAAGAACACAGAATCTCAAAACAATTATGGCACAGAAAGCAGTCATTCTGCCCATCATGTGTGCACCAGACTCCTGAGATTTGAGCGTTTATGCCTTTAGCACAAATGTAGCATAACTAACTCTCTATCAGAGGTACGGTGTCCTCATATCAAGTCAAGCCAGGCTCACACCAAAGTTTGGAGGAAGACAGTGGCACGCTGGTAATGTCTGGACTAGCAATCTGGAGAGTCAGGCCATTACTCTGGGAGTATGGGGCCAAATCCCACCATGGCAACTGGTGGAATTTAGATTCAACTCATAAATCAGGAACATAAAGCTAGTCTTGGTGACGACGACCATCTGACTCATTTAATGCCCTTTTAGGGGAAGGAAATCTGCCATCCTCACTTGGTCTGGCCTACACATGACTCCAGACGCACAGCAACGTGATTTACACTTAACATTCTGATGTAGCCAACTGAGTCACTCAGTTCAGGGGCAATTAGGGATAGGCAATAAATGCTCCTTGCCAGCAGCATGAAAATCCCATGGAAGAATTTTAAAAAACTAATCGATGCCAACATACTCGCAGAGAGGGTGCTGCATGCTCAACAGTGCTGTCTTTGGCATGAGTCTTAAACCGCAGGCCTGAGTACCTTCTGCACTAGAGGAATGAGGAGCCTTCCCCTCTGTTCTGGGATAATATTTATTCTTCAACGAGCATCTTCGTCAGGGTAACTAGGGAAGGGCAATGCCCACATCCTGTTGTAGAACCCCTGCAGCGTGGAAGCAGGTGATTCGGCCCATCCAAACAGCATCCCACCCAGGCTCAGGAGGGTAGTGAACCTGTGGTATTCCCTACCACAGCTATCTGTGGAATGCCGACTGATGAAAGTATTCAGGGAAGATCTAAATATTTCCATTTTAAAGGCATCAAGGAGAGAAAGCAGGACTACAGTGTTGAGATAGAGGCATGATCATATTGAAAGGCGGAGCAGACTTGAAGAGTCGAATGGCCTACTCCTGCTCCTAGTTTCCACATTTACATAGCTTCCTTAACGTAATAAATGGTTTCCAGACATGTCACAGAAAGATTACAAAGCAAAAGTACACAGTGAGCCATACAAGCCGATACTATGGGCAAAATGATTAAAGCTTTGAAGCAAGGTTCTGCAGAAGGTCTGAAAGGAGGGATTTCTGCAGGTGCCGAGGGTACAGGTAACTGCAGGTACGATTGTTCACGTGGGAGCGATTGAAATCAGGGCTGCTCAAAAGGCTAGAAATGGAGGAGCAGAGATGTCAGGAAGAGGGAGGACGTAACAGAAACATCGAACATTACAGTGTAGTACAGGCCCTTCTGCCCTCGATGTTGCACTAACCTGTGAAACCAATCTGAAGCCCTACACTATTCCATTATCATCCATATGTTTATCCAATTACCATTTAAATGCCCAAACGATGGTGATGCAGATGTGATGCTACAGAGAGATTTGAAGACAATTAATATTTTAAAACTTAAACGTTGCTGTAAAGGTAGCCAGTGCAGCTTTGAGAGCACAGGGGATGAGGAGTGAATTGGCTTAGTGCACTTTAGGATACTGGGAGCAGAGTTTTGGAATGGTATCAATGTCATAATGTGGAAGAAGAAAGGTCAGCCTGGACAGACAGATTGCAAGTATCCCATTATACTGCTGGCCTACAGCTTTGAGATGACCGGTTAGATGTCAGGGAGGTGACAGCTGACATAACAAGTCACCAGCTTCTGTCTTGCACTGGCCACAGTCCTGACAGGTTACTGTCCTGCTCAGTGCTGACATCTGGGGATTTGATTAGGGTGCTTATGTTAAAGGCTAGGAGAGATATCTGGTCTGAGATGGTCATTAATTAGCATTTCCATGCCATGCCTGTCAACCGCCATTTGCCAATCCAAGTTGAAAAGGGTGGTGCTGGAAAAGCACAGCAGGTCAGGCAGCATCCGAGGTGCAGGAGAGTTGACGTTTCAGACATATGCCCTTCATCTGTAATCATTCCTGATGAAGGGCTTATGCCCAAAATGTCGCCTTTCCTGCTCCTCGGATGCTGCCTGACCTGCTGTACTTCTCCAGCACCACCCTTTTCAACTCTGATCTCCAGCATCTGCAGTCCTCACTTTCTCCAATTTGCCAATCTAAGCCTCGGTGTTGCTCAGTTCCTGCTGAGGGCGGACACAATTATTTCATTATCAGAGGACGTGCAGATGGAGCTGAGCTTTCTAGCATTGTCATCCACTCCTGACCTTTCAATGGTGTCACTGATGAAGTGCTTAGGTAAAGAACATTTTCCAAGTGTATTTATTCTTGGCTTTTAACAACTGTGACCAAGGTGTATGGCGCACTGTCCATTGGTAATTTTAGGCAGCAAACCCAAATACCAATCATCTGTTCAGGATAACACTAAAGTTCAGTCAAATGAGGGGAAAAATGGAGATCTGATGTAACCATGACCTAATCATAAGACACAAGAGTAGAAATTAGGCCATTCGGCCCATCAAGTCTGCTCCACCATTCAATTATGGCTGATAAATGCTTCAATCCCACTCTCCCACCTTCTCCCCATAACCTTTGATCCCTTTAACAATCAATAATCCATTTATCTATCTCAGTCTTAAATAGACTCAATGACCTGGCCCCCACAGCCGCCTGTGACAATGAATTCCACAGACTCCCCACTCTCTGGCTGAAGAGGTTTCTCCTGATCTCTGTTCTAAAGGGTCTTCCATCTACTCTAATGCTGTGCCCTCGGGTTCTAGTCTCTCCTACCAATGGAATCATCTTCCCAAAGTCAACTCTATCCAGGCCTTTCCGTATTCTGTACGTTTCCATTAGATCCCCCTTCATCCTTCTAAACTCCATTGAGTATAGACCCAGAGTCCTCAATGTTAAGCCTGTCATTCCTGGGACCATTCTCATGAACCACCTCTGGATCCACTCCAGGGCCAGTACATTCTTGCTCAGATATGGGACCCAAAATCACGAATGTAATATTGCAGGAATATTACTGTAATATCAGCAATATTCCAGCTTCTCACTCTCAAACCGAGGGGTGGAAAAGGATCAACGGCAGCCTTGTGTCCCTAGAAACATAGGACATGGGGGCTATTTGGCCTTTCAAACCTGCTCCACCAGGGAGAGGTGATGGCTGAGTGGGATTATCGCTGTACTGTTAATCCCGAGACCCAGGTAAGGGTCTGGGGACCCGGGTTTGAACCCTGCCACAGCAGATGGTGGAATTTGAATTCAATAAAATATCTGGAATTAAGAATCTAATAGCGACCATGAATCCATGGTCGATTATTGGAAAAAACCCATCTGGTTCACGAATGTCCTTTAGGGAAGGAAACTGCCATCCTTACCTGGTCTGGCCTACATGTGACTCCAGACACACAGCCAATGTGGTTGACTCTTAACTACCCTCTGGGTAATAAATGATGCCTGGCCAGCAACACCTTCATCCCGTGAATGAAAAAAAACATTCAATGTGACCATGGCTAATCTGATTAGCCATCTGAGATGGCTGTCTCAGTGACGGGACAATGTTTTCTTCCCTCACAGAAGGCTGATGGTCTTTGGAACTCTCAGCAGTGGAAGCAGAATCTTTGGATGTTTTTGAGACAGATGTGGAGAGTTTATTGATAAGCAAGGGGTTGGGGGTGGGTGGGGGCAAAAGTTATTGGGACTGTGGCATAATCAGACCAGCTATGAATTTACAGATTGGCACAGCCAGCTCCAGGGACCAGGTGGCCAACGTCCAGCTCCTAATTTATACGTTAGCATAAGTCTGGAGTTAACAAAAGACAAAGGGATAGTAGTGGCAGTTAAGTGACAGTGTGCCGGAACAGCTCAACTTGTGACCTCCACCACCCCCCATAGGCCTGTAAATTCTCTCGTCAGGCATTACTGAGTGATGGCACAAAAGACAAAATAATTGAGACTTGTCAATGGATAGCAAGTAGTGCTTAATCAGCAGCTTAGGACTGAACTCAATCACTCTGGCTCCACACATATAAAACATGCTTCTTTTATGTTCCATAAATGTTACCCATCTCCCTTTCTGGTCCCCAAATACACATGGACACAACTTACTTTGTGAGTCCAGGAATGTTATCTCTGGATGTACCATACACCCTACAAGATTTGTAGATTTTCTTCAGTACCTTGTTCCCACCACTGTGATCCCTACACAAAACAAACAAAAAAAAAGAGGCAACAAGGTAGATCAAATATAGTCCAGATATTGGTAATGTTTGTATTAAATGAATAAAGGGTAACAATGGGTATACAGGATTGGACCACAGCTGTCAAATCTCCCTGATGGACTATATGACCTAACATCTGTGTCTTCGAGGGAGTCAAACAAGCAAACAGAAGTAAATAATCTGTAACAAGTTTGACAGCTCCCCCATTCACTATGTCACACCTCACTGGTGTCACATGCTGCAAATGGAGCCCCATTCTTCCTGCAGTCAGGTTAGAGACCATGAACCACACCTCAGTGATCCCAAACTAATCCTGGAAAAGTGTCATAACTCCAGGATCAGTGTTTGGGGAGGGGGGGGGGGTGTTGTGGTTGGGAAGAGGAAGCATCACGGCAGGGATAGGTAAAAGAGAGAGATGTCGGGGAGGAAAGAGAAGAGACAGCACTAGTCATTAGCGTGATTGGGGTAGGGGAAGAGCACGGGGCAAGGAGAGAGGCAAGAAAGGATCAGGGCATAAGAATAGTGAGAAAGCCTTGAGGGAAATAAGGGAATGGGAGGCAACTACACACTGGTGGCTTTTCCCAACTACCACTTCACTGTCATTACTGGGGCTTAAGAGAAACTTCACATCAGACGCGCCATTTGAATTGGGGGAAGGAATATAAATCTGCATTTGCATGTCACAAGGGCCATGAAACTGTTTCCAGGATTGTCCCACTGTCAAAGCTAATGACCCCTGGGGTCTCTGACACTACAGCCTTCAAATACCACTATCAGATCCCAGAGTTTATTAGTAACAGTGCGTCATTAGCCCCAGCAGAAAAAGACAGTCTACTGTTGAGCAAATCCAAGCCTCCTCTGTTTAGCCCCCATCTGGATCAGATGATTTGATTCCAACAGGACCAATTATTACAGCTGTGAGGCCTCTACAGTCCAACAAGCCACCAATAATCTGCAAGCCTGGGCTGAGTGTAAGGGATAATGTATAGTGATTACCAGGCAGCAGCTGAACAGAAGTCATTGCTCTTGAACAAGTTAGAGAAACACAAACCTCGGGAAATAAGGCTGACAATAAAAATGAAAGCAGCCTGTCTACTTACCAGTGCTTGTGTGTTGTGAGAATTGCTTCCAGAGTCGCACCCTCCTGTTCAAGATGTGTCTAAAAAGCCAAAATAAAACAGGTGGAAACAAGTGCATTGTTTGTTTGTTGTGGGCTCAATGGAATTTCTAGAAACTTGTCCAATTTTCCTACTCAATATCAGCACCAAGTTTAATAAAGTTTCCTTTATAGTATCCCAGGATAGGGACAGCACAGCATTAGAAACAGAAACAGGTCAGGCAGCATCATCGGGGAAGCAGAGTTAATGGTGAGTCGAATAGGATTCTCTCTCAAAATTCCAGCATCACAGTGCTTTGTTCTTACCTAAGTACAGGAAGTTCCTAGAGACAAGCAAAGCTCCATCTACACTGTTCCCACAAACACTCCCAGGTCATGCTGTACAAAACACTGCTGCAGCCACACTGAGTATTGCATACGGTTCTGGTCACTGCTTTACAGGAAAAATGTGGAAGCATTGAAATGGGCGCAGAGGAGATTCACCAGGATGTTGCCTGGTATGGAGGGAAGGTCTTATGAGGAAAGGCTGAGGGATTTGAGGCTGTTTTCATTAGAGAGAAAGTTAAAAGGTGACTTAATAGAAGACGATCAGAGGATTAGACAGGGTGGACAGTGAGAGCATTTTTCCTCGGATGGTGATGGCTAGCACGAGGGGACCTAGCTTTAAATTGAGGGGTGATAGATATAGGACAGATGTGAGAGGTAGTTTCTTTACTCAGAGAGTAGTAAGGACATGGAATGCCCTGCCTGCAACAGTAATGGACTCACCAACTTTAAGGGCATTTAAATGGTCATTGGATAAACATACGGATGATAATGGAATAGTGTAGGTTAGATGGGCTACAGATTAGTTTCACAGGTCAGTGCGCTAAAGGGCCTGCACTGCGCCGTAATGTTCTATGCTGAAAAATGTGTTGCTGGAAAAGCGTAGCAGGTCAGGCAGCATCCAAGGAGCAGGAGAATCGACGTTTCGGGCATAAGCCCTTCTTCAGGAAATTTCTTGAAGAAGGGCTTATGCCCGAAACGTCGATTCTCCTGCTCCTTGGATGCTGCCTGACCTGCTGCGCTTTTCCAGCAACACATTTTTCAGCTCTGATCTCCAGTATCTGCAGTCCTCACTTTCTCTCTGCAATGTTCTATGGTCTAGGTCAGGTACAGCTCGGCTTAGATGCAGAATAAAGCTCCCTCGTCACTGTCCTCATCAAACACCATCAGGACAAGGACAACACAGGGTTAGATACAGAATAAAGCTCCTTCTACACTGTGGACCATCTACTTCAATCTCAACTTCAGAAATCTGCAGACAATGGAGGAGCATTCCATTGCTTTGGCCTGGATTCAAATCAAGCCCTGATGATTAAAAGGTGAAGTGGCTAATCTCATGCAACCTGATATCCACACATATTATTCCGTGTATAGTGAGCAGGCAGACAGCAAATTCCAAAGGGCTCAAGAGAGAAGTCATTCCAGTTCCTGTTAGCACACAGCTCCCAGTATCAAAGCCTGGGTAAATATTGGCACATTTCAACCTTGTGGGAGATTTGCTTGTGTGATTTGGGAGGGTTTAAACTAATTTAGCAGGGAGATGGGAATCAGGGCCACATGTCTGAGAGAGGGTCAGTTGCAGACATGACAGTGACAGGATATACTGAATCTAAAAGGAAGGTTTCTCACACAATGAAACAAAGGGATCGGTTAAAGTGTGTATGCTTTAATGCAAGGTGTGTCCGAAATAAGAGTGACTAACTTACAGCATGGATCAGTATTTGGGGCTACAATGTTGTGGCCATAACAGAGACGTGGGTTTCAATGGGGCAGGAATGTTTGCTTGATGTTCCAGGGTTTAGAACGTTTAAAAAGAACAGGGAGGGTGGAAAAAGAGGCAGGGGTGTAGCAGTGCTAAGCAGAGAGTGCATCACAGCTACAGAAACGAAGGTTGTTGAGGAAGGTTTGTCTACGGTGTCAGTAATGGAAATTAGGAACAGCAAGGGAACAACCAACGCATTGGAGGTTTTCTACAGACCATCTAACAGCAGTAGAGAGAGATTGAAGATCTCACAGGCAGGCAGAGTCTGGAAAAATACAAAAGTAGCAGGGTTGTTGTTATGGGTGATTTCAACTTTCCCAATATCGACTGGAACCTCCTAAGTGCAGATGGTTTGGATGGAGCTGTTTTTGTCAGGTGTGTTCAGGAGGGTTTCCTTACTCAGTATGTAGACAGACCGACGAGGGGAGAGGCCATTTTGGATTTGGTGCTCAGCAACGAGCCAGGACAGGCGTCAGATCTCACGGTGGGAGAACACTTTGGTGACAGTGATCACAATTGCCTCGCATTTACCATAGCATTGGAGAGGGAAAGGTGCAGTTACAGAGGGAAGATATTTAATTGGGGAAAAAGAAATTATGACGCTATTAGACAGGAGTTGGGAAGTATAGACTGGGAAGCAATTGTTCCACAGAAAGGACACAGCAGACATGTGGAGACTGTTTAAGGAGCAGTTGTTGCGAGTGATGCACAAAATTGTTCCTCTGAGACAGGTAAGAAGAGGTAAGATTAAAGAACCTTGGATGATGAGAACAGAGGAACTTCTCATCAAAAGGAAGAAGGCAGCTTACGTAAGGTGGAGGAAGCACGGATCTAGCACAGCTTTAGAGGTTTACAGGCTTGCTAGAAAGGAGCTCAGAAATGGACTGAGGAGAGCCAGGAGGGGGCACGAAAAAGGCTTGGCAAGAAGGATTAGGGAGAACCCAAAGGTGTTTTACTCATATGTGAGGAATAAGAGAATGATCAGGGAGAAGGTAGGGCCGATCAGGGATAGCGGAGGGAACTTGTGCGTGGAGTCTGAGCAGGTAGGGGAAGCACTAAATGAGTTTTTTGCTTCGGTTTTCACCAAAGAAAGGGAACATGTTATAAATGAAAACTTAGAGGAGCTGGGATATAGTCTTGACCAGATCAAGATTGATGAAGTTGATGTGCTCGAAATTTTGGAAAACATTAAGATTGATAAGTCCCCAGGGCCAGACCAGATTTATCCAAGGCTGCTCCGGGAAGCGAGAAAGGAGGTTGCTAAGCCGCTGGTGAGGATATTTGCCTCCTCACTCTTCACGGGAGTCGTACCGGAGGATTGGAAGGAGGCGAATGTTGTTCCTCTTTTCAAGAAGGGGAATAGGGAAATCCCTGGCAATTACAAACCAGTCAGTCTTACGTCTGTGGTCAGCAAAGTTTTGGATAGAATTCTGAGGGATAGGATTTATGACTATTTGGCAAAGCATAGTATGATTAAAGGCAGTCAGCATGGCTTTGTGAGGGGGCAGGTCATGCCTCACAAACCTTATTGAGTTCTTTGAGGAGGTGTCAAGACAGGTCGATGACAGTGGAGCAGTGGGTGTGGTGTATATGGATTTCAGCAAGACATTTGATAGGGTTCCCCATGGTAGACTCATTCATAAAGTCAGGAAGTATGGGATACAGGGAGATTCGGCTATCTGGATTCAGAATTGGCTGGCTGACAGAAGACAAAGAGTTGGCTGTAGATGGAAAGTATTCTGCCTGGAGGTCAGTATTGAGTGGGGTCCCACAGAACTCTGTACTTGGGCCTCTGCTCTTTGTAGTGTTTATAAAAGACTTGGATGAGGAGGTCGGAGGGGTGGGTTAGTAAATTTGCAGATGACACAAAGATTGGAGGTGTCGTCGATAGTATCGAGGGCTACTGCAGACTGCAGCGCGTCATAGAGCTGGGCTGAGAAATGGCAGATGGAGTTCAACCTGGATAAATGCAAAGTGATGCATTTTGGAAGATCGAACGCGGATGCTGAATATAGGATTAAAGACAGGATTCTTGGCAGTGTGGAGGAACAGAGGGATCTGGGTGTGTAAGTACATCGATCCCTCAAAGTTGCCACCCAAGTGGATAGGGTTGTTAAGAAAACATATGGTGTTTTGGCTTTCATCAACATGGGGATCGAGTTTAAGAGCCACGAGGTTTTGCTGCAGCTCTACAAGTGCCTGGTGAGACCACACTTGGACTATTGAGTCCAGTTCTGGTCGCCCTACTCTAAGAAAGATACAGAGGTTTTGGAGAGGGTGCAAAGAAGGTTTACCAGGATGCTGCCTGGACTGGAGGGCCTGTCTTATGAAGAAAGGTTGAATAGGCTTGGACTTTCCTCTCTGGAGAGAAGGAGGAAGAGAGGAGGCCTGATCGAGCTGTACAAAATACAGAGAGGAACAGATAGAGTCAATAGCCAGAGACTTTTCCCCAGGGAAGGACTGACTGGTACGAGAAGTCATAGTTTGAAGATATTAGGAGGAAGGTATAAAGGAGGCGTCAGAAATAGGTTCTTTACGCAGAGAGTTGTGAATGCATGGAATGCGTTACCGGTGGTGGTGGTGGAAGCAGAGTCATTAGGGACATTGAAGCAACTGCTGGACATGCACATGGATAGCAGTGAGTTGAGGGATGTGTAGGTTGTTACTATATTTGACATTAGGATTAAATCTCGGCACAACATCGTGGGCCAAAGAGCCTGTTCTGTGCTGTACTTTTTTATGTTCTAGTACACTTAGCCAGGGAGGACATGGTACAGGATTAAAGAAGCCTATTGGGGCAACAGCCCTTTATAAAAGAAAAGTGGGCAGCTTACCTGGATTATTAGTGGGTCAGAAGGATCAACAGCCACAGCAACATTTGTGTCCAAGTCGATGATCAGGTATCCATAGTTGTCTGTCAGTATCGGGACTGGAAGAATTTTCACACCTAAGGGAACGGGGACAGGTCATCACACAGGAAGAAACAGATATGCCAATAGACACTGCTCAACTCGACATCTCAGGACCACCTTGCAACAGTGCTCCAGCCCCCTCCCTCCCTCTCCCCACCCAAACTTCACTGGACCCATCAACTCCAAGTCTATTACTGTCCAGAAACATGGTACAGTACTGGTGGGGACAGGTCTGTCACTGTATTACACTGGGGTACAGTACTGGTGGGGACAGGTCTGTCACTGTATTACACTGGGGTACAGTACTGGTGGGGACAGGTCTGTCACTGTATTACACTGGGGTACAGTACTGGTGGGGACAGGTCTGTCAGTATTACACTGGGGTACAGTACTGGTGGGGACAGGTCTGTCACTGTATTACACTGGGGTACAGTACTGGTGGGGACAGGTCTGTTACTGTATTACACTGGGGTACAGTACTGGTGGGGACAGGTCTGTCACTGTATTACACTGGGGTACAGTACTGGTGGGGACAGGTCTGTCACTGTATTACACTGGGGTACAGTACTGGTGGGGACAGGTCTGTCACTGTATTACACTGGGGTACAGTACTGGTGGGGACAGGTCTGTCAGTATTACACTGGGGTACAGTACTGGTGGGGACAGGTCTGTCACTGTATTACACTGGGGTACAGTACTGGTGGGGACAGGTCTGTTACTGTATTACACTGGGGTACAGTACTGGTGGGGACAGGTCTGTCACTGTATTACACTGGGGTACAGTACTGGTGGGGACAGGTCTGTCACTGTATTACACTGGGTACAGTACTGGTGGGGACAGGTCTGTCAGTATTACACTGGGGTACAGTACTGGTGGGGACAGGTCTGTCACTGTATTACACTGGGGTACAGTACTGGTGGGGACAGGTCTGTCAGTATTACACTGGGGTACAGTACTGGTGGGGACAGGTCTGTCAGTATTACACTGGGGTACAGTACTGGTGGGGACAGGTCTGTCACTGTATTACACTGGGGTACAGTACTGGTGGGGACAGGTCTGTCACTGTATTACACTGGGGTACAGTACTGGGATATTGACGTATCATGAAAGAAAATCCGCATTCTAGTCATCTCCACAGAAGTAGCAGGGTGTCAGAATAAGCCACTCCTGTCCCTTATATACTTTAACAACAGTACTCTGAGAAAAGCTGGTTACAAAAGTAGACTGCATTTTCCATTACTAGGGTATCTAAAACAATTGCTGACTTTCCCCCATCATCTGCTCAAGATGCTGTCTCCAGCATGAATCTCAGCACAACATGGGCCGAACTCTCTGTAAACTCAAAGCAAACTGTTCCAGCTGAGGCCATTAGAGAACACAGTTCCCTCAATGCTGTCTTCACACGTGCATCTTTCAACAGGAAGCAGCAACAGAACTTCCCAAAAATCTTGACATTCTGAAGAAGTGTCATGTTGGGCTCAAAACATTAACACCACAGAACCTACCGGATCTGCTAGAATTTGCCAATACTTCATTTTTTTTCAGAATTTCACAATAGTATAAAACCTGGCAGGCAAAATAACCCAGAAATAGTGATACACCATGGGCCTTGATCACATTCTAACAATGGTGCTGAAGACATCTGCTCCAAAATTAGCCACAGCCCAAACTATTCCAGTAAATACAACACTGACAATTATCTGATTGCACTGAAAATTGCCCATGTAGGCCCTGTCCACAAATAAAGGAGGACAAATTAACATGGCCAATTAGCACTCCAGTCTACTTCTGATTATCAGCAAAGTAATGGTTTGGATCATTGATAATGCACATATAAATACCATTTTCTTTGTATTTTTGATTGTGGACTGAACGCAGCTTCATAGCTCCTGAAAGTGGAGTCGCAGGTAGATAGGATAGTGAAGAAGGCGTTTGGTATGTTTTCCTTTATTGGCCAGAGTATTGAGTACAGGAGTTGGGAGGTCATGTTGCGGCTGTACAGGACATTGGTTAGGCCACCGTTGGAATATTGCATGCTATTCTGGTCTCCTTCCTATTGGAAAGATGTTGTGAAACTTGAAAGGGTTCAGAAAAGATTTACAAGGATGTTGCCAGGGTTGGAGGATTTGAGCTATAGGGAGGGGCTGAACAGGCTGGGGCTGTTTTCCCTGGAACTTCGGAGGCTGAGGGGTAAACTTATAGAGGTTTACAAAATTATGAGGGGCATGGACAGACTAAATAGACAAAGTCTTTTCCCTGGAGTTGAGGAGTCCAGAACTAGAAGGGTAGGCTAAGGGTGACAGGGGAAAGATATAAAAGAGATCTAAGGGGTAACTTTTTCACACAGAGGGTGGTACGTGTATAGAATGAGCTGCCAGAGGATGTGGTGGAGGCTGGTACAATTGCAACATTTAAGATGCATTTGGATGGGTATATGAATAGGAAGGGTTTGATTAGATTAGATTAGATTCCCTACAGTGTGGAAACAGGCCCTTTGGCCCAACAAGTCCACACCAACCCTCCGAAGAGCAACCCACCCAGACCCATTTCCCTTTAACTAATGCACCTAATACTATGGGCAATTTAGCATGGCCAATTCACCTGACCTGTACATCTTTGACTGTGGAGGTAACCGGAGCACCCGGAGGAAACCCACACAGATGCCGGGAGAATGTGCAAACTCCACACAGACAGTCACCCAAGGCTGGAATCAAACCTGGGACGCTGGCGCTGTGAGGCAGCACTGCTAACCACTGAGCCACCATGCTGCCCGTAGGAGGGATATGGGCCGGGTGCTGGCAGGTGGGACTAGATTGGGTTAGGATATCTGGTCGGCATGGACGGGTTGACCGAAGGGTCTGTTTCCGTGCTGTACGTCTCTATGACTCTATAACTGATTTGATTTATTTATTGTCATGCGTACCTGAGTACAGTGAAAAGCTTTGTTTACGAGCAGTGCAGACAGGTGATAGCAAACAAGGACATACAGATCGTTGAGTGAGAAAAGCTTATACAGAGACATACAGGTTATTACAAGATTAGATTACATTAGATTACATTACAGTGTGGAAACAGGCCCTTCGGCCCAACAAGTCCACACCGACCCGCCGAAGTGAAACCCACCCATACCCCTACATTTACCCCCTTACCTAACACTAGGGGCAATTTAGCATGGCCAATTCACCTGACCTGCACATCTTTGGACTGTGGGAGGAAACCGGAGCACCCGGAGGTAATCCACGCAGACACGGGGAGAACGTGCAAACTCCACACAGTCAATCGCCTGAGGCGGGAATTGAACCCAGGTCTCCGGTGCTGTGAGGCAGCAGTGCTAATCATTGTGCCACCGTGCCGCCGTGATGCACAAAGCGTGAGCCAGGCAAAATCAACATTTCAGGCTAGAGAGTCGTTTCATCAATCTAATGATGGCTGGGAAGAAGCTGTTCCTGAACCTGCTGGTGCACGTGTTCAGGCGTCTGAATCTTCTGCCTGATGGAAGAGGTTGCAGGAGATCATTACCAGCCTGAGCTGCCTGAAGAAGAGGCGTTGTTGTGCCTTCTTGACTGTCGCAACTACATAAGACCAGGACAGGTTGACAGTTATCATCACTCTGAGGAACTTGATGTTCTCCCCCCTCTCAATCTCAGTTCTGTTGATGTAGATGGGGTGGTGTACCCCTCCTTTCTTTCTGAAGTCAGTGATCAGTTCTTTTATGTTTTGCCAAAGAGAGAAGTTGTTCTCATCACACCACGTCATCAAGCCCTCGATCTCCCTTCTGTATTTTGATTCCTTGTTTGATATCCATCCAACTGCGGTGGTGTCATCAGCAAATTTGTAGATGCCGTTCATTTGGAACTTGGCAACACAGCTATGAGTGTACAGGGAGTACAGTTGGGGGCTGAGGACACATCCTTGGTGGGGAGCTCCAGTGTTGAGTGTTATTGTGGAGGAGGTGCTGTTGTCCATCTTCACTGACTGCAGTCTGTGGGTCAGGAAGCTGAGGATCCAGGTGCAGAGAGCGGAGCCAAGACCTAGGTCACAGAGTTTTTGAGATTAGTTTGGACGGGATATTGATGTTGAAGGCAGAGCTGTAGTTGATGAGCAGGAGTCTGACTTAGCTGTCTTTCTGGTCCAGATGTTCCAGGGATGAGTGCAGGGCTAGGGATATAGCATCGTTATATCGCTGTGGACCTGTTATATCAATAGGCAAATTGCAGGAGATCGAGGCAGGCTGGGAGACGGTAGCTGATGTCGGCCATGACCAGCCTCTCTAAGCACTTCATAATTATGAAGGTCACAGCTACTGGGTGGCAGAATTAAAGCACATTGCATGTGCTTTCCTAGGTATGGGGATGATGGTGGTCTTTTTGAAGCAAGTCCAATCCGTCCATGCTGACCAGCTATCCCAACCCAATCTAATTCCATTTGCCAGCACTTGGCCCATATCCTTCCCAACCCTTCCTATTCATATACCCATCCAGGTGCCTTTTAAATGTTGCAATTGTACTAGTCTCCACCACTCCCTCTGGCAGCTCATTCCATACCCGTACCACCCTCTGCATGAAAAAGTTGCCCCTTAGGTCTCTTTTATATCCTTCCCCTCCCACCCTAAACCTATGCCCTCTAGTTCCCCTCCACAGGGAAAATACCTTGTTTATTTATCCTATCCAAGCCCCTCAAGATTTTATAAACCTCTTATGAGGTCACCCCTCAGCCTCCAACGCTCCAGGGAAAACAGCCCCAGCCTGTTCAGCCTCTCCCTGTAGTTCAAGTCCTCCAACTCTGGCAACATCCTTGTAAATCTTTTCTGAACCCTTTCAAGTTTCATAATATCCTGCACGCAATATTCCAACAGTGGCCTAACCAACACCCTGTAGAGTCAAGACATGATTTCACAACATCCTATACTCAGTGCTCTGACTCCACTTTCAAGGAGTTATGAACCTGCACTCCAAGGTCTCTTTATTCAGCAACACTCTGTTGGACTTTATCATGAAGTATATAACTCCTGCTAAGATTTGCTTTCCTAAAATGCAGCACCTCACATTTATCTAAATTAAACTCCATCTGCCATTCCTCAACCCACTGGCCCATCCGATCAGGATCCCGTTGTAATCTGATGTAACCTTCTTCACTGTCCACTACACCTCCAATTTTGGTGTCATCTGCAAACTTACTAACTATACTTCCTATGTTCATATCCAAATCATTTACATAAATGATGAAAGTAGTGGACCCAGCACTGATCCTCGCGGCACTCCACTGGTCACAGGCCTCCAGTCTGAAAATCACCCCTCCACCACCACCCTCTGTCTTCTACCTTCGAGCCAGTTCTGTATCCAAATGGATAGTTCTCCCTGTATTCCATGAGATCTAAGCTTGCTAACCAATCTCCCATGGGGAAACTTGTCGAATATCTTACTGAACTCATTAATGGCAAGGCCCGGGGTAGTGTTGCTGAACAAAGAGACCTTGGAGGGCAAGTTCACAGATCCTTGAAAGTGAAGCCTCAGGTAGATTGGATAATGAAGAAAGTGTTTAGTATGCTTGCCTTTCTTGGGTCAGTGCATTTAATATAGGTGTTGGGAGGTCATGTTGCAACTGTGCAGGACATTGGTTAGGCCATTTTTGGAATAGTTTGTGCAATTCTGGTCAGCCTCCTATAGAATGTTGTGAAACTTGAAAGGTTTCAGTAAAGATTTACAAGGACGTTGCCAGCGTTGAAGAGTTTGAGCTATAGGGAGAGGCTGAATTGACTATGAGCAGCACTGCTGCCTCACAGCGCTAGGGATCCGGGTTCAATTCCGACTTCAGGCGACTGTGTAGAGTTTGCACGTTCTCCCCGTGTCTGCGTGGGTTTCCTCTGGGTGCCACGGTTTCGTCCCACAATTCAAAGATGTGCAAATTAGGTGAATTGGCCATGCTAAATTGTCCATAGTGTTCAGAGATGAGTAGGTTAGGTGCAGAAGTCAGGGGTAAATATAGGATAATAGGGTAAGGGAATGGGTTACACTTCAGAGGGTCGGTATGGACTTGTTGGGCCGAAGGGCCTTTTTCCACACTACAGGGATTCTATGGCTGGGGCTGTTTTCCCTGGAGCATTGGAGGCTAAGGGGTGACCTTCCAGAGTTTTATAAAATCATGAGTGGCATAGATAGGATGAATAGACAAAGTTTTTTCCCGTGGACTGGGGGAGTCCAGAACTAGAGGGCAAAGGTTCAGGTGATAGGGGCAAGATACAGAAGGGAGCCAAGGGGTAACTTTTTCATGCATGTATGGAATGAACTGTCAGGAAGTGATAGAGGCTGGTACAATTACAACATTTACAAGGCATCCAGGTGGGTATATGAATAGGAAGGGTTTAGCGGGATATGGGCCAAGTGTTGGCAAATGGGACTAGATTAATTTAGGATATCTGGTCGGCATGGACCGAAGGGTCTGCGCTATACGTCTGTATGACTCTAACTGCATTCCCAGTCTTTCCCTCCATCCATAACACCAATGTTTTTTTCCGTATCTGTCTGTGCATTGGGAGGTTTTAACTAGAATTATATTCCAATAGCTCATACTTCTTTATCTGTCATCACATCTATTTATTTGTAATGAATAGTAATTCTTGTTAAGTACATAAACCAGCTACTGAGATGTCAACCTGGATCTAAAAGACAGCGAAATTGAGGAATTCTGCATTATTTGTAAAATCTTTCACTTTTGTGAGGATTCTAGGTAGAGGAGGGCTTGCTTTCCAATGCACTACTCCACTTGGCAACAATCCACTCATGGAAACTCAGTTTGAGTTAGATAGATTCTGGATTAGTGATGCTGGAAGAGCACAGCAGTTCAGGCTTGGATGCTGCCTGAACTGCTGTGCTCTTCCAGCACCACTAATCCAGAATCTGGTTTCCAGCATCTGCAGTCATTGTTTTTACCTCGTTGAGTTAGATAGAGCACTTATTTCCCAATCTCACTACAATCTAGACAAAAGGGACTGAACTCCAGGGGATGAAGAGAATGTGATCACTCTCCTTCTGCTTGGATGACTGCAATTCCAAAATAATTCAAGAAGCTCAACATCATCCAGGATAACACAGCTTGCTTGATTGGCATCCCATCCACGAACTTCAACATTTTAGCAGCTCACCGGGGCACCTTTGACAACATGTTCCAAATCTGTGACGTCTACCAAATAAATGACAAGGGCAGCAGATACATGGGACAACCATCCTCTCAGAGGAGCGTACAATCCAAATTTGAAACTATGTTGTTTTCTACAACGTTGCTGGGTCAAGAATGATCAAATTCCCTTCCTACAGCAATGATAGTGTACCTACACCAAACAACGGCACTGGTTAAAGGAGGCGGTTCACCACCACATTTGAGGGCAATTAAGGACAGACAATAAATGTCATCCCAACCAGCAATTCCCACATGCCGTGAAATTAAAAATGCCATACTTCTGGTGATGCTGTTTAAGAGATAACTAATGGACATCACCCGAGAGGACGGTTTGTATGTGGCAATGGAATCCTATACAGCCACCTGTGAAAGCAGACAGAACCACCATTTATCACCTCATATGACAGGGAGTACCCGTGACAATGCAGCACTCCCTTAGTGCTACCTTTGAGTACCAGCCAAGACACTGTACCGAGTCTCTGGAGTGAGTCTGAAATCCAGTGTCAAACTCAGAGGCGATGGTGCAAATCACTGAGGCAGAGCTAATTAATTGGTGCATTCATTCATAAACCAGAGGTGTTGTCAACAATAGAACAAAGATTGTTCTCAGTGAGTGGAAACACCCAGTTGCAAACCTGCTCCTCTTGTACACATGGTAATTATAACAAAACGCGTCAGGGAGGAGATATTTCAAGACTGAATGTCTTCAACCTCATTGCGACAGAGCCTAAAGATTTTTGGAAACTATCCAAGACTATGCTCTTTAGACAGCATCTTTCAAAACCAAGACCACTACCAGCTAGAAGGTCAGGAGCAGCAGATATATCGGAAGATCACCTCCTTCAAGTTCTCCTCCAAGCCACTCACCTTCCTTATTTGTAAATGTATCACAATTCTTTCAGTGTCCGCTGGGTCAATATCCTGGAATTCCCTCCATAACAGCATCGAGGGTCTGCTTACAGTACATGGACTGCAGCGGTTCAGGAAAGCAGCTCACCCCCACCTTCTCCAGAGCAACTAGGGACAGGCAATAAATACTGACCCAGTCAGTGATGCCCACAACTCAAGAATGAACTTAGTCATAGAAATGTACAGCAGGGAAACAGACCCTTCGGTCCAACCCGTCCATGCCAACCAGATATCCCAACCCAATCTAGTCCCACCTTCCAGCACCTGGCGCATATCCCTTCAAACCCTTCCTATTCATATAACCATCCAGATGTCTTTTAAATGTTGTAATTGTACCAGCCTCCACCACTTCCTCTGGCAGCTTTTACATACACGCACAACACTCTGTGTGAAAAAGTTGCCTCTCAGGTCTCTTTATATCTTTCCCCTCTCACCCTAAACCTATGCCCTCTAGTTCTGGACTCCCCCACCCCAGGGAACATACTTTCTCTATTTATCCTATCTATGCCCCTCATGATTTTATAAATCTCTATAACATTTTTCAAAATTTAAGGTTCCCAAAATTTTTGAACTGAAAGGTTAAAACGATTAGTTTATAAAGCACCTTCAGAAGTGTCGTTTTCTATGTAATTGTGGCAATGACTTTGTACATAACAAGGTCCCAAAAAGGAGAATGTGATCAAGCTGATCTGTCTCAGCTACCTGGCCATGACAGTCACTTACTTTGCCTTTGAAGATGTTCCATCACTTTACACTCAGTAGAAAGACAGGGTCAGTGAGACAGCTCAGATGGCGCAGTGTTCTCTGACTGCTGCTTGGATGTATCAAAATGGATGAGGGGCTCAAAGTTTTGGAATGGTGCTTAAAAACTTTGTTTCTAAAGGATACTTGATAAGGGAAAGTGGTTTTAAGACAGAGGCATACTTCCATTGCCCCAAACTCTACCAAGTGTGATTAGCATGATTTTAAAGAAGGCAGTTGAGGGGGTGGATGGGCATTTTACCTTCATCAACAGAAAACTTACCATTAATGATTTTAGGACAGACAACGGAATGGCCACTTGGATAATGATCGCGAGTCTTCTTCAACTGTTTCTTGTGAAAGATGTACCCTAGTCTTGTCCTTGTATATAGCGTGTACCTGAAAAGACAGCATTGGATATTAACAGGTGTGGAAAGAGGAAGAGAAACAGCGAGTTCTGTAACTGAGTCACATTAAAGCAGTGGTTAGCACTGCTGCCTCACAGCGCCAGAGACCCGGGTTCAATTCCCGCCTCAGGCGACTGACTGTGTGGAGTTTGCACATTCTCCCCATGTCTGCGTGGGTTTCCTCCGGGTGCTCCGGTTTCCTCCCACCATCTAAAGATGTGCTGGGTCAGGTGAATTGGCCACGCTAAATTGCCCGTAGTGTTAGGTAAGGGGTAAATGTAGGGGTATGGGTGGGTTTCGCTTTGGCGGGTCGGCGTGGACTTTTTGGGCCGAAGGGCCTGTTTCCACACTGTAATATAATCTAATCTAATCTAATCTAATCTAATTACCTTAATGCTAATTAGTGCAATGATCCTAACACAGAGCAAGTCAGAACACAGAAGGAAACCAGACTGTTTTTTTCCCCTCTATCAATCAATCAGCTTGGTTAGCTTTTCACACACATTTAGGACAAGTAGAATATGAACTTAGACATTCTGGCCCCAGAACTAGGAACAATACCACTGACTACAAGACCCCACATTTTGTGGTACTACCTATTTTGGTACACCATGAGTTTTATTTTTTGCTGACTGGTTACTATGGAGGTCAGTCACTTAGCATAATCACAAGAAGCTGCCAGTGTACATTTAACAGAATATGAAAGTTTATTTGACACTAAGGGGGCAAAATAGTTTACACCATACAAGAACTAGTTGACAATCTTACTATATATACCAGAAATAAAGATTCAACCCTTTCACCCTCAACAAGCTAAGAGATCTTCAAACCTCCATGAAGGGTAACCCTCTTTCCACCTGAGGGGGCTTTCTCTAGATCACATTGCTGTACTCCCTTCTTTCCAGCAATCTTTTGCCTTCATTCAAGGTCAACTTCCTCAGTTAATGTTTCTTCATGAGACCTTTCAACAAACTGCTAACACAGCTCATGTTTCTTAACATGCATTTCTTAAACTCTTCTTGCACAGCTTTCTGTTACTGACATTAAACCACTTGGGACTTCTTTCCTCCTGCCCTGTCAGTTCTTGGGACTGATAAACAGCATTGCTGCTCTTCTAAATTTCTCGTCAAACAACCTGCTACAGTTTCTGAAAGAAACCTGAACATCCAAACATTCTGGATGGTTCTTTCTTTCCAAAAGGAAACTTGTTTCGGTCTCTGTTTCCCTGTACCAAAGGACGCCTTGTTGCTTGGCAACACTGCAATTTCCTTTTCTCTTTTCTATCCCAGTTTTCTAAAGCACTGAATAATTCACATCAAGGCTTTCTTTTACCTGTCAAGAAATAGCCTCATTCAATGCACGGAAACACGTTTCCAAAGACCATTCTCACAACTCTGAAAAATAAGATTATGTCCTTCACTTCATGACCAACACAATATTGAAATACAGATCAAACTTGCAGCTATACAGCACTCTGACCACTTTACCAATTTTGAAATAATATCCTACTTTTTTATGCAGCAAGTGGTCATGAGTGTGGAGATGGGTTCAACTGAGCACTTTTCTCAAGGGACATGTTCATCGTTGGCTGAGGAAGCATTTAGTGCAGGAGAAAGTGAGGACTGCAGATGCTGGAGATCAGAGCTTAAAAATGTGTTGCTGGAAAAGTGCAGGCAGCATCCAAGGAGAAGGAGAATCGACGTTTCGGGCATAAGCCCTTCTTCAGGAAGCATTTAGTGTGCATCCTTAGTTCTTTCAGAGAAGGCAATGGTGAGCTGCCTTCTTGAACCGCAGCAGTCCACGTGCTATTAGGAGGGAATTCCAGGATTTTGGACCAGGGATACTAAGAAACAGCGATATATACTGAGTGGCTTGGAGTGGAACTTGCAGATGGTGATGTTTCCACGCACCTGCTGCCCTTGTCCTTCTAGATGACAGTAGCCATGGATTTGGAAGATGCTAAAGAGCCTTGGTGAATTTCTGCAGTGAACTTGTATTTGGTACAGGCTGCTGATACTGAACATCCATGGTAGAGGGGTTACATGCTTTTGGATGTTGATGTCAATCAAGCAGGCTGCTTTATCTTGGATGGTGTCAGGTTTTAGGTGCTTTTGGAGCTGCATTCATCCAGGCAAATGGGGAGTATTCTGTCACACTCCTGACATGCGTCTTATAGATAGTGAACAGGCTTTGGAGAGATAGGAGTCAAATTACTTGTTGCAGACTCCCTAGCCTCTGACCTACTCTTGCAGGTTTGTATGTGGCTGGTAAAGATTAGTTTCTAATACATGGTAAACCCAGGATGCTGATAGTGTAACGACTCTGACAAGAGGAGTAATCAAGACCCACTACTCCACAAACCATGCCAAAGGTTTATGTTTATTCTTCAATAAACATAAAAATAGCTTCCAAAAATAGAAATTTGTATATGTTATCATATTAGAATTCTTTGACGAGGTAACAAACAGGATGAAGGGGAACCAAAAAATGTAATATATTTGGACTGCCAAAAGGTGTTTGATAGGGCACTGCCCACTGGGCTCTTGTCTTATGAAGTAGCCTATGGTGCTATGGAGGTATATTGGCATGGATGGAGGAATGGCTAACTAACCGAAGGCAGAGAGTTGGGAGAAAGGGAGGGGTGCATTTTCAGGATGGCACCTTGTAACTTGTGGTGTGCCACAGAGATCAGTGTTGAGGCCACAATTATTTACAATATACATTAATGACTTTAATTAAGAAAATGAATATACTATGGCCAAGTTTATGAATCTCACTAAAATAGGTGGGAAGGTAAATGGTGTGGACGACACAAAGATTCAGGATGCATACCAGTTAAATGAGCAGATAAAAACTCATCAGATGGAATATAGTGTGGGGAAATGTGAAGTTGTGTACTTTGGCAGGAACAATAGAAGAGTTGAATATTATTTAAATGGAAAACTGCAGGAAACAGGATTTGGAAGTCATTGTGCAATAATCACAAAAATCTAGCATGCACATTTTTTATTTTCAAAGGAAATGGACTATAAAATTGGGAAATCATGCTAAAAAAAAGAAGGTACTAATCAGACCAGAGCTGGAATACTCTGAACAGTTTTGGGTTCCTCATCGAAGAAAAGATAAGCTGTAATTAAAGGTAGCCATAGAGATGTACAGCATGGAAACAGACCCTTCAGTGCAACTTGTCCATGCCAACCAGATATCTCAACCCAATCTAGTCCCAACTGCCAGCACCTGGCCCATATCCTTCCAAACCCTTCCTATTCATATACCCATCCAGATGCCTTTTAAATGTTGTAATTGTATCAGCCTCCACCACACCCTCTGGCAGCTCATTCCATACACGTACCACCCGGTGTGAAAATGTTGCCCCTTAGGTCTCTTTTATATCTTTCCCCTCTCACCCTAAACCTATGCCCTCTAGTTCTAGACTCCCCAACCCCAGGGAAAAGATTGTCTATTTACCCTATCCATACCTCTCATGATTTTATAAATCTCTATGAGGTCACCCCTCAGCTTCCGATGATCCAGGGAAAACAGCCCCAGCCTGTTCAGCCTCTCCCTATAGCTCAAATCCTCCAACCGTGGCAACATCCTTGTAAATCTTTTCTGTACGCTTTCAAGTTTCACAACATCTTTCCGATAGGAAGGAGACCAGAATTGCACGCAATATTCCAACAGTGGCATAACCAATGTCCTGTACAGCCGCAACATGACTTAGTCCAGAGAAGGTTCACTAGGCTAATACTGAGTATGCAGAAAGTGTTTTATGAGGTTAGGCTTGTACCTATTAAGTATATTTCAACAAGATCCTCAACATGATTCTGAGGGAGCTTCACAGGGTAGATGTGGAGATTAATCCCCCTTGTGGGAGAGTCTAGGTACAAATGGCATAACCTCAGAAATAAGGGGTTAGGACAAAGAGGAGGATTTCCTTCTCTCCATGGGCAGCGTACCTGTGGATTTCTTTGCCCAAACGGCTGCAGAGACAAAAAAAAACTGAGGATGCTGGAATCCGAAGAAGACAGGCAGGAGGCTAGAAAAACGCAGCAAGCCGGGAACCTTAAAAAGGTGGAGAACATTTCAGGTTAACCCTTCTTCAGGACTGTCCAGAAGAAGTTACACCCAAAACGTCAACTTCTCCAACTCCTCACGCTGCCTGGCTTGCTGTGTTCTTCCAGCCTCATGCCAGTCTACAGAAGGCAGTAGAGGCTGGCTGTTCAGCATATTCAAGGCTGAGGCAGAAAGATTTTTAATTGGTCAGGGAAACAAGGGTACGGAGTGTGAACGGGTTGAATGCCTACCTTTGCTCCTGTGTTTTATGGTCACTTCTTTACTAAGAACAAACTATCGCTTTCCTGCTGCTCGGTATGTAGGCTGTCCTGTGTTGTGGCTTCATTAAGTTGACACCTTGTTTTTAAGCTTTGCTAGGTGCTGCTCTTGGCATGCCTTCACTTCTGGGAGAAAGTGAGGGCTGCAGATGCTGGAGATCTGCGCTGAAAAATGTGTAGCTGGAAATGCGCAGCAGGTCAGGCAGCATCCAAGGAGCAGGAGAATCAACGTTTCGGGCATAAGCCCTTCTTCAGGATAGTAGTAAGAGGATAGATCAGAGTCAGCATGGATTTATGAAGGGGAAATCATGCTTGACTAATCTTCTGGAATTTTCTTGAGGATGTAACTCTGTAGATGGACGAGGGAGATCCAGTAGATGTAGTGTACCTGGACTTTCAGAAAGCTTTTGATAAAGTCCCACATAGGAGGTTAGTGAGCAAAATTAGGGCACGTGGTATTGGGGGCAAAGTACTAACTTGGATTGAAAGTTGGTTGGCTGACAGGAAACAAAGAGTAGTGATAAACGGCTCCATTTCGGAATGGCAGGCGGTGACCAGTGGGGTACCGCAGGGATCAATGCTGGGACCGCAGCTTTTTACAATATATGTTAATGATATAGAAGATGGTATTAGTAATAATATTAGCAAATTTGCTGATGATACTAAGCTGGGTGGCAGGGTGAAATGTGAGGAGGATGTTAGGAGATTACAGGGTGACGTGGACATGTTAGGTGAGTGGTCAGATGCATGGCAGATGCAGTTTAATGTGGATAAATGTATGGTTATCCACTTTGGTGGCAAGAACAGGAAGGCAGATTACTACCTAAATGGAATCAATTTAGGTAAAGGGGCAGTACAGAGAGATCTGGGTGTTCTTGTACACCAGTCAATGAAGGTAAACACGTAGGTACAGCAGGTAGTGAAGAAGGCTAATAGCATGCTGGCCTTCATAACAAGAGGGATTGAATATAGAAGCAAAGAGGCTCTTCTGCAGCTGTACAGGGCCCTGGTGAGACCACACCTGGAGTATTGTGTGCAGTTCTAGTCTCCACATTTGAGGAAAGACATTCTGGCTATTGAGGGAGTGCAGCGTAGGTTCACGAGGTCAATTCCTGGAATGGCGGGACTACCTTACGCTGATAGACTGGAGCGACTGGGCTTGTATACCTTGGAGTTCAGAAGACTGAGAGGGGATCTGATGGAGACATATAAGATTAATAAAGGATTGGGCACTCTGGAGGCAGGAAACATGTTTCCGCTGATGGGTGAGTCCCGAACCAGAGGACACAGCTTAAAAATAAGGGGTAGACCATTTAGGACAGAGATGAGGAGAAACTTCTTCACCAGAGAGTGGTGGCTGTGTGGAATGCTCTGCCCCAGAGGGCAGTGGAGGCCCAGTCTCTGGATTCATTTAAGAAAGAGTTGGATAGAACTCTCAAGGATAATGGAATCAAGGGTTATGGAGATAAGGCAGGAACAGGATACTGATTGAGGATGATCAGCCATGATCATATTGAATGGTGGCTCGAAGGGCAGAATGGCCTACTCCTGCGCCTATTGTGTATTGCCTTCACTTTTGATTTCCTGAAGCCATGGTAGATTGGGTAATGCCAAGTCAGGATGTTACAGATTGCATTTGAATACAATTATGCATCTGATGGCCGAGAGCACTTCATCGATCGCTGGTTTTGAAGTGTTAAAGCTAGAGTCACACAGCACAGAAATAACCCTTCAGTGCAACCTGTCCATACCAACCAGGTTTCCCAAACTAAACTAGTGCCATTTGCCTCTGTTCGGTCCATTTTCCTCTAAACCTATCCTATCCATGTATCTGTCCAAATATCTTTTACATGTTGTCACTTCATCGGCCTTTAGCACAACCTCTGGCAGCTCAATCCATATATGCATCATCCTGTGTGTGAAAAAAACGCCCCTTAGATCCCTTTTAAATCCTTCTCCTCTCACCTTACACATGTGCTCTCTAGCTTTGGATTCCCCCACCCTGGGGAAACGATTCTTGGCTATTCACCTTACCTATGTGCCTCACGATTTTATAAACCTCTCTAAGATCCCCCCCTCAACCTCCTACGCTTCAGGTAAACAAAAAAAAAATCCCAGTCTATCCAGTCTCTCCTTATAACTCCAAATCTCCAGCAACATCCTTATGAATCTTTTCTGCACCCTTTCCAGTTTAATAACATCATTCCTATAGCAGGGTGACCAGATCTGTTTAGCATTTAGCACAGCGATAGTGCCACAAAACATGGAGGATATCCTTGGTGTCATTAAATAGCAAGGGCAATGGTTGGAATTCTCTCCTGTAGGAGATGGGTCATTGCCTGGCACCTGTGTGGCCCAAGTTTTATTTGTCATTTATCAGCCCAAGCCAATAAATAATTAAATAAAAGCTGCTCTCATTAACAATGATCGTGGAAGTACAGTGTTGCTGTAAAAACCCATCTGCTTAAGTTACGCCCTTTAGGAAACTAAATTTCAATCCTATTCTGACATAGACATCTGCTTTATTCCAACCCCACAGCACTGTGATTGATTGCTTTCTCAAACAAACAGGAGAAAGTGAGGACTGCAGATGCTGGAGATCAGAGCTGAAAAATGTGTTGCTGGAAAAGCGCAGCAGGTCAGGCAGCACCCAAGGAGCAGGAGAATCTACGTTTCACGGATCAGCCTTTCTCCTGCTCCTTTGATCTGCCTGACCTGCTGCGCTTTTCCAGCAACACATTTTTCAGCTCTGATCTCCAGCATCTGCAGTCCTCACTTTCTCCTAGTTAATTTTAACTTAGTGCGAGTCCTCTTGCAAGGATGCCTTCCTTGAAGAAGCTCTCCTCCCCCCTCTACAAGGATATCCTCCCTCCACCTATCGCATTCCCAACGCCCCTTCCCCAAGTCCCTCCTCCCTACCTTTTATCTTAGCCTGCTTGGCACACCCTCCTCATTCCTGAAGAAGGGCTTATGCCCGAAACGTCGATTCTCCTGCTCCTTTGATGCTGCCTCACCTGCTGCGCTTCTCAAACAAACACAGTCTACCAATCAATTCAGTGGTCTTTCATAAGATGACACACCACCACTTCCTGATGAAGGGTTTTTGCCCAAAACGTCGATTTTCCTGCTCCTCAGATGCTGCCTGACCTGCTGTGCTTTTCCAGCACCACTCTCACCACTTTCTCAATGACAACTGGGGATGGACAATCACTGTCCTGCCAGTAATGTAAACATTCTGTGGCAAAGTAAATAAAAGAATTAAGTGTTCTAGATCAGGGTCAGCATTCGGAACCCACAGGTCCTCACTCCACTGCATTATTGCTCAACTCCAACCTCAGAAACGCATGCCTCAATGAGATGAGATGATGACTCTGCACTTGAAATATGCATCAGTCTGACCAGCACTATTTCCAGAGTTTATTTGTTCCCAACATGGTGTTTTTAAAAATTCTTTGTCATGATTGGAGGCAATTGGTGTTAACAACATCTCATTGAGCAATGTATGACTCTATAACTTATGGGATTGTTAGAACAGCCTGTGCTTCTTAGCCCCATTTGTACAGAATTCAGTTTGTGCTGGGATAACTTTCTGCAATCAGAGTTACTCAGTCGCCAGGCAGGAAGTGGCAAATGTTAGGACCTCTTCCAAAACTCAGCAATGTCTCTTCCGCACAGGAATGTAAACCTATCGGAATTATGTCATCAAGTCCTACAGTGGGACTTGAGCCCAAAACATGATCTGTGTGCTGTGTATGATCTCATGATAGAACAAACTTTGCATGAGACAGATGATCATTCTCTCATCTCAAATCTCTCTTCCATCACCACTGTCTCCACTTTACTACCAGGGATTACTTGCAGAAATGCTCTTCTGAACATTCCATTATTCCCAAGCTCCAAATACAACAGGTCCTTCCTCTTCCTTGTTTATACCTCATCCTCCCTCCCTCTACTAACGTACATCTGGTTCCATGAAAACCTACTAAATTTCTTTCTCTGAGCGTGGGGCACACACCGAACATGCAGCAATGCAAACAGAAAGTACATTACAAAGCAAGCAATTGGAATGCTGAAAAATGTGTTGCTGGAAAAGCGCAGGTCAGGCAGCATCAAAGGAGCAGGAGAATCGACGTTTCGGGCATAAGCCCTTCTTCAGGAGTGAGGAGGGTGTGCCAAGCAGGTTAAGATAAAAGGTAGGGAGGAGGGACTTGGGGGAGGGACGTTGGGAATGCGATAGGTGGAAGGAGGTTAAAGTGAGGGTGATAAGCCGGAGAGGGGGTGGGAGCACAGAGGTCGGGAAGAAGATTGCAGGTCAAGAAGGTGCTGCTGAGTCTGAGGGTTGGGACTGAGATGGGAGAGGGAAATGAGGAAGCTGGAGAAATTGGAATGCTGGTCTTTACTTCAAGAGAACAGAGTAGAAGAAAGGGAGGCCTTGCTAAAACAATTCAAAGTACATCAGACCACACCTAGAATACAGTTTTGCTCCACTTATAGAAAACACTGGAGGCAGTCTGGAAAAGAATAACTGGTTTTTCCCAAGTATGGAAGGAGTTTCTTAAGAGTCATATATAAGGAAAGGTCAAGTGGGATATGAGATATGGGCTAAACAAAGGCAAATAGGACTACCTCGGTTTGGGAAACTTGGTCTGCATGGACGAGTTGGACCGAAGGGTCTGTTTCTGTGCAGAAAAGTTTGAGTTGTTTGGGCCTGTAATCATTGAAATTGAGGAGAATGCGAAGAGACCTTATGGAAATATTTCAGATTCTTCGAAGGATCGACAGTGCAGATTCAGAGTGTGTTGGATCAGAGGGTATACCTTGCAGAAAATAGTTGCTCATTTAAAACACAGATTAAGATTTTCTTTCTCTTGGGATGGTAATGAATGCAGGAAATCTTTACCACAGAGTATCATTAAGCAGAATCAAAAGCTGACAGATTTCTAACCAGCAAAAGTAAAGAAGGTTTTGCAGAAAAGGCAGGGAAGTGAGCAGACTGGATAGATTACTACTGATCTTACATCCTATGTTCTATGGCTTTCCAATCTCATTGAATGAACAGACTAAATGGTCCAATTAGATTAGATTACTTACAGCGTGGAAACAGGCCCTGGCCCAACAAGTCCCCACCGACCCGCTGAAGCGCAACCCACCCAGACCCATTCTCCAACGTTTACCCCTGCACCTAACACTACAGGCAATTTAGCATGGCCAATTCACCTGACCTGCACATTTTCTGGGCTGTGGGAGGAAACCGGAGCACCCGGAGGAAACCCACGCAGACACGGGGAGAACGTGCAAACTCCACACAGACAGTCGCCTGAGGCATGAATTGTACCCGGGTCCCTGGCGCTGTGAGGCAGCAGTGCTAACCAATTCTGCTGCTATTCTGCATATAGGTAGTTCTATTTTCCGGATTAGTGGTGCTGAGAGAGCACAGCAGTTCAGGCAGCATCCAAGAAGCAGTAAAATCGACGTTTTGGGCAAAAGCCCTTTTGCCCGAAACGTCGATTTTACTGCTCCTCGGATGCTGCCTGAACTGCTGTGCTCTTCCAGCACCACTAATCCAGAACCTCATTTCCAGCATCTGCAGTATTGTTTTTACCTAGTTCTATTTTCCGTTGTCTAGCCCATATCCCTCTTGAACCTTCCTTGTGTTCTTGCGATCTCACTGAATCGAAGAACATCTGAAGAAAACTAATTCTCTTATGTCATTTTTCTTCACTGATTTCACCAAATGGTAGAGCAGAATTGATGAGCCGACTGGCCAAATTTTGCTCTTACATCTTGCGTTCTTACAAGTTCATTGGAATGGCGGAGTGGACTCGATGGGCCGAATGGCCTTACTTCCACTCCAATGTCTTATGGCATAGCAGAATAAGTGACAATAAGGCTAATTCATTCCGAGCCCATGGACCGCTCTGCGGTGGTGTTGTCAATTTGGCTTAGTTCACCAGTTTTGGATGGGGCCACATTAGATTTGCATTGCACCGAGCTCCGCACGCACGATGGGTGGGGGAAGGAAGTATTTGCATGGGCTGCCAGATACCCCGGCGGCATTAGCAGCAGCAGATCAATAAAAGATTACATCCCGCGGCTTTGCAAAGGGGCATTGACTGACAGGTGCCGTTTGATTGACACGCTCCCGCTCCACGGGCCCGCGCCTGCGCACAACTCCCGCCGACCGTTGCCGTCCAGAGGTAAGGGGGCCGCCCGCCATCATCAGTGAAGGCTCCCCTTCACCCACCCCCCCGCCGCCATACCACGACCGGACAAGCCACTTACGCGATCCTAAACAGCGGCTTCTCGGTGCGAGCCATCAGCCGCCTCGGAAAGCCCAGCCAGCAGCGAAAACCAGCGGCCGGCCACCCCAACGAAACCAACACTAACAGCAACAGCGGAACCCCGAGCGCCAGCCCCACCAGGCCGTAAGTTAGCGCCTGGCTCAGCATGACTGCGCACGCGCGCCCCGGAACCCCGCCCCTTCACCCGCCTTGTATGGCGTGGAGGGGGCGGCGCCTCGCCTGATTGGCAGCACCACCCAACAAACCGCCAGCGAATACCCGCCCACCGTCGCCAAATAAGGAGCAGGTGGGGGCGGCGACGGTATCTCGACCACGCCCCCTTGTGGGAGCGGGGCCAGGAATTGACTGACAGCCTGTGCTATGTGACCCCGCCCCCAGCCGGCGGCCTCCTGATGATTGACAGCTCGACTGAGAGATGCGCTAAAATCCTTACCAGCAGAATCGCGGAGCAGAAACTGATAGCCCAGTTCCACACCCATGAAGATGGTCTCACCAGTCATCCTGGGTTCATGTTGCACTGCATATGACCCACCACAATGTTCTGTATCTGTAAAACTTTCCTTACTGGCCTGTGCTAACACCATCACCTTGATCTCTCTCCCTTAATCTCTCTACAATCTCTCTACCTTAATTAGTTTGTACAGTTTTAGATTGCTTGTGTTTGGTTAGACCCTCAGGCATGCAACTCTTAAACCTATCATGTTATTCAGGTCAGTTAGTCTGTGTCCAACTGCAGATGCTGGAATCCAAGGTAGACAAGCAGGAGGCTGGAGGAGCACAGCAAGGCAGGCAGCATCAGGAGGGAGAGGGACACAGCAAGGCAGGCAGCATCAGGAGGGAGAGGGACACAGCAAGGCAGGCAGCATCAAGAGGGAGAGGAACACGGCAAGGCAGGCAGCATCAGGAGGGAGGGGGACAGCAAGGCAGGCAGCATCAGGAGGGAGAGGGACACAGCAAGGCAGGCAGCATCAGGAGGGAGAGGGACACAGCAAGGCAGGCAGCATCAGGAGGGAGGGACACAGCAAGGCAGGCAGCATCAGGAGGGAGAGGGACACAGCAAGGCAGGCAGTATCAGGAGGGAGAGGGACACAGCAAGGCAGGCAGCATCAGGAGGGAGGGACACAGCAAGGCAGGCAGCATCAGGAGGGAGAGAGACACAGCAAGGCAGGCAGCATCAGGAGGGAGGGGGACAGCAAGGCAGGCAGCATCAGGAGGGAGGGGGACACAGCAAGGCAGGCATCATCAGGAGGGAGAGGGACACAGCAAGGTAGGCAGCATCAGGAGGGAGAGGAACACAGCAAGGCAGGCAGCATCAGGAGGGAGAGGGACACAGCAAGGCAGGCAGCATCAGGACAGAGAGGGACACAGCAAGGCAGGCAGCATCAGGAGGGAGAGGGACACAGCAAGGGAGGCAGCATCAGGAGGGAGAGGGACACAGCAAGGCAGGCAGCATCAGGAGGGGGAGGAACACAGCAAGGCAGGCAGCATCAGGAGGGAGAGGAACACAGCAAGGCAGGCAGCATCAGGAGGGAGAGGGACACAGCCAGGCAGGCAGCATCAGGAGGGAGACGAACACAGCAAGGCAGGCAGTATCAGGAGGGAGAGGGACACAGCAAGGCAGGCAGCATCAGGAGGGAGAGGGACACAGCAAGGCAGGCAGCATCAGGAGGGAGAGGAACACAGCAAGGCAGGCAGCATCAGGAGGTGGAGAAGTCAATGTTTCAGGTGTAACCCTTCTCTAGGACAGTGGCTGGGGGTAGTGGGAGCTGCAGATAAAGGGGAGGGGAGAGTTATGGATGGGGAAAGGGTCGGAGTGGTGAGTTCACACCACACCACACCAAGTGCAGCCACACTTTTCTGGTCGCCCCATTACAAAAAGGATGTGGAAGCATTGGAAAAGGTGCAGAGGAGATTTACCAGGATGTTGCCTGGTCTGAAGGGAAGGTCTTATAAGGAAAGGCTGAGAGACTTGGGTCTATTCTCATTGGAAAGAAGAAGGCTAAGTGGGGATTTGATAGAGACATACAAGATGCTCAGAGGATTAGATAGGGTAGACAGTGAAAGTCTTTTTCTGGAATGGTGGTGCTGGAAGAGCACAGCAGTTCAGGCAGCATCCGAGGAGCAGTAAAATCGACATTTCGGGCGAAAGTCTTTTTCCTAGGATGATGCGTCAGCTTGTACGAGGGGGCATAACTACAAATTGAGGGGTGATAGATTTAAGACAGATGTCAGAGGCAGGTCCTTTACACAGAGAGTGGTAAGGGCGTGGAATGCCCTACCTGCTAATGTAGTCAACCACATTAGGGGCATTTAAACAATCCTTAGATAAGGTCATGGATGATTTGGGGATAGTGTAGGGGGATGAGCTGAGAACAATCCACAGATCGGCCAACATCGAGGGCCGAAGGGCCCGTTCTGTGCTGTATTGTTCTATGTTCTATGTTCTCCAATTTCAAATAATCTTACCGCCCATCCCTGGTTCGCTTCCCAGCCCCTTCCCCTCCAACTCCTCTGACAAAACCTTCCTTCCAGTTACCAACTGGATTCATCCCTTCCATTGAGCAACTAGGTCATACCCACTACTTGTCACTACCTCACCATTCTAACCCACTACTCATCCATAACCCTCCCCCCTCTCCCTTCATCTGCAGCTCCCCTTACCCACACCCCCATTCCTAAAGAAGGGTTTTCCCTGAAATGTTTTCTCCTCCACCTCCTGATGCTGCCTGGCTTGCTGTGCTCTTCCAGCTTCCCGCTTCTCTGGTTTGTCTCCAGCACCACCTTATTTTTAATTTTTTGTAATTATCTCTCTGCCTCATTTAATCGGATTGTAAGTCATCCATTCGCCTTTTTTTTTATTCATTCATCAGATGAGGGTGTCTCTGGCCAGGCAGCATTAAGGGCAGTTGAGAGTCAACCACATATGCTGGAGTTACATGTAATCCAGACCGGGTAAGGGTGGCAGTTTCCTTCCTTAAAGGACAGTAGCAAACCAGATGGGTTTTTCCAACAATCAGCAATGGATTTGTGGCCATCATCAGACGCTTAAATCCAGATTCTTTATTGAATTCAAATTCTGCCAGAATATTACCTGGGTCTCTGGATTAATTGTTCAGTGATGATACCACTAGGCCATTCCTCCCCCTATTCAGCTGTTGACACTTTACTCACACCATCTGACACTTTTGATCATCTGCAGAGACTTGTTGACACTCCATTCACAATATCTGTATGATCTTTTGATCTCTCTGCTCTTAATCTGTCTGCCTATAAATTCTGGCATGATTTGGAGATGCCGGTGTTGGACTGGGGTGTACAAAGTTAAAAATCACACACAACACCAGGTTATGGTCCAACAGGTTTAATTGGAAGCACTAGCTTTCGGAAGCACAACCACCTGATGAAGGAGCAGCGCTCCGAAAGCTAGTGCTTCCAACTAAACCTGTTGGACTATAACCTGGTGTTGTGTGACTTCTGACTTTTACCATCGCAGTCCAACACTAGCCCCTCCATATCACAGGCAACGAGAGGGAGAGGGAGACAGTTGGCAGGGCAATGTCGACAGGTTCAGTAAGTCATGCAAAACTGGCAAGTTGAGAATAATGTGAGAAAATGTGAAGTAACTCATTTTGGAAGGAAGAGCAAAGGGACAGAGTGTTACTTAAGTGAAGAAAAACTGCAGAAAGTTGGCATGAGGGTAAAGTTGCCCCTCTCATTTGAGACAGACAACTGGTGATGGTTTAACCTGAGGGTTGCTGCAGCTCAGGCGAGGGGAGAAGTTGAGAAGGAAAGTTGTTTATGATAACCTCAGCTGGTGTGGGAATTGAACCCCTACTGTTGGTATCACTAACTAGCTGTTCAACCAACTAAGCTAACCCAAACACCCAAAGTTAGCACGTAGGTGCAGCAGGTATTCAGAAAGGCTGGTGGAATGTTGGTCCTTCTTTCAAGGGTATAAGAGTAGGGACGTTTTATCGTAACTGTACAAACTGCTGGTGAGAACTCATATAGATTACAGTTAGGAGTTTTGGTCCCTTTATTTAGAAAGATATATTATTTCAGAGTTCAGAGAGAGTTCACTTGAATGTTCTCTGATATGGAGGGATTGTCTTATGAGCAAAGGCAATGAGCAAAGGCTAGACAGGTTGGGACTTGGCTTAGAAGATTGAGAGGTGATCTCATTGATCCATTCAGAATTCTTAATGGGCTTGACAGTGAATGCTGAGAGGATGTTTCCCCTCGTGGGAGAGTCTAGAGCCAGAGGGCACAGTCTCAGAATAAAGGGATGCAAATTTAAAACACCCCTGAACACTACAGGCAATTTCCCATGGCCAATCCACCTAACCTGCACATGTTTGGACTGTGAGAAGAAACCAGAGCACCCGGAGGAAACCCACGCAGACACGGGGCAAACGTGCAAACTCCACACAGACAGTGACCTGAGGCTAGAATTGAACCCCAGGTCCCTGGTGCTGTGAGGCAGCAGTGCTAACCATTGAGCCACCCTCTCTCTGAGGGTTATGAGACTTTGGAACTTGTTGCCCCAGAATGGCGTGGGGGTAGAGTCATAGGAGTTTACAGCATAAAAGCAGGCCCTTCAGCCCAACTTGTCCATGGCACCCAATTGTCACAATTCGTCTAAGTCCCACTTGCCTGCGTTTTGTCCGTATCCATCTATACCTACCCCATCCATGCACCCGCATGAACAATTCTTAATTGACAAAATTGTACTCGCTTCCACCAGGCAGCCCGCGCCAGACACTCACCACCCTCTGTGGTGAAAAAAGTTGCCCCTCTGGGCCCTTTTGTATCTCTCCCCTCTCACCTTAACCAACCACATTGCATGGGTTTGGAGGGAATTATCTATGAGGAGAGGTTGGACAAATTTGGGTTTGTTTTAACAAAGGATGAGGGGCAATCTAATAGAAGTTTACAATATTGTGAGAGGCACAGATCAAATGGAGAGTTGTAGTTTTTTTTCCCCAGGGTAGAAATATCAATTACTAGGAGACATAGGGTTAAGGTAAAAAGGGATAAGTTTAAAGGAGATGTGAGAAACATGTTTTGTTTTAAGAAAATCCTTATTAGTCAAGAAATGGCTTTGAGGAAATTGAGGGGATTAGAACCCGATGAGACCCCAATCTGTTTAAGGGCTGAGATAGACAGATTCTTGATCAGTTGGGGAATGAAGGGGTACAGGGAAAACACAGGAACATGGACCATTTCTGTACCATCTCCAAAGCCATCACAAATTTTCTGACTACAGCAAACAGGGGTCGACACAGTTGAATTTGAAGCTGAATCTTTTTCATAATTGATTCATGGGACATGAGTGTCATTGGCGAGGCCAGTATTTATTGCCCATCCCTAAATGCCGTGAGTCAAGTGATTTACTTGGGCCATTTCAGAGTCAACCACATCGGTGTATTGACTTGGAGTCATAGAATCATAGAGATGTACAGCACAGAAACAAACCCTTCGGTGCAACTCGCCAATGCCACCCAGATATCCTAAGCTAATCTATTCTCGTTTGCCAGCACTTGGCCCTTATCTCCCAAACACTTCCTGTTCATGTACCCGTACAGATGCCTTTTAAATGCTATGATTATACCAGCCTCCACCACTCCCTCATTCCATATGTGCACCACCTTCTGCATGAAAACGTTGCCCCTCAGGTCCCTTTAAAATCTTTCCCCTCTCACCTTGATACTGGCTTGTTCTGGACTGCCCCACCCCAGGGAAGGGACTTTGTCTATTTATCCTATCCATGCCCCTCATGATTTTTATAAACCTCTATAAGGTCACCCCTCAGCCTCCGATGTATACAGCCTCCCCCTATAGCTCAACATCCTTGTAAATCTTTTCTGACCACTTTCAAGTTTCACAACATCCTTCCGATAGGAAGGAGACCAGAATTGCATGCAATATTCCAAAAGTGGCATAACGAATGTCCTGCACAGCTGCAACATGACCTCCCAACTCCTGTACTCAATACTCTGACCAATAAAGGAAAGCATACCAAACGCCTTCTTCTATCTACCTGTGACCACTTTCAAAGTACTATGAACCTGCACTCCAAGGTTTCTTTGTTTAGAAACACGTCCAGGTCCTTACCATGAAGTGTATAAATCCTGCCCTGATTTGCCTTTCCAAAATGCAGCACCTCACGTTTATCTAAATTAAACTCCATCTGCCACTTCCCACCCATTGGCCCATCTGATCAAGATCCTGTTGTAATCTGAGGTAACCTTCTTTGCTGTCCACTACACCTCCAATTTTGGTGTCATCTGCAAACTTACTAACCATACCTCCTATGTTCACAAATCATTTATATAAATGACAAAAAGCAATGTACCCAGCACTAATCCACAGGCCTCCAATCTGAAAAGCAACCCTCCACCACCACCCTCTGTCTTCTACCTTTGAGCCAGTTCTGTATCCAAATGGTGAGTTCTCACTGTATTCCACGAGATCTAACCTTGCTAATCAGTCTCCCATGGGGAACCTTGGTGAATGCCTTACTGAAGTCCATATAGGCCACGTTCACTGCTCTGCCCTCATCAATCCTCTTTGTTACTTTTTAATGTATAGCTAAAACCTGGTAAGAATGACAGATTTCCTTCCATAATGAGAGCTGATGAACCACATGGACTTTTTTGGTGATTGTGAATAGTTGCCATGGTCACCATTATTGAGACTAGCTTCCAATTCCAGATGGATTAATTGAAATTAAATTCCACCAGCTTGGCAGCAGATTTAAACCCCTGCTCTTAGTGTGACAATCTCGTCCTCAGGATTTCCCATTTCAGTGGAATAACCACAATATTGCCTCCCTCTGTAAGGGAGCCCAATAAGATTTACAGCAGCCAGATAACAACGATCAGCTGAAGATAATTGACCTGAAAATGTCCCATAATTAACTCTTGCTGTAAGGATTTTTGGTTCACATGATCCACAATCAACCTTTGTTTCTTTAAAATAGAGATGGCTAGAGACAACAAGCTATTTTTTTCTTCCTTTTTACTCACATGTAAATAGAGTGAAATCACAGGATTTCTGCTTATATTTTTAATCTGCCCAGCCACTTTCAATGATTTTTTTCACATAATACACTTCCCTCTTCTTGCACCTTTGAAAGTCTCCCCTTTTTCCTTTCAATTGCAATTTTTGAGAAGATGCCCCCCAAAATTAATTAAAGAATTAAAATGTGTTTTATTTCTTCTGCGTCACACACAATCGTTGTGTCACGCTTACAACATTCAGCAGTTCCCATATTCCCCATTTTTAAAAAATTAATTCCATGTCAAACTAATTACGAAACAACTAAAGAACAGAGAAAGGCCCTTCGGCCCATTGTCTGGCCTGGTCAAAAACAGGTGCCCAACTATAATCTAACTTTCATTAAGATCATCTCTTTTTATTCTTGTGCTTTTAAAAACTGTGGGCAGAAATGAGAAAGAACAGTTTGAAACCAGGGATTTATAAAGATGGCTGTATGTTTGTAAGTAAGCAATTTGATACTTATTGTGAAATGTGTTGGCATATCTGTGGGTTCCAGCAATGTGCAGTCAAAATGGAGTGTTTATAAATGAAGCTGATTTATTTGCGGACGAGGTGCCAATTACCAATGACAACGATATACTGCCTGCCTGTCTGCCTGTCTGTATGTCTGCCTGCCTGTGTCTGCCCACCTGTCTCTCCGCCTGCCTGTCCGCCTGCCTGTCTTTCTGCCTGCCTGTTTGCCTGTCAGTCTGTATGTTTTCCTGCCTGTCTGCCTGCCTGTCTGTCCGCCTGCCTGCCCGCCTGCCTTTCTGCCTGCCTGTCCACCTTTCTGCCTGTCAGTCTCCCTGCCTGTCAGTCTGCCTGTCTGTCTGTCTGTCTTCCTGCTCGTCTGCCTGCCCGCCTCTCTGCCTGCCTGCCTGCCCGTCTGCCTACCTGTTCTCCTGCCTGTCTGCCTGCCCGCCTCTCTGCCTGCCTGTCTGCCTGACTGTCTGCCTACCTGCCCATCTGCCTGCCCGACTGTCTGTCTGCCTGCCTTTTCTCCTGTCTGCCTGCCTGCCTGTCTGCCTGCCTGTCTGTCTGCCTGCCTGCCTGCCTCTCTGCCTGCCTACCTCTCTGCCTGCCCGCCCGTCTGCCTGACTGTCTGTCTGCCTGTTCTCCTGCCTGCCTGCCTGCTTGTCTTCCTGCCTGTCTGTGTGTCTGTCTGCCTGCCCGCCTCCCTGCCCACCTGCCTGCCCGCCTACCTGGCTGCCCATCTTCCTGCCCTTCTGCCTGTCTGTCTGTCTGTCTGCCTGTCTGCCTTTTTGTCTGCCCTTCTGCCTGCCTGCCTTTCTATCTGCCTGTCTGCCTTTCTGTCTGCCTGCCTGTCTGCCTTCCTTTCTGCCTTCCTGCCTGCCTTTCTGCCTGTCTGTCTGCCTGTCTGTGTGTCTGTCTGCCTGCCTGTCTGCCTTCCTGCCTGTCTAACTTCCAGCCTGTCTGCCAGCCTGTCTGTCTGCCTGCCTGCCTGCCTGCTTATGGCAATGTGATTAGTTGTCAGGTAACTGAACAGTTTGTGCTGTAAGCCAAACATGTTTGTCATGTTTCTCTGTTTATAGTTGTTTGTGTGAGCATATGTGTGTGCGCGCGCGTCAGTGTCTGTGTATGCGTGTGCGCATCTGTGTGTGTGTGCGCGTGTTTGTCTGTGTGCATCTGTGTGTGCGTGTATTTGTGTGCGTGTTTGTGTGTGTGTGCGTGTTTGTCTGTGTGCACCTGTGTGTGTATTTGTGTGTGCGCGTCTGTGTGTGTGCATGTTTGTCTGTGTGCATCTGTGTCTGTGTGTGTATTTGTGTGTGTGTGCGCATCTGTGTATGCGTGTTTGTCTGTGTGCATCTGTGTCTGTGTGTGTATTTGTGTGTGTGTGTGTGTGCGTGGCTGTGTGCATGTTTGTGTGTGTGTGTGTGCATCTGTGTCTGTGTATATTTATTTGCTTGTGTGTGTGTGCATGTAAGGGGAAGTTTGTAAGGGGTTTAGCATTTTAATTTGTCAGGTTTATTTAATTTAGTTTAATTGCTTGCCTGTAGCTGGAGTCAAACGAAATAGTGATTTCTTGTTCAGTACAGAAACCTGGTCGGGGATTTCTATTAATCTGGGTCCGAAAATTGGGCAGTTTTGGAGATTTCTTATATTTCTTTCAAATAATTTAACTTGTAAGAAACTTTTGTGACAACGTTTGGAATAATGGGACTTGATATCCAGTGCAGTACTTCAGTGAGTCATAACAAAAAAGAAAATTGTTATCCGTATTTGTATAAGTCAAATTCCATTTCTCAACTAAAATCTTTATAAATTGAGAAACCCCCTCTGTAAGGAATCTGATCATTTATTGGGATATCATTCCTCTTTGTAATGAGTCTGACATTTGCACCTTTACCCACAGACCCCCAAAGGTGACAAAGGGTAACACATAGTTTTCAGACTGATGTGATGGTAGTCAGCTGGGCCAAGTGGATTATACTTCCTGCTTTATGTGTGAGGCATAGACATACCAGGTATCCCAGACAAATACATCTCCAGGAAGTGATGCTTTAATTGGCAGCTCACTGCTGCCTCATGAGAATCTCGACTTGAACAAAGAGACCTTGGAGTGCATGTTCATAGTTCTTTGAAAGTGGAGTCGCAGGTAGATAGGATAGTGAAGAAGGTGTTTGATATGCTTTCCTTTATTGGGCAGTGTATTGAGTACAGGAGTTGGGAGGTCATGTTGCGGCTGTACAGGACATTGGTTAGGCCACTGTTGGAATATTACGTGCAATTCTGGTCTCCTTCCTATCGGAAAGATGTTGTGAAACTTGACAGGGTTCAGAAAAGATTCGCAAGGATGTTGCCAGGGTTGGAGGGTTTGAGCTATAGGGAGAGGCTGAACTATGGGGGTTGTTTTCCCCTGGAGCGTCGGAGACTGAGGGGTGACGTTACAGAGGTTTATAAAATCATGAGGGGCATGGATAGGGTAAATAGGCAAAATCTTTTCCCTGGGGTTAGGGAGTCCAGAACTAGAGGGCATAGGTTTAGGGTGAGAGGGGAAAGATATAAGAGAGACCTAAGGGGCAACATTTTCACGCAGAGGGTGGTACGTGTACGGAATGAACTGCCAGAGGAAGTGGTGGAGGCTGGTACAATTGCAATATTTAAAAAGCATCTGGATGGGTATATGAATAGGAAGGGTTTGGAGGGATATGGGCCAAGTGCTGGCAGGTGGGACTAGATTGGGTTAGGATATCTGGTCGGCATGGACGAGTTGGACCGAAGGGTCTGTTTCCATGCTGTACATCTCTATGACTCTATGAATCTAAATACATAAACGCTGCACCGAGCTGCTCTCGACGTTAAGTTAAGCCTTGCTAGATCACTCCCATGATGCTGCTACAAATGTCATTGTAGCCCACAATGTTTCAGGCCCCTATAGCATTCCTCCCCTTGTTTAGAACAGTCATTACGTCATGATAAGTTCCAAAAAAGGTTATATTAAGCTTGCTCTTTCTCTGAAGGTACTGCCAGACCTGCTGAGTTTCCCCAAAGCTTTCTGTTTTATAAATATTGCTTGGAGAAAATCTGTCAACTTCCACAGTCTCACTCCTCTCATCCAAGACCCAGTGTTTCCTCTGCTCCCTGTATGCATGGACATTTTCTAACAACCTGTCCAGAGATGTTATGACACACGTGTGGAGGAGATGGGTAACAAGCTTTCTTGGACTCTTCATGTGGACGCACTGGTTACAAAGGCCCAACCACGTCTCCTCTTCCTCAGGCAGCTGAGGAAATTTGGCATGACGGCGAATACCCTTCCCAACTTTTATAGGTACGCCATCGAGGGCATTCTGTCTGGGTGTATCACTACCTGGTACGGCAACTGTACCATTGAAGATCGGAGACGGTTACAGAGAGTGGGGAACTCAGCCCGGACAATCACAAAGGCCAACCTCCCATCTATAGAATCCACCTACCAGGCCCAATGTCAAGGAAAAGCCGCCAGCATTCTCAAAGATCCATCCCACCCTGGCAATGTTTTTCTACAACCTCTACCATCAGGGAGAAGGTACAGAAGCCTGAACACACGCACCAGCCGGTTTCTACCCTGAATACTGAATGGACTCACAAACTCTTAACGTTCGCCTGTACCTGTGTTTTTGTTTTGCCGCTGTTTACCTATTATTTACTATCTATGTGATTTAACTCTGTGATCTGCCTGTATTGCTCGCAAGACAAAGCTTTTCACTGTGCCTCGGTACACGTGACAATAAATTCAATTCAATTCAGTTCAATTGAACCTTACAGGCTCAGAGTTAGGGACTCTACTGCTGCACCACAAGAGCCCAACTGTGTTTACACACAGCAACCAGCCAGCTCACACTGGGGTATTGAACCCAAGTCCCTCGCATTTCTCTCACACCCCTATACTAATGTGAGTCTATATTCCCGATATGTATGTATTTAGCAAAATCTTTAGTGAAGGTAAAATCGCCATAGTTTCAGAGGACCACTCTATCGTTTGAGAGAGACAGAGAGAGAGAGAGAGAGACACACAGACAGACAGACAATTGGTGGTGAGTTTAACCTGAAGGTCTCAAGTGATTGGTTCCCTATATGGGTTTCATTTCCATTAGCAGATCACCCATGGTATTTTTCATCTAGTAACCCCCCCACCGGTAAATCAGACACATTCTCCAATTGTTCAAATTACATGCAGAGCCAATTTAGGATAATGCAGCAACACTAGAGGTGAAGGAGAGTTAGGCAGGGATGGAAGGGCTCAAACAAAATGGTATTGGATGCGAAGACAAAGCACGTCTCTCTCTCTCTCTCTCTAAAGGCATTGGGAGTATTGATAAGCACTGTGCACTCCCTCTCGAAGGACACACAGGCACTAATGTAGCTGTTAAAGATTGACAGACAGTTGGTAGCTATGACCCTCCACTCCTGGGCCCGCTGCCTGGACCTGTTAATGGTCACTTTGGCCAGGCTCAGGAGGAGATCACCTGATGTACTCACTCCCCTCCGCACTGAATACAAGAGCCATGTTGAATATTTTCTAATCAACCTGTTCAGAAACGATACTCCAAAAATGTGCAGATTCGGTCGATTGCTGTGCTAAATTGCCCAGAGTGTCCAGGGATGAGTCGCTTAGGTGGGTTGGCTTTGGGAAATGCAGGGTTACAGCTATGGGTAGGGAGCTGGGTCTGAGTGGGATACTGTTTGGAGGGTTGGTGTAGACCCGATGGGCCAAGTGGCCTCTCTCTGCACTGGAGGGATTCTATGATTGCACTACATCTCTGGAGCAGGAGAGAGTTGAACCCAGGACTTCCAGCTCAGAGATAGGAAGCTACCCATGCACCACAAAACCTTTACAAGAACCCTAGTGTGATAATGGCACCATTGATTATTAAATTCCTTTACCCCCGTACGAGGCAACTCCTAGGCAGACAGGGCTTGTACGGCCCCAGCCCTTCCACTCCAGTGGTTGGGACACTACCAATGTGCCTCCAGACCTTATTTTACAAGAGCCCTGGCTTTCTTTTTGAAATTAACTTTGCTTTTATGAGGTAAATTCATTGAAATTCTGAAGTTAAATAGAAGGTATAGATCAGTCATGCTTGACTTAAGCAGCCAAACAGCCGAGAGGGGCTGAATGGCCTCCCACTCATTTATACAGTTTATCTAGATCCTGTTATACTCCAAGGTAACCTTCTTCACTGTCCACTGTACCACCAATTTTGGTATCATCCACAAACTTACTAACCAAGCTTTCTATATTCTCATCCAAATTGTTTATATAAATGATGAACATCAGTGGACCCAGCACCGATCCTTGTGGCACACCACTGGTCACAGGCCTCCAGCCTGAACAACAACCCTCTCGCACCACCCTCTGCCTCTTAACCAGCCAAGTTTGTATCCATTTGGCTAGTTATCCCTGTATTCCATGTGACCTAACCTAACTAATTAGTCTACCATGCAGAACCTTGTCAAAGGTGTGGGTGGCTCAGTGGTTAGCACTGCTGCCTCACAGCACCAGGGTCCCAGGTTCAATTCCAGCCTCGGGCGACTGTCTGTATGGAGTTTGCACATTCTCACTGTGTCTGCGTGGGTTTCCTCCCACAGTCATAAAGATGTGCAGTTCAGGTGAATTGGCCATGCTAAATTACCCATAGTGTTAGGTGCATTAGTCAGAGGGAAATGGGTCTGGGTGGGTTACTCTTCGGAGGGTTGGTGTGGACTGGTTGGGCTGAAGGGCCTGTTTCCACACTGTAGGGAATCTAATCTAAAGTCCATGTAGATAGTATCTACTGCCCTGGAAAAAGCACAACAGGTCAAGCAGCATCAGGAGAGACGACATTTTAGGCAGGACCCTTCAGCAGGACTCTGACTTTCCAGCATCTGCAATCCTCACTATCTCCAACATTACTGTACTGCTTTCATCTATCCTCTTGGTCGCCTCTCCAACAAACTCAATCAAATTCGTGAGGCATGATTTCCCATGCACAAAGTTATGTTGACTGTCCCGAATCAGTCCTTGTGTTTCCAAGTGCATGGAGATCCTGTCTCTCAGAATCCCCTCCAACAACTTACCTACCGCTGACGTCAGGCTCACCGCTCCGTAGTCACCTGGCTTTTTCCTGCAGCCTTCCTTACATAATGGCACAACATTAGCCATCCTCCAGTCTTCGGACACCTCACCCATGGCTGTCAATGATACAAATATCTCCACCTGGGGCCCCACAATTTCTTCACTAGCTTCCCACTTGATCAGGTCCCAGGAATTTATCTACCTTTATACATTTTAAGACCTCCAGCACTTTCTGATCTGTGATGTGGACCTTACTATTTCCTTCCCCCAGTTTCCTAGCTTCCCTATCTTTCTCCGTGGTTAAGATCTCTCCAGCCTCCCGCAGTGCCACATAGAGACAGCCCTGCTGACCTTTACAGGGCCTTAATCTCTCCCTAGTTATTCTTTTACTTGTAGAAATCCCTTTGGATTCTGAATTGAATTTATTGTCACGTGGACCGAGGCACAGTGAAAAGCTTTGTCTTGTGAGCAATACAGGCAGATCACAGAGTTAAGTAGCATAGATAGTAAATAATAGGGAAACAGTGGCAAAAACAAAAACACAGGTACAGGCAAATGTTAAGAGTTTGTGACTCCATTCAGTATTCTAACAACAGTAGGGTAGAAACTATTGCGAAACCGGCTGGTGCGTGTGTTCAGGCTTCTGTACCTTCTCCCCAATGGTAGAGGTTGTAGAAAAACATTGCCAGGGTGGGATGGATCTTTGAGAATGCTGGCGGCCTTTCCTTGACAGAGGGCCTGGTGGATGGATTCTATAGATGGGAGGTTGGCCTTTGGGATTGTCTGGGCCGAGTTCACCACTCTCTGTAACCATCTCCGATCTTGAATGGTACAGTTGCCGTACCAGGTAGTGATACACCCAGACAGAATGCCCTCGATGGCGTACCTATAAAAGTTGGGAAGGGTATTCGCTATCATGCCAAATTTCCTCAGCTGCCTGAGGAAGAGGAGACGTGGTTGGGCCTTTGTAACCAGTGCGTCCACATGAAGAGTCCAAGAAAGCTTGTTACCCATCTCCTCCACACGTGTGTCATAACATCTCTGGACAGGTTGTTAGAAAATGTCCATGCATACAGGGAGCAGAGGAAACACTGGGTCTTGGATGAGAGGAGTGAGACTGTGGAAGTTGACAGATTTTCTCCAAGCAATATTTATAAAACAGAAAGCTTTGGGGAAACTCAGCAGGTCTGGCAGTACCTTCAGAGAAAGAGCAAGCTTAATATAACCTTTTTTGGAACTTGTCATGACGTAATGACTGTTCTAAACAAGGGGAGGAATGCTATAGGGGCCTGAAACATTGTGGGCTACAATGACATTTGTAGCAGCATCATGGGAGTGATCTAGCAAGGCTTAACTTAACGTCGAGAGCAGCTCGGTGCAGCGTTTATGTATTTAGATTCATAGAGTCATAGAGATGTACAGCATGGAAACAGACCCTTCGGTCCAACCTGTCCATGCCGACCAGATATCCCAACCCTATCTAGTCCCACCTGCCAGCACTTGGCCCATATCCCTCCAAACCCTTCCTATTCATATACCCATCCAGATGCTTTTTAAATTTTGTAATTGTACCAGCCTCCACCACTTCCTCTGGCAGCTCATTCCATACATGTATCACCCTTTGCATGAAAATGTTGCCCCTTAGGTCTCTCTTATAACTTTCCCCTCTCACCCTAAACCTATGCCCTCTAGTTCTGGACTCCCCGATCCCAGGGAAAAGACTTTGCCTATTTATCCTATCCATGCCCCTCATAATTTTGTAAACCTCTATAAGGTCACCCCTCAGCCTCCGACGCTCCAGGGAAAAACAGCCCTAGCCTGTCCTTGTAGCTCAGATCCTCCAAACCTGGCAACATCCTTGTAAATCTTTTCTGAACGCTTTCAAGTTTCACAACGTCTTTCCGATAGGAAGGAGACCAGAATTGCACGCAATATTCCAACAGTGGCCTAACCAATGGAGTAGATGGGATTTGAACCCAGGCCTTCTGGCTCATAGGGTAGGGACACTGTCATTGTACCACAAGACAGCCCTCTGAGAGCCCCTGTGTACTCAGAGCATTAACAGCCAACACCTGTTTCGTCTTAACCTGAAATGAAGAAGTTAACAAACTGAATGATGTGATTTACACAACATGCCCTTGTAACTGATGCAGTTAACCGTGGGAAAATATTCACCAGCACCTTGCATGACTTAGTGCTGCGGGTTAAAGATCATGGTTATAGAGTCTGGTTGAATCTAACGTGATGAAGTGAAGGGAGAGAGAGGGACAGGCTTAAAATGATAACTCCCCTCCCCTGACTTGAAACGTTAGCTTGCTCTCTCTCCATGGATGCTGCCTGACCCACTGTGATCTCTCGCACGTGTTTGTTTTCAGTTCATCTTAACTCCATCTACCTATTTTGTTCCTTTAACCTTGAACCATGACATAAATCTATCATTCATTGTCATTTCCCATTGACTACTGATTGTCACACAGCCGCTCAAGAGCGAAATTCGACAGAGCGTTAGGAGTCTGAGCAGAAAACAGAGCATGCCTGAACTGCTCAGCAGGCCAGCAGCATCCCTGTCAGTGGAATGAACAGTTAATGGAGAGCTGCAGACCAGCGTCTACAGGAAAGCGACACACACAGACCAGATACCCAACTACAGGAGCAATCATCCCAACACCCCACAAACAGAGCTGCAACAGGACATTATTTAAACGGACCACAACATACTGCAGCCCAGAAACTACGAGCAGCTCAGTAGAAGAAAAATATCTAGACAGCGTATTCAAGAGCAACGGGTACCCAATAAACACAGTCCCCCGATTCCTAAACAACAAACCCAAACAAGCTGACAAAACACACCCAGAAACTCTAGCCATATTACCATACGTCAAAGATATCTCTGAAATGATCACCAGGCTACTCTGACCCCTTGGCATCATGGTAGCTCACAAACCTACCTACACACTTAAACAACACTGATGAACCTAAAGGGCTCCATACAAACAACTAACAAAATTAATGTCATTTACAAAATACCATGCAAGGACTGTAACAAACACTACAATCGGACAGACAGGCAGAAAACTAGCCACCAGGATACATGAACACCAATTAGCCACCAAAAGACATGACTCACTATCACTACCCTTACGTACAGATGAAGAAGGACACCACTTCAACTGGGACAACATATCCATCCTAAAACAGGCTAAACAGAGACACGCAGGGAAATTCCTGGAGGCCTGGCTTTCAAACTGGAACTCTATCAGTAAACACATTGATTTGGACCCCCTTTTACCAACCTCTGAGAAAAAGAACCGGAAATGATGTCACCCACCCTAACAGACCAAGACACATAAATAGAAAGCGGGACATAACACCAGCACTTTACTGGAGGCTCACTGATGATGTTGCAGAGCACGGTGACGAAACATTTGAAAACAAACCCACTGATAGCTCTGTTTGCCCTTTGCACAGATGCTGCCTGACCTGCTCAGACTCCTAACGCTCTGTCGAATTTCACTCTTGAGCTGCTGTGTAACAATCAGTAGTCAATGGGAAATAAAAAAAGAATGATAGATTTATGTCATGGTTCAAGGTTAAAGGAACAAAATATGTAGATGGAGTTAAGATGAACTGAAAACAACAAGTGCTCGAGATTACAGTGGGTCAGGCAGCACCCATGGAGAGAGGGCAAGCTGACATTTCAAGCCTGGATGGTTCTTCATCAGAGCTGAAATATAGACCTGTACATTAGTACAGATTCCAGCTTCTGCAGTAATTTGCTCCAATGTGGACTTCATTTGTAACTTAACCATGGAGTCTGAATGACTGAGAGGTACCAACTAAAGCTGTCTGACACCTGATCATTGGGAGGAAGTTATGGTCTAGCCTGTCAGCTAGGACTGATCTGAATTTTGCTCCAAAGAATCTTAACCCTCTCTGAAATTTTTGTGGTGGTCACTGGTTGGAGAGTTACCCACCATTCCCCAGTTTTCCACAAGATGGCAGGGCTGCTACAGAAATCACAATGACAAGAACTAGCTCCTTGCGTAGATAAAGCATTTCCTTCGCTCCCAATGTTTGTATAACAGCAGCTTAGATTTACCAAACCTCAGCAGGCAATTGTTGTGTGTTGAACATGTTGATTGAAGTGGCAACATTAAGCAAAAGAATTCAAGGCTCGACTTTACACCGCACCAGTTCTGAAGAGCAATCACAGTTTATATCAGCTTTATTCTGTATCTAACCCCGTGCTGTCCCTGTCCTGGGAGTATCTGATGGGGACAGTGTAGAGGGAGCTTTACTCTGTATCTAACCCCGTGCTGTCCCTGTCCTGGGAGTATCTGATGGGGACAGTGTAGAGGGAGCTTTATTCTGTATCTAACCCCGTGCTGTCCCTGTCCTGGGAGTATCTGATGGGGACAGTGTAGAGGGAGCTTTACTCTGTATCTAACCCCGTGCTGTCCCTGTCCTGGGAGTATCTGATGGGGACAGTGTAGAGGGAGCTTTACTCTGTATCTAACCCTGTGTTGTCCCTGTCCTGGGAGTATCTGATGGGGACAGTGTAGAGGGAGCTTTACTCTGTATCTGATCCTGTGCTGTCCTCTTCTAGTAACATGTTGGCCAGGTGCAGAGAAAGCTTTACCTTCAGTTTAAAAGAGTAGAGGGAACTTTACTCTGGCTCTAACCCGAGCTGTCCCTGTGAACGTTATATTGTACCGAGGAACCATAAAAATAGCAAATTTCACCTTTGCTCTGTATCTAACCCCGTGCTGTCCCTGCCCTGGGGAGTGTTTGATGGGGGAACAGTGTACAGGGAGCTTTACTCTGTATCTAACCCCACGCTGTTCCTGTCCTGTGATTATCTGATGGGGACAGTGTAGAGGGAGCTTTATTCTGTATCTAATCCTGTGCTGTCCATGTCCTGGGAGTATCTGATGGGGACAGTGTAGAGGGAGCTTTATTCTGTATCTAACCCCGTGCTGTCCCTGTCCTGGGAGTATCTGATGGGGACAGTGTAGAGGGAGCTTTATTCTTTATCTAACCCCATGCTGTCCCTGTCCTGGGAGTATCTGATGGGGACAGTGTAGAGGGAGCTTTATTCTGTATCTAACCCTGTGTTGTCCCTGTCCTGGGAGTATCTGATGGGGACAGTGTAGAGGGAGCTTTATTCTGTATCTGATCCTGTGCTGTCCTCTTCTAGGAACATGTTGGCCAGGTGCAGAGAAAGCTTTACCTTTAGTTTAAAAGAGTACAGGGAACTTTACTCTGGCTCTAACCCTGAGCTGTCCCTGTGTATGTTATATTGTACCGAGGAACCATAAAAATAGCAAATTTCAATAATAGAAGAAACTGAAAGGCTTTGTGAGTTTTGAGAAGATTTGTAGCTCAGGTTGAGGTTTTGGATATAGGTTTGGTCTCTGAGCTGAAAGGTTAATTTCCAGATGTTTCGTAACCTTACTAGGTAACATCTTCAGTGGGCCTCAGGTGAAGCAATGCTGAAAATTCCTGCTTTCTATTTATATGTTTGGGTTTCTTTGGGTTGGTGATGTCATTTCCAGTGGTGATGTTACTTCCTGTGGTGAAGTCACTTCCTGTTCCTTTTCTCGGGGGGTGATAGATTTTCAGAATTGCTTCGCCTGAGGCCCACTGAAGATGTTACCTAGTAGGGTAACGAAACATCTGGAAAGGAACTTTCCTGCTTAAAGGCTTTGTATCTTCATTCACAAAGTATTGAAATCAACGTGGTCATTCTAAAAGATGAGAGACTTAACAAACAATTCAGGTCTTTTTCAATACATCATTTCAGTTCCATCACACTGTAAATGCTTGCTATAAATTCTGTGTCCTATGATGTTATTGTCCACAACCACCTGATGAAGGAGCAGCTCTCTGAAAGCTAGTGCTTCCAATTAAACCTGTTGGACTATAACCTGTGTGATTTTTAACATTTGGAATAAAGTAGATGAACTGGTGGCACAAGTCAAGGTCACAAGGACTTTAAACTAGTTGGTGGGGACGGTGCTCCGTGGAGATTATTAAAGTTTCCAGGCAAATGATTAGGCCAGAGAGTATGGAAAGGCTCGCGAATCTAACTTCAGGGGCAGCAGATAAGGGGACAACTACGAGAAGGGGGGGGCAGTCAACTCAGAGCTTGGCGGGGGGGGGGCGTTGTACTTAAATACACGCTGTATGTGAAACCAGGTGAATGAGCTTGTAGCACAATTCAAATTGGAAGGTGTGATGTTGTGGGTATCACAGAGATGTGGCTGCTAGGGGATCAGGGCTGGGAGCGAAATATCCAAGGAGACACATCCTGTCGAAAGGGCAGAGGGGCGTGGGGTTTGCCTTGTTAGTTAAAAAAAAGAAATGAAATTATTGGTAAGCAGTGTTATAGGTTCAGAAGAGACAGAATCTGTGCAGGAGGCTCGAGGAATCACAGATGAAAAAAGACCCCGATGGGTGTTAAGTACAGGCCTCCTAGCAGCTGTCGGGATGTGGGGAAGAAAATAAATCAGGACCCAGAAAAGGCATTTCAGAAATATACTTTTACAATAATCATAGGAGGCTTCGATATGCAGATGGGCTGGAGAAATCAGGTTGATAGCAGATCCCAAGAGAAGGATGTTATTGGGAACAGCTTGTGGTAGAGGCTGCTAGGCAAGAGGCACTTCTGGATTTGATGATATGAAATGAGGTAGACTTGATTAGGGAACTTAAGATGAAGGAACTCCTAGGGGGCAGTGACCGTAATGATCAAATTCACCCTGCAGTTTGAGAGGGTGGAACTGGAATCTGATGTAATAGCATTACAATTCAGTAAAGGTAACTACAAACACACGAGGGAGGAGCTGGCCAGCGTTGATTGGAAGGGAAGATGGTGGAGCAGCAATGGTGGCGTTTTTGGGGTAATTCAGGAGGCACAGCAGAAATCCATCCCAAGCAAGGAGGAACATACTCAGGGGAGGATGAGGGAACCATAACTTACAAGGTAAGTCAGGGATAGCATAAAAACGAAAAGAAAATGCATACAATGTGGTGAAGATTAGTGGGAAGCCAGAGGATTGGGATGTCTTTAAAACCAGGAGCAGGTACGTAAATAAGCCATAAGGGGAAAATGAGGGTAAGCTAGTAATATAAAAAAATGATTTGGAGATGCCGGTGTTGGACTGGGGTGTGTTACAAATTCTGCGTTACGGTCGAGCCCTCCACTATCACCTGGTGAAGGAGCGTCGCTCCGAAAGATAGTGTGCTTCCAATTAAACCTGTTGGAATATAACCTGGTGTTGTGTGATTTTTAACAATATAAAAGAAGATTGCAAGAGGTTTTTTGAGATATCTAAAAGGTACACAATCATTGCACAATTGAAATGTGGAGCTTATTCAAGGAACAGCTACTGTGTGTCCTTAATAAGTATGTACCTGTCAGGCAGGGAGGAGGTTGTTGAGTGAGGCAGCCTTGGTTTACTGAAGAAGTTGAATATCTAGTCAAGAGGAAGAAGGCCTATGCTAGGATGAGATGCAAAGGCTCAGTTAGGGCATTTGAGAGTTTCACGTTAGCCAGGAAAGACCTAAAGAGAGAGTTAAGAAGAGCCAGGAGGGGACATGAGAAGTCTTTCACAAATAGGATCAAGGAAAACCCCAAAACCTTCTATAGTTATATCAGGAATAAAAGATTGACTCGATAAAGATTAGGGCCAATCATGGACAGTAGTGGGAAGTTGTGTGTGGAGTACAAGGAGATGGGGGAAGTGCTAAATGAATATTTTTCCTCAGTATTCACACTGAAAAAAGATAATGTTGTCAAGGAGAATACAGAGATACAGACTACTCGACCAGATGGGATTAAGGTTCACAAGGAGGAGGTGTTATCAATTCTGGAGAGCATGAAAATATATAAGTCCCTGGGCCGGATGGGATTTATCCTAGGATTCTCTGGAAAGCCAGGGAGGAGATTGCCGAGTCTGTGGCTTTGATCTTTAAATCGTCATTGTCGACAGGAGTAGTGCCAGAAGACTGGAGGATAGCAAATGTGGTTCCCCTGTTCAAGAAAAGGAATAGAGACAACCCTGGTAATTATAGACCAGTGAGCCTTACTTCAGTTGTAGGTGAATTGTTGGAAAAGGTTATAAGAGACAAAATTCATAATCATCTAGAGAGGAATAATTTGATTAGGGTTGGTCAACATGATTTTGTGAAGGGTAGGTTGTGCCTCACAAACCTTATTGAGTTCTTTGAGAAGCTAATCAAACAGGTAGATGAGGGTAAAGCGGTTGATGTAGTATATATGGATTTCAGTAAGGTGTTCGATAAGGTTCCCCATGGTAGGCTATTGCAAAAAATATGGTGGAACGGAATTGAGGGTGATTTAGCGGTTTGGATCAGAAATTGACTGTCTGAAAGAAGACAGAGAGTGGTGGTTGGTGGGAAATGTTTATCCTGGAGCTCAGTTACTAGTGGTGTACCACAAGGATCTGTTTTGGGGCCACTGCTGTTTGTCATTTTTATAAATGACCTGGATGAGAGCGTAAAAGATTGGGTTACTAAATTTGCGGATGACACTAAAGTCGGTGGAGTTGTGGACAGTGCTGAAGGATGTTGCAGGTTACAGAGGGACATAGATAAGCTGTAGAGCTGAGAGGTGGCAAGTGGAGTTTAATGTGGAAAAGTGTGAGTTATTCACTTTGGAAGGTGTAACGGGAATGCAGAGTACTCGGCTCATGGTAAAATTCTTGGCAGTGTGGAAGAGCAGAGAGATCTCGGTGTCCAGGTGCATAGATCCCTGAAAGTTGCCACACAAGTTGATAGGGTTGTTAAGAAGGCATATAGTGTTTTAGCTCTTATTGGTAGAGGGACTGAGGTCATGTTGCAGCTGTACAAAACTCTGGTGCGGCCGCACTTGGAATATTGTGTACAGTTCTGGTCACTGCATTATAAGAAGGATGTGGAAGCTTTGGAAACAGTTCAGAGGAGATTTACTAGGATGTTGCCTGGTATGGAGGGAAGGTCTTACAAGGAAAGGCTGAGGGACTTGAGGCTGTTTTCGTTAGAGAGAAGAAGGTTGAGAGGTGACTTAATTGAGACACATAACATAATCAGAGGGTGGACAGGGAGAGCCTTTTTCCTCGGATGTTGATGGCTAGTACGAGGGGGCATAGCTTTAAATTGTGGGGTGATAGATATAGGACAGATGTCAGAGGTAGTTTCTTTACTCAGAGAGTGGTAGGGATGTGGAGAGCACTGTCTGCAACAGGAGTAGACTCACCAACTCTAAGGGCATTTAAATGGTCATTGGATAAACATATGGATGAAAATGGAATAGTGTAGGTTAACTGGGCTTCAGATTTGTTCCACAGGTCGGTGCAACATCAAGGGCCGAAGAGCCTGTATTGCGCTGTAATGTTCTATGTTCTATGTGAGAGAGAGGCAAGAGTAGATATTGGACAATGAGGCTGGTGAAATAGTAGGGGAACAAAGAAATGGTGGAGGAACTGAACAGGTACTTTGCATCAGTTTTCACAGTGGAAGACACCAGGAGCATGCTAGAACTTCAAGAGAGTTGGGGGGCAGGGGTGAGTGTAGTGGCCATCACTAAGGAGAAGGTACTGGGGAAGCTGAAAGATCTGAAGGTGGATAAATCACCTGGATCAGATGGACTACACCCCAGGGTTCTGAAGGAGAGTGCTGAGGAGATTGTAGAAGCATTGATGGTGATCTTTCAGGAATCATTGGAGTCAGGCAGTGTCCCAGATGACTGAAAAATGATGAATGTAACAGTCCTGTTTAAGAAGGGAGGGAGGCAGAAGACAGGAAACTATTAGCCAGTTAGGGTGACCTCAGTCATTGATATGATTTTAGAGTCCATTATTAAGGATGAGATTGTGGAGTACTTGGAAGTGCGTGGGAAAATAGGGCTCATCCCGCACGGCTTCATCAAGGGGAGGTCATGCCTGACAAATCTGTTTGCGTTCTTTAGAGGAGATATGGAACAGGTTAGACAAAGGAGAGCCAGTGATCGTGATCTGTTTGTTGGATTTCAGAAGGTCTTTGACAAGGTGCTGCACAGGAGACTGGTAAACAACCCATGGTGTTAGGGGCAAGGGACTGGCATGGATAGGGGATTGGCTGACTGGCAGAAGAGATAAAGGGGTCTTTTTCAGGATGGCAGCCAGTGACTAGTGAAGTTCCACAGTGTTGGGACCAAACTATTTACGTTATACATTAACGATCTGATGAAAGAACTGAGGGAATTGTTGCTCAGTTTGCAGATGATACAAAGCTAGGTGGAGGGGCAGGTAGTGTTGAGGAAGTGAGGAGGCTGAAGAAGGACGTAGACAGATTGGGAGGATGGGCAAAGAAGTAGCAGATGGAATACAATGTGGGAAAGTGTGAGGTTATGTACTTTGGTAGGAAAAATAGAGGCAAGGACTATTTTCTAAATAGGGAAAGGCTTTGGAAATTTGAAGCACAAGGGGACTTGGGAAACCTAGTTCAGGATTCTGTTCAGATTAGCCTGCAAGTTCAGCGGGTACTTAGGAAAGCAAATGCAATGTTAACATTCATTTCAAGAGGGTTGGAAGACAAGGGCAGATGTGTAATGCTGAGGCTGTATAAGGCTCTGGTCAGACTGCATTTGGAATACTGTGAGCAGTTTTGTTCCCTGTGTCTAAGGAAGCCTGTGCTGGCCTGGGAGGGGGATCCAGAGGAGGTTTACAAGAATGATCCCGGGCAGGAGGGGCTTGTCATACGAGGAGTGGTTGAGGACTCTGGGTCTGTACTCGATGGAGGTTAGAAGGATGAGGGAGGTCTGATTGAAACTCACAGAATACTCAGAGGCCTGGATAGAGTAGGTGTAGAGAAGGTGTTTCCATTAGTAGGAGGGACGAGGACCGGAGGGCACAGCCTCAGAGTGAAGGGACGACACTTCAGAACTGAGATGGGGAGGAACTTCTTCAGCCAGAGGATGTTGCAGTGGGGTATAGAAGCTAATAGAGTGTATTTAAAGCAGAGATAGGTTCTTGAAATTCAAAGGTTAGGAGAGAGGACAGGGGTCATAGAGGTGATTTCGGTCCATCCTGTCCATGCTGACTAGATATCCTAACCCAATCTAGTCCCACTTGCTAGCACCTTGCCTGTTTCCATACAAACCCTTCCTATTCATATACCCATCCAGATGCCTTTTAAATGCTGTAATTGTACCAGCCTCCACCACTTCCTCTGGCAGCTCATTCCACACACATACCACCCTCTGCGTGAAAACATTGCCCCGTAGGTCTCTTTTATATGTTTTCCCTCTCACCCTAAACCTACGCCCTCTAGTTCTGGACTCTATTTATCCTATCCATGCCCCTATAATTTTATAAACCTCTATAAGTTCACCCCTCAGCCTCCGATGGTCCAGGGAAAACAGCCCCAGCCTGTTCAGCCTCTCCCTATTGCTCAAATCCTCCAACCCTGGCAACATCCTTGTTAATCTTTTCTGAACCCTTTCAAGTTTCACAACATCTTTCCGATAGGAAGGAGACCAGAATTGCACGCAATATTCCAACAGTGGCCTAACCAATGTCCTGTACAGCCGCAACATGACCTCCCAACTCCTGTACTCAATACTCTGACCAATAAAGGAAAGCATACCAAACGCCTTCTTCACTATCCTATCTACCTGTGACTCCACTTTCAAGGAGCTGTGAACCTGCACTCCAAGGTCTCTTTGTTCAGCAACACTCCCTAGGACCTTACCATGAAGTGTATAAGACCTGCTCTAATTTGCCTTTCCAAAATGCAGCACCTCACATTTATCTAAATTAAACTCCATCTGCCACTCCTCAGCCCATTGGCCCATCTGGTCATTATAATCTGAGGTAACCTCCTTCACTGTCCACCACACCTCCAATTTGGTGTCATCTGCAAACTTACTAACTATACCTCCTGTGTTCATATCCGAATCATTTATGTAAATGACAAAAAGTAGAGGGCCCAGCACCGATCCTTGTAGCACTCTACTGGTCACAGGCCTCCAGTCTGAAAAACAACCCTCCACCACCACCCTCTGTTTTCTACCTTTGAGCCAGTTCTGTATCCAAATGGTGAGTTCTCCCTGTATTCCATGAGATCTAACCTTGCTAACCAGTCTCCCATGGGGAACCTTGTCAAACGCCTTACTGAAGTCCATATAGATCACATCTAGCGCTCTGCCCTTATCAATTCTCATTGTTACTTCTCCAAAAACCTCAACCAAGTTTGTGAGACATGATTTCCCACGCACAAAGCCATGTTGACTATCCCTAATCAGTCCTTGCCTTTCCAAATACATGTACATCCTGTCCCTCAGGATTCCCTCCAACAACTTGCCCACTACCGACGTCAGGCTCACTGGTCTATAGTTCCCTGACTTTTCCTTACCACCTTTCTTAAACAGTGGCACCACGTTTGCCAACCTCCAGTCTTCCAGCACCTCACCTGTGACTATCGATGATACAAATATGCTTAACAAATTCCTCCATCTTGGATTACCCAGAATGAGGGTGGGATGAGAAATATATCAGCCATGATTGAATGGTGGAGCAGTCTCAATGGTCTAAATTCTGTTCCTATATCTTACGTTCCTACTGGCTTATGAGCAGGTTGTCTTATGAGGAAGGGGTGACAGATGAAACTTGGCTGAGATTAGGGGCGTGAGGGGTGAGACCTGACTGAAGTGTATAAGATGCTGAATGGTCAGGACAAGGCCAGGAATGGGAAGGGTGTTCCTTCTGAATGTGCCCAGAACTAAGGGGCACTCTGCTAAAACAAAGGCTTGCCCTTTTAGAACAGGGATGAGAACAATCTTTCTCTCAGAGGGTTGGGTGACTCTGGAACTTTCTATCTCAAAAACCAGTAGAGATGGAGTTATTGATGTATTTAAGGTGGAGGTGCTTAGAATCTGCAGGAGAAAACCAGTGTTTTTAGGAGTAGATGGAAATCCAAAACTCAAACAAACCAGCCACGGACTCATTGCTGGGAAAAGACCATAAGACCCAGCACCAGATGTAGGCCTTTCAGCCCATCAAGTCTGCTCTACCATTCAATGAGATTACGACTGATCTGATAACCCTCAACTACACTTTCCTACCTTTTCCCCATAACCTTTGATTGCCTTCCTGATTAAAAAGCTGTCTCAGCCTCAAATATATTTAGTGACCCAGCCTCGACAGCCCTCTGTGGTAAAGAATTCCACAGATTCACTCCCCTCTGTGAGAAGAAATTCCTTCTCATCTCTCTTATTCTGAGATGATGCCCCCTGGTCCTCTTATTCTGAGATGATGCCCCCTGGTCCTAGACTCTCCTCCCAAAGGGAAACAACCTCTCACTACCTACCCTTCCAAATCCTCCCAGACCCTTGAATGTTTTAAGAAAGTCACCTCTCATTCTTCTAAACTCCAATGAGTACAGGGCCAATCTACTCAACCTCTACTCATAAGACGGTCCATCTATACCCAGGATCAGCCCAGTGAACTCTCTCTGGACTGTCTCCAGTGTCTTTCCTTAGATAAGGAGCCCAAAATTGTTCACAGTGTTCCAGCTGGGGTCTGACTACAGCCTTGTATAGTTTTAGCAAAATCTCCCTCCTTTTATGCTCCATTTCCTTTGAAGTAAAGGCCAACATTCCATTTGCCTTCCCCGTTACCCGCTTACCAATATGTCAAAAGAATGAGCAAGTACAGACGTGTCAGGTAGTGAGGCAAGGGTGAGATAGTGAGGGTGAGGCCGAAGAAGGTCTGGACTATTGACCCACTGACTAACTGGGGAGGTTAGGCTCAATGGTTTCAAATTCAGAATGGCAAGGCCTAACTGGTTTACTCATTGAGTTTAAACAGTCTTCATGGTCAAAGCAGGGTGTACAACTCTATCTAAACGTGATTTGGATGCTGGTGAATCCTCTCAAGTGGTAACTTTATGCTTTAAATGCAGAAACTAGGCCCAATACAGAAGTCTCTGAAAATGTGTTGTTGGAAAAGCGCAGCAGGTCAGGTAGCATCCAAGGAGCAGGAGAATCGACGTTTCGGGCATGAGACCTTCTTCAGGAACCAGCACTTCTTCAGGCTCATGCCTGAAACGTCGATTCTCCTGCTCCTTGGATGCTGCCTGACCTGCTGCGCTTTTCCAGCAACACATTTTCAGCTCTGATCTCCAGCATCTGCAGTCCTCACTTTCTCCTCCAATACAGAAGTCCAATACATGCTGGAAAACCATCTAATTGAACATGTGATGTGGAGGTGCTGGTGTCGGACTGGGGTGGACAAAGTTAAAAATCACACAACACCAGGTTACAGTCCAACAGATTTATTTGGAAACACTAGCTTTCAGAGTGGTCCTAGCTACCTGATGAAGGAGCAGTGCTTCGATAGCTTGTACTTGCAAATAAACCTGTTGGACTGTAACCTGGTGTTGCGTGACTTTTAACTTGAGCGAACACTGTCAGAGCAAGTTTGGAGAAGATTTGTAGCTCAGGTTGAGGTTCTGGATCTAGGTTTGCTCGCTGAGCTGGAAGGTTCGTTTTCAGACATTTCGTCACCATACTTGGTAACATCATCAGTGAACCTCTGGTGAAGCACTGGTGTTATGACCCGCTTTCTATTTACATATTTAGGTTTCCTTGTGTTGGTGATGTTATTTCCTGTGGTGATGTCATTCGCTGTCGTGATGTCATTTCCTGTTATTTTTCTCAGAGGGTGGTAAATGAGGTCCAAGTTGATGTTCTGATTGGAATTACCACAGGAAATGACATCACCAACTCAAGGAAACCTAAACACATAAATAGAAAGTGGATCACTAACACCAATACTTCACCGGAGGCTGACTGATCATGTTATCTAGCATGATGATGAAAACGAATCTTCCAGCTCAGTGAGCAAACCTACATCCAGAACAGTCAGGGCGGTTGGACTGTCCCATTAGGGTGAGCACCTAAACTTGATACTTCATCCAGATTCTACATCCACCAATCCAGCAACAAAGACAGACTCATGCCTAATTCCCCCCTTGGAAGACTGCATTGACGGAGTTGGCAGTGCCAGATCACTTACCAGATAGATTTGTTCCAGGCAGGTGTCCCAAGAGATATCAGACTTTGCCACACCTGACCAGCTCTCTCAATGCTGGGGTGTTGCCGTTTAGGTAAAAAAAAATGCCTCAACCACTTTCCAGAGACTGATGAATCAAGTGTTAGTCAGACTTCCTAATTCTGTAATTTACTTTGTTGATGTGCTGGTGTATATTGAGACTTGGAGGGACCACTCAGGATGATTATAAGCTTTATTGAGAAAATTACAAAGGGCTGACAAACCTCACCAAAAAATAAATTTACAAGAGTGTGAGTAACCAAACTGGGACAAGGACAGGTGCTGCCAGAGTAGAAAAAGAAGAGAGAATAGCGGAGTTCCCTGCCCTTCACATGAAATGAAAAACCATGAGAACTTTAGCAATGTGTGTTTTCTAATGTATGTTTGTGACAAATGTCAGCACAACGACTGCTCCAGATTTATAACGGGAAAAAAATCAGGGGAGTATTGTAAGGGGAGTGTCCAACAGACTTTGAGGAACTGAAAGCCATTTTGATCAATGAGCTGGTGTTGGCTGCCCCTGATTTCACTCACCACCCATCACGACAGTTATTGCCGCACCCTGGGGAATCGGTGCAGTCCTGTTATAAGAAGATGAGTCAGGGCATAGAGATGCTTTACTGAGAAGCTACATTTACACCAAACAAAATACTTCACAGCGGGAAAGGAATCCTAGAATCGCGTCATAGCGATGTACAGCACAGAAACAGACTCTTCAGTCCAACTCGTCCACGCCAACCAGATATCCCAACCTAATCTTGTTCCATTTGCCAGCGCTTGGCCCATATCCCTCTAACCCTTCCTATGCATATACCCATTCAGATGCCTTTTAAATGCTGTAACTGTACCAACCTCCACCACATCCTCTGGCAGCTCATTCCATACCCGTACCACCCTCTGCATGAAAAAGTTGCCCCTTAGGTCCCTTTTATATCTTTTCCCTCTCACCCTAAACCTATTCCCTCTAGTTCTGGACTCCCCCACCCCAGGGAAGAGACTTTATTGATTTATTCTATCCATGCCGCTTGTGACTTTATAAACCTCTATGTGCTGACCCTCAGCCTCCGACGCTACAGGGAAAACAGCCCCAGCCTGTTCAGCCTCTCCCTATAGCTCAAATCCTCCAACCCTGGCAACGTCTTTGTAAATCTTTTCTGAACCCTTTCCAACAGTGGCCTAACCAATGTCCTGTACAGCTGCAACATGACCTCCCAACTCCTGTACTCAATACTCTGACCAATAAAGGAAAGTATACCAAATGCCTTCTTCACTATCCTATCTACCTGCGACTCCATTTTCAAGGAGATATGATCCTGCACTCCAAGGTCTCTTTGTTCAGCAACACTCCCTCGGACCTTACCATTAAGTCCTGTCCTGATTTGCTTTTCCAAAATGCAGCATCTCACATTTATCTAAATTAAACTCTGTCTGCCACTCCTCAGCCCATTGGACCATCTGATCAAGATCCTGTTGTAATCTGAGGTAACCCTTTTCACTGTCTACTGTATCTTGAAGTGTATGCATTACATGGCTACAAGAAAACTCCTCTGTGTGGAGTTTGCACATTCTCCCCGTGTCTGCGTGGGTTTCCTCCAGGTGCTCCGGTTTCCTCCCACAATCCAAAAATGTGCAGGGGTTAGGTGAATTGGCCATGCTAAATTGCCCGTAGTGTTAGGTGTAGGGGTAAATGTAGGAGTATGGGTCTGGGTGGGTTACGCTTCGGCGGGTCGGTGTGGACTTGTTGGGCCGAAGGGCCTGTTTCCACACTGTAAGTAATCTAATCTAAAAAACACTAGTACATAAACCCTTCCTCTTTGTGGAAACTCTCCAAAGCCAAAATGCTAGGCTACATCATTGGAGTTTCCTCTTACAGCCTGATCTAATCAAGACCGTGAGGAAAAATAACGTAATCGCCAATGCTTTGTTAAGTACGTAACCTTGCTTGAATTATCAAAGGTATCAACAAGGTATCATCTCTATAACTGTGGTGTGAATGAGAATGAGTGTCTTAATTTTTACATTTTTTAAACTTGTTTACTCTTGGTAATGAAATGTAATTGAAAATGCGAATTCAGCTTTTCAACCGATGTACAGTTTCAGCCAAATCCTTCCACTGTTTTATTCCACTCTCCTTCATTGCAGAGGGTTCAGAAGAGATTTACCAGGAAGTGGCTGGGTATGGAAGGGTTGAGTTATAAAGAAAGGCTGGACAGGCTGGGACTTTGGAGTGTTGGAGATTGAGAGGTGACCTGAGAGAAGTTTATTTTATAAATAGGGGTATAGATAGAGTTCATGGTAGCTGCCTTTTCCCCAAGATGTGGTATTTCAAGACTAGGAGCACATTTTTAAGGTGAGAGGATAAAGGTTTAAAAAAGACATGAGGGGCAAATCTTTTACATAGGGAGTGGTTTGCATGTGATGGATTAGACATCTGGATAAGTGCATGAGCAGGAAAGGGTTGGAGGGAAATGGGTCAGGAGCAGGCAGGTGGAGATTGGCTTAGTTGGAGATTACGGTCAGCATGGACTGGTTGGACCGAAGGGTCTGTTTCCGTGCTGTATGACTCTCTGACTCGATTCACTTGCTAAATTCTGTTTGTTCATGTGCTTGCTAAACAAGGACACCCAGACCCCTCTGTAGCACAGTGATTGGCAGACTCGCCCCATTCAAGTAATATTCTGTTTTCTTATTCTACCAAGTGGCTGCCATCAATCAGGACACATTACAAGAACACAGCAGAGTTCAAATAAATATTTTGTTTTAATGAACACTTAGCTAACATTTTTCTCACTAATCCCAACATTTTGGCACATCCCAAAGAAAACGACATTGGCAAACACATTTGACAGGAGGCCAAGGTCTGCTGTTCAAAAAAAAACAGAACAACACGTCTCTACAATAGAACATGCTGCTTATACAATCAATGTCACAGAGAGATGGTAACAGGACCCAGGCTCTCCAGACAAAGCACCAGCGAAACGGGAATGAGATGGGAAGAGAGCCAGTATTCTGAGAGTTATACATCAGCACACAAGGACTGTACCCCCATGCGTCTGCACTTGTTCACACAGTTACACACACGTGCAGAGTGTACAACTCATCTGTAGATCCTTGGGAGGTTTCTGCAGCAGTATCTTCCGAATTCCAGTTCCTCCAGCGACCAACCTCAGTCTCATCGTTCTCAAAGGAAACCCAAAGCCCGTCTGCGAAACCCACCCCACTCTTCAAGATGAAGTGTTTGTCAATAAGGGAATCAAGGGCTCTGAAAAGGCAGGAAAGTGGAGTTGTGGGTTATCAGACCAGCCGTGATCTCATTGAATGATGGTGTTGACTTGATGGGCTGAACAGCCTACTTCTGCTCCTATGTCGATAATCCAACCAGAGTTTGAGAAAAACAATCCTTGCATCGATGATGGTCCGTGACACTCCTCAACTCGACCAGCCATTGGACACCCAAAGGCAGCACAGTGGCTCAGTGGTTAGCACTGCTGCCTCACAGAACCAGGGACTCAGGTTCGATTCCACCCTCAGGTGACTGTGTGGAGTTTGCACGTTCTCTCTATGTCTGTGCAGGTTACCTCCGACTGCTCCGATTTCTTCCCACAATCTAAAGATGTGCAGATTAGGGTGTATTGGCAATGGGAAATTGCCCATAGCATTCAGGGATGTGTAGGGTAGGGAAGCACATGTTTAGCAAACACATGAACAAACAGAATTTAGCAAGTGAATGGGTCTGGGTGGGCTACTCTTCGGAGGGTTGGTGTGGACTTGTTAGGCCGAAGGGCCTGATTTCACGCTGTAGGGATTTGATTCTATGAAATCTCCCCCATTACCCTGCCAACCCCCCCATTGCACTCCTTTCGATCTGTTACCAGAATTATGATGAATCCACCTCCACTCCCACCATCACCCACTGCACAATTCTTCAACCACCTCCCAGATACCAGGGAAAAGAGCAAGACAGAAGAAGAGAGATTTCTGTTTGTGTTTGTTTCTTTTCTTGTGATGTTAGTCAAGGGCAAAAAGTCTTGGACAAGGCACCGGGGAGAGGCCTTCTACAACAGGGTGGTTTTAGAATCTATTACATCCCCCTGAGAGGGCAAATAGGACCATTCTGAAGGTGACTCCTGAAACTGTGCGGCACTCCCTCAGTACTGCGTCGGGTGTGTGAAGGTGTGCTCAGTCTCTGTGGTGAGAGTCAAACCCATGTCTTTCTACCTCAGAGACCAGAGGCAATATGGATGGGAAGGTGATGGGAATGTGGATGGGAAGGTGATGCTAGGGCGACCGTTACTGAATCTGCTTTGTAACCATCATGGTAAACACGAATTATCACGTTTCAGTTTCCAGCAGCGACTTTCATAGAAACCCAACAGCATGGCAAAAGGCCATTCAGCTCAACAAGTCCACACGGACTCTCCAAAGAGCATCCCACCCAGACTCAACCCCCTCCCATTCTTGCATTTCCCACTCCTAATCCAGCTAACTCACACATCCCTAGACACTACGGGGCAATTTAGCACAACAATCCACTCTAACCTGCACATCTTTGTACTGTGGGAGGAAACCAGAGCACCTGGAGGAAACCCACACAGACTCAGGGAGAACATACAAACTCCACACAGACAGTCATCCGAGGCTGGAATCGAACCTGGGTCCCTGGGTCTGTGAGGTAGCAGTGCTAACCACTGAGCCACTGTGCCTTCTAGACCTTAAGACTGGAAACCTTCATGGATCAAACTATTCTTAAAGAGGACAAAGACTGACCTAAATTGGCTGCTGGGGACAGCTGAGCAGCGATTGAGGCAAGGAAGGGAACCCACACAGGATACAGTAAAATGCACTAAAATTGCCATTACATTTGAAGATAATGAAACCAGACAACTAAGTCAGCATCAAGAAATTCATATCCTGTTTAATTCACATTTGCATGATAAGTTCACATATTGGGAGAACAAATGTTGCCTGCGGAGTATCCAGCTTGGAAAGACAGTGGAGCTAGACTCGGGGATATACGAACAAACCATATTTCAGTAGCTTACATAGCCAAGCAAAGGACAAGAACATAGATTTATAGTGACAGAATCTGGAAGAATTACCCTTTCTCTGTCTCCCTCAACCTCTGAAGGCAGTGCCCTGTGAAAAAGCAACTCAGAAAAATAACCATTGAGCAGGAACTCCAGAATTCTACAAATGCTGAAGAAAAGGAAGCAGCTAAATCATCATGCACTTAGGATTCATTCTCAAAACTTGAGGGTTCTAAGAGCTTTGAACTGTACTTACAGTTATCGATCTGTTTGTACTGGACATCTTGCCCACTTCTTGTAAACATATTACCTGTGTTTGTGTGCATAATTGATGTTTCATTACACAGATCAAATCTTTCTCTTGATGCTAGTCAGCAATAAAATGTCACCTTCTTTCACTCAAGAATTAGCTGGCAATTAGCTCCTTCATTTCTAGTGAACTTCATTTTATTTCAAACGTGATATCTGGGCTTGAAAGAAATAAAAGTATTTGTCACAATCAGATGAGGGGGATTTAAAAAGGGGGGAGATGACTCCCTTCCTGTTGTAACAAGTTTCATGCGCATTGTCATCCCGTTATATCATTTCCCCAGATGTTTAATACCCTCCGTGCAAAGACCTATAGCAAACAATTTTACAGACCAGAAACTGGCCATTTGGCTCGACATTTCCAAGTTGGAGTTTAGGATCCATGGAGTCTCCTCCCACATTATATCTCACCCTATCAGCCTAATCTGTGGCTCCTTTTTCCGTCATCGGTTTTTCCAAATTCCCCTTAAATCCATTTTGACTTTTCATTTCTACCAATCCCAGTGGGAGTGGGTTCCACATTTGCTGTGTTCTCTGGATGAAGAGATTCCCTCCTGGACCTCCTACATGATCCATCAGTGACTGTGTCATAATTGTGGACTTTAGAAACACCTTCATTCTGTCCAGTCTCTCAACCCCTTCACGATATTAAATTAGGTCTTCCCTCAGCCACCCTCTTTTTCGACAGCAAAGAGCTCCTTCCTCCCAACCTTTCCTGCTGGTGTTAACCCTTCTCTTTCTGGATCGTTCTGTTAGAATATCAACCCTGTTTCTCGCTCCCCACAGATGCTGCCAGACCTGCTGAGTTTCTCCAGTCATTTCTGTTCTTGTTTCTTTCTGTGATGTTAGTCAAAGGCAAAAAGTCTTGGGCAAGGGGCACTCGTCAACCACATGGTTTCAGAATCAGTAACATCCTCCTGGAGAGGGTAGGCAGGACCATGGCCTCACTGTCACCTTCCAAAGACAGCACCTGCAACTGAGCAGCACTCCTTCAGTCCTACCATCTTGAATTGGGAATGTGTAAATGCATTATTACTTCACCTCACACCAGAAACACATATTTTCAATTAGATCCCCTACAGTATGGAAACAGGCCCTTCAGCCCAACAAGTCCATGCTGACCTTCTGCAGAGTAACCCACTCAGACCTATTACCTTATATTTCCCTCTGACTAATGCACCTAACACTGTGGGCAATTTAGCATGGCCAATTCACCTAACCTGCACATCTTTGGACTTTGGGAGGAAACCGGAGCACCCGGAGGAAGCCCACGCAGACACGGGGAGAATGTACAAACTCCACACAGTCAGTCGCCTGATGTGGGAATTGAACCCAGGTCTCTGGCTAACCACTGAGCTACCGTGCTGCTCATTTTACCTCAGATAAAAGGGACACTTTGTACATACTCTAAATATTTCCTTGAACAACCTGAATTGAGAATTGTTTATGAACAATTTGGTTGGAAGTTGTTCAAAAATTTCTTTATAGAACATATGTGTTGCTTCGTGGTCAGCATTTCTAGCCCGTCCCTAGTTGCCCCTTGAGAAGGTGGGGGTGAGCTGCCTTCTTGAACCGCTGCAGTCCATGTCCTGTAGGTAGACCCACAATGTCCTTAAGGAAGGAATTCCAGGATTCTGACCCTGTGACACTGAAGGAACGGCGATATATTTCCAAGTCAGTGAGTGACTTGGAGGGGAACTTGCAGGGGATGGTGTTCCCATGTATCTGCTGCCCTTTTCCTTCGAGATGGAAGTGGTCATGGGTTTGGATGGTGATGTTTGATGATCTTTGATGAATTTCTGCAGTGCATCTTGTTGATGGTACTCACTGCTGCTACTGAACATTGGTGGTGGAGGGAGTTAATGTTTGTGGATGTGGTGCCAATCAAGCGGCTGCTTTGGTGAGGGTGGTGTCTCGTTTCCAATGTGTTGATGGGAGCTTGTAGAGACAGACTTGTGCCTGGTATCTAGCAACAGACTTTGGAGAGGCAGGAAGTGAATTGTTCACTGTAGAATTCTCAGTCTCTAAGTTAACTTTGCAGCCATTATATTTACAAGGCTTGATCAGTTCAGCTTCTGGTCAGTAATCAAGTGGCAATGGTTAGATGCTTTCTTGTTGGGGATGAACACTAGTTGGCACTTGTGTGGCATGATTGTTACCTGCCAATTGTCAGTCCAAACGTTGATATTGTCCACATCTTGTTACATTTGAAAATGAACTGCTTCAGTATCTCAGGAGTCACAAACAGAGCTGGACATTGTGTAAACATCTCCACTTCTGATCTTACAGAACCCTTGCTCACACTAACCCTCAAATCCCATTCCTGTATTTCCCATGCCGAACGTACTGAGCCTGCACATTATGGATAATTGAGCATGGCCAATCCAACTAAACTGCACATCCTTGGATGGTGGGAGGAAACCAGATCAAGCCCCTCGCAGACACGGGGAGAATGTGCAAACTCCACACAGACAGTCACCCAAGGTGGGAATTGAACCCAGGCCCCTGGCACTGTGAGGCAGCAGTGCTAACCACTGAGCCACAATGCCACACACCTTATGATGGAGGGACGGTCATTGATGAAACAGCTGAAAATGGTTAGACCTTTGGAATTAACAAAGTTAAGGCCCATGTCAATACTGACATTAATTCAGATATCCCTCGCTTTTCGAAAGTTTTCTTTATGCCACTTTGCTCTTACCAAAGACCTACATTAGTACCTGTTTTCGCTAAGCGAAAGAAATTCCTGATGAAGGGCTTTTGCCCGAAACGTCGTTTTCCTGTTCCTCGGATGCTGCCTGAATTGCTGTGCTTTTCCAGAACCATTCTAATCCAGAATCTGGTTTCCAGCGTCTGCAGTCATTGTTTTTACCTAAGCGAAAGAAATCCAAAGAGGATTTTCGCTTTTATGAAAAAAGACAAAATTTTTCCCATATAAATTAATGCTTCTTCTCTTTACGCCATTTCGGCTTAGGGGAGGTTTCATGTGAACGCTTTACTTTCAGATAACGGGGGAAAACCCATTCCAGGTTCTTTCTGATTGTTGCTCTTGTCAATAAGTCAGTCTGGTTTGAGGCTGAAAATTACCAGCAGGTCTTCAGCAGAGAGCGGGGGCTGACCTTTCTGAGGTGCCGAGGGCTTGCATTCTGTAATTGTTCCAGGCTGCCTCTGCCTGATGCTTGCTAAAAAAAAAAGTTATTCCAATAAAGGAGCATGATGTCTCTCCCTAATCTATTAAACATCAGCTCGCCTACCAACGCCAATTTCCAAAACTTTTGGAACTACCATTCCAATCAAATAGAGAAAAAAGAAAAGAAAAAGGCAAGTTTATTTTTTATGAAGTCATCTTCATTCTGACCATTACTTTTCGCTTAGAGTTTGCTTTTTAAACCGGCTGCTCTGGAAATTAATCTTTAATTCCTGGTCACTCCAGACTGCAATGCTGGAGAGTTGGCAGTGTGATCAAAAACTGGGGACCGTCAATAGGTAGGAAGTTCAGACACACACACACACACATTGCTTTCTGCTGGCTTTAGAAACACAAAATCGGTATTTCTAAAGAGAGGCTTAACACAACATCAAAAATCCACTTTCTCTTCTAATGCCCAAACCAGTACCTTTTCCTTCTTAATATTTTATATTCAAGAATAGATCCGTGCGCAATAGTTTATATGCAGGAGCACATTTCCCTCCACACGCACATACATGGCTTGGCATCATGCAAAATAAAAATAATCTGCCTGGCAAGTTGCCATTGGGAATATCCTGCTCAGGTCCTTCATTCCCAATGCATTAATGGAGGAGAGAGTGTGTGGGGTGGGGAAGATGTGTGCATCATGGGTGGGTTGCAGGCTGAGTGAAGTATCCATCGCTGTAGGTGAGAGTCACCCTCCTCTCTCTCTCTCTCTCTCTTTCTCGCTGCATCAGTGGTTTCCAGTTCCCTTCAGGATACAGAACAAGGGAAATGATTACAGTGGGGCATTGAGGACAATGTAGACCTGCTCCCAATATGCTGTCCCTCGGTCTCCCTCTCTCCCTCTCTTTCTCTCTCTTTCAGTGACGGTTGATGCCATTTCTCTTCTGGACATGCTCCTTAAAACACTTCCCATCAACAGCTTGACGAGAGTTCCAAAGTTGTGATGTAGTTCTGATTCCCATCGTCATTCCCCTCAGCTCAGAATCAAAAGTGGTTGGGGTGGGGGGAAACGACAGGCCCAAAGCAGAAGCCTGCATCTACTCAGAAAGAGTTCAAAGTGAGCATTGATGTGGGAAATCTAGTTTTTGTTAAGTCGTGTTTAGAGAGAGAGAGAGAAAGAGAGAGACAATCGACTTGTTCATGAAAGGTCCCCTTTGCCTATTTGGTGGCAAGAACTGATGAGTTGTATTTCCTGCTGCATTCTTCGCCCCCCCCGCCTTTCTCATCAGACACCCAACAGCGAGAATCCTCCTGCAATTTGCGTCTCCTCGTGCTCCATGTTGCCTCACACGCGGACAGCGGGGGTGGCGGCTGTGAGGGGCACCGTGGAGCTGCAGTCATAGTCTACGTCGATCATGGTGTGCGTGCTTGAGCTGAACCCTCCAGAGGGAGCGCCCCCTCCTGTCTGGCGCTCTCGGAAGTTCTGAATGTAGCTCTGAGGGGGAGATAAACAGAGGCGTGACCAACAAAATAGGGGAAGAAGAGGGATCTTGCATTTGTGTAGCATTTGTGTCATGACAACATACAAACAAGGAACAAGAGGAGGCCACTCAGCCCTTCGAACCCGCTCCATCCCTCAATACGATTGTGGATGATCCGATTTTAGGCTCAACTCTACATTCCTGCATATTCCCCGACATTCTTCCAAACCCCTTGGTCGTCAAGAATCTATCTCCGCCTTAACAATATTTAATGAATCAGCATCCATTGCCTTGTGAGGACTGGAATTCCAGACTCACAACCCCTCTGAGGGGAAACAATATGAGGCAGCCATGTTAACCACTGTTCGACCTCACTACAGACCCTAGTTTTAGATTCTTCCACAAGAGGAAACCTCCTTTCCACATCCACCCAGTAAGGATCTTCTATGTTTCAATTAAATCACCTCTGACTCTTCTAAACTGCAGAGGATACAGGCCCAGTCTTTCCTTAAAAGGCAATCTACTCACTCCAGCAATTAGTCTAGTAAACCTTTTCTGAACTGTTTCCAACATATTAACATCCTTCTGTAAGTACAGTAACCCGTACTGTATGCAGTACTCCAGATACAGTTTCACCAATGCTCTGTATAACTGAAGGATTACCTCCTCAACTCTTGCATTCATATTCCTTCACAATAAAACATAGCATTCTATCAGCTTTCCTGATTACTTGCTCGACCTGCACACTAACCCTCTGTGATACATGCACCAGGACATCCCGATCCCCCTGCCTCCTCTCTCCGATTAGATAATGTTTTTTTTAAGGTGTGCCAACTTCAGACTGAGAACGAGGAATTTCTTCTCTCAAACGGTTGAGAGCCTTTGGATCTCTTTCCCGTAGAGAGGTGAGACATATATGTCAAACTGAGGTTACTACTTTGTGATCAGCCTGGGAATTGACACCGGTGTTGGACTGGGGTGGACAAAGTTAAAAATCACACAACACCAGGTTATAGTCCAACAGGCTTATTTGGAAGCACTTGCTTTCGGAGCGTCGCTCCTTCATCAAGTGGAATTGAGGATTATGGGGAAAGAGTGGGAAAGTGGACATGAGGTACGTTGGATCAGCCGTGATCCTATTGAATGGCAGAGCAGGCTCAAGGGCCAAATGGCCTCTTCCTGGCTCCTATTTCTGATGGTCTTTATTCTTTTTTCCAGTTTGGGCAATTTCCCACCTTCCCACATTTGCCAGATCACTCACTTAACCTCCCTATACCCCTTCATAACTCATATGGCTATCTACCTTTGTCCCAGCAGCAAATACCTCCCACACTGTCAAGGTAAAACACTGAAAAGTCCTTTAGAACCAATGAATCTTTTTTGTGTGAAAGGTTAAAACATGAAAGGGGCCTGAGTACAAACCTCTCACATACATAGACAGGTACACACATGACCCAGGGGTGATCCCTCTACACATGAACATACAAATCATGAATCATATGAGCTGGAGTTGGCCATTCAGCCCATTGAACCTGCTCCACCATTTAATACGCCTATGGCTGTAACGTTGAATCTATACTCCTGATGACCATCTCACCACCTCCTCTTGATTATCCACCTCTGATTTAAAGCTATCCCAGGATTCTGCTCTTTCAGGAAGAGTGTTCCAAAGACCCACAATCCTCTGGGAGAAAAAGATTCCAAACGGGCTGACTATTCACCTGAAGAAGGGGAAGTGTTTCACCTTCCACTCCTCAGAACTAGGGCATGAAATTCAGACTTCAACCAAGGCACACAGATTTATAGGGTGGCTCAGTGGTTAGCACTGACGCCTCACAGCGCGGGGGATCTGGGTTTGATTCCAGCCTCGGGCGACTCTCTGTGTGGAGTTTGCACATTCTCCCCGTGTCTGCGTGGGTTTCCTCTGGCTGCTCCGGTTTCCTCCCACAGTGCAAAGATGCACATCTTTGGTGAATTGGCCAGGCTAAATTGCCCATACTGTTCAGGGATGTGTAGGTTAGGTGCATTAGTCAGGGGTAAATGCAGGATATTAGGGTAGGGGAATGGGTCTGGGTGGGTTACTTATCAGAGGGTCGGTATGGATTTGTTGGGCCGAAGAGCCTGTCTTTACACCGTGGTGATCCTATGATGATAGCACGGGAAGAGAGAGCTGATTGGTTGGGCCATCATTGGCACCACGAACGGTTAACTGTCAATCTTTATTCTCTGACTGGGCAGGTAAACTCTGATTGGACAGGGTGTTGCCATGCCAGTGCAGCAGAGATAATCACTTAAGATCAGCAAATGAGGAGGCAACCGCTCTGCTTCCGGGATTTGTGTTTGCCAAATAAATGCAAACTGCTGTTAACAAAATGCAGCAGGCAATGTGGGAACAGCAAACCACAACCCCCCGACCCCACTGCAGGAGATGGTCATGAAGTGGCCATGTGACTGGACTGTGGGCTCAAGGGACACAGATTCGAATCCCACCACAGGAACTGCCGGAATTGAAATTCAGTTTATAAATTGAGAATTGAAAGCTGGACTTAGTAACGGTGACCATGACAACCATTTGCTGATTGTTCGGAAATCCCATCCTGTGAACACCCTCAAAAATAGATGTTCCGCCTGGTCAATGTGACCACATGGTGTGTCAACTGCGATTCAGTGCATTGCCCCCTCAGTCTGGAGTCAGACATTTGTGCGTTGCACTCCAGAGAATGTTCCAGATGAGTTATTTATTATACTGAGGCCTTGCTTGATTGGATGTAATGGATCCCCAGGGTTAGTATATTGAGGAAGAGGAGGGGAACTTCCCGATATTTGGTTGTGATCCCCATATTTATCTCTCAATTATAGTTTCACCAGAACAAAGAACAGTACAGCACAGGAACAGGCCCTTCGGCCCACCATGTCTGTGCTGACCATGGTGCCATTCTAAACTAATTCCATCTGTCTGCACATCCCTCTATTCCGGAAAAATAACAAATGCTGGAGATCACAGTGGGTCAGGCAGTCTCCATAGAGAGAGAGCAAGCTAACGTGTCAGATCTAGATAACTCTTCATCAGAAATGTTAGCTTGCTCTCTTTCCTTGGATGCTGCCATCTTGAAGAAGGGTTACCACCTGAAACATTGACTTCTCTACCTACTGATGCTGCCTGTGTTCCTCCAGCCTCCTGCTTGTCTACCTTGGACTCCAGCATCTGCAGATTGTTTCTTGTCTCTAACTGCTATGATCTAAAGCGTTTGTGGTTTTCAGAACAGATTCCAGCAACTGCTGTAATTTGTTCCTCGCTGTAGTGTATTCCCTGCCTGTTCATGTGTTTGTCCAAATGCCTCTTAAACATCACTATTGTATCTGCTTCTCCCCCCTCCTCTGGCAGCATGTTCCAGGCACCTACCACCCTCTGTGTAAAACTAACCTGCCTCACACATCTCCCTTAAACCTTCCCCCTCTCACATTTGACATCTCCCTACTGGGGAAAAAGACATCCAACACGACAATGCCCCTCATATACATCTATCAGGCTCTAAACAAATCATTATCACATTTTAATATTTGCCTATACCGTCTGTGGTGGGATGTTGACATCATGGTGTGTCAACTGAGACTCAGTATATTGCCTCTTCACCAGCATTTGTTATCCATTCTTAATTGCCCTTGAACTGAATGGCTTGCTGGGGCATTTCAGAGGGCAGTTAAGAGTCACAACGTTACTGTAGGCCAGACCAGTTAAGAACAACTGATTTCCTTCCTTAAAGGTAATCCATGACCAGACATGACTTTATTACAATTGTCAAGGCTATGGATCTAATGTGCAACAGTGGGACTAGTGTATTGTTGGCAGTGCAGATTCAACGGGCCGAAGGACCTCTTTCGTAGTGTACGATTCTATGACAGTAGTTACATGGTCATCCTTAGACTACCTGCTTCTTAAATTAAAGTTTCACCATCTGCTATAGTGGGATTCGAACTCATTGCACAGAGTAACAGCTGGCGAGTGTCCAGTTCAGTGACATAACCACTGCACCACAGCCTTCCCTCCAGCTGCTTGTATTAGGATTGCTGGATTTGAACCAATTCCTGCAGATGTACATCATGTGGATAGCATCATGAACAGGGCTGAATAGCCTCCGCCTGTGCGGCACATTTCAATGGCCTTGCCCAGTCAGGCATTTCATTTCTTCAGCATCCTCAGCACTTCAAAATATTCCAGGAAAGTGGAAAACAAAAATCCAGCAGGAATGTTCTGGGGGATTACTCATGAATTAAGTATTTCCCGAGAGCAAGTGGTTGGGAACTGGAAAGTGTTGCCTGAGATTGAGGCCAATCGGGGATATGAAGAGGGAGTTAACTGTTTGTCATGGGAGGATGTCTAGGGCTATACAGACTGGGCAGGGGAATAATTCAAGAGCATTGCTCAGTGAAAACTCCTGTACAGACATTAATGGCACAAAGCCCTTTGTCAGCCAAGGAAGGATTCCGTGAACCAGTGAAATCTTGGACAAGTCACTCTTAATTACAACAGATTCTTCACAGGAAAATTATAATGAGCTATCGGAAATTTTTATACACACTGTCCAGGGCACAGTGTCAAACCGTAATTACTGACACACTCCCCCCGGGACCCCCCTGTAAATACTGACACACTCCCTCCGGGACCCCCCTGTAAATACTGACACACTCCCCCCGGGACCCCCCTGTAAATACTGACACACTCCCTCCGGGACCCCCCTGTAAATACTGACACATCCCCCCGGGGACTCCCCTGTAAATACTGACACACTCCCCCCGGGACCCCCCTGTAAATACTGACACACTCCCTCCGGGACCCCCCTGTAAATACTGACACACTCCCCCCGGGACTCCCCTGTAAATACTGACACACTCCCTCCGGGACCCCCCTGTAAATACTGACACATCCCCCCGGGGACTCCCCTGTAAATACCGACACACTCCCCCCGGGGTCCCCCCTGTATATATTGACACACTCACCCCAGGGACACCCCTGTAAATTCTGATCCACTTCTCCGAGGGACCCCCCCTGAAAACACTGACACACTCACCCCGGGGCACCCCCTGTAAACACTGTCACACTCCCCTGGGGACCCCCCTGTAAATATTGATACACTCCCACCGGGGACCCTCCTGTAAATACTGACACACTCCCCCCAGGGACCCTCCTGTAAATACTGACACACTCCCCCCTGGTGTCCCCCTGTAAATACTGACACACTCCCCCCCGGGGCACCCCCTGTAAACACTGTCACACTCCCCTGGGGACCCCCTGTAAATATTGATACACTCCCACCGGGGACCCTCATGTAAATACTGACACACTCCCCCCAGGGACCCTCCTGTAAATACAGACACACTCCCCCCTGGTGTCCCCCTGTAAATACTGACACAATCCCCCCAGGGACCCCCTGTAAATACTGACACACTCCCCCCGGGGACCCCCCTGTAAACACTGACACACTCCCCCCCAGGTACCCCACTGTAAATACTTACACACTACCCCCAGGGTCCCCCTGTAAATATTGATATACTCCCCCCGGGGTCCAACCTGTAAATACTGTCACACCACCTACGGGGACCTTCCTGTAAATACTGACAAACTCCCCTCTGGGGACCCTCTGTAAATATTGACACACTCCCCTCCTGGGGAACCCCCTGTAAATATTGACACACTCCCCTCCTGGGGAACCCCCTGTAAACACTGACACACTCCCCCCCCCCACCGGGGACCCCCTGTAAATACTGACACACTCCCCCCCCCCCACCGGGGACCCCCGTGGAAATACTGACACACTCCCTCCGGGATCCCCTGGAAATGCTGACACACTCCCCCCCGGTGTCCCCCTGTAAATACTGACACACTCCCACCCGTGGACCCTCCTGTAAAGACTGACTCACTCCCCCCTGCGCACACCCCTGTAAACACTGACACACTCTCCCCAGGGACCCCCTGTAAACAATGACACACTCCACCTCCCCCAACCCCCGGGGACCGCCCTGTAAACACTGACACACTCCCCCCAGGGTCCGCCCTGTAAATGTTGACGCACTCCCCCCAGGGACCCACCTGTAAATACTGACACATTCCCCCCGGGGACACCCCTGTAAATACTGTCACACTCCCCTCGGAGAACCCCCAGTAAATACTGTCACACTGCCCCCGGGGACACCCCTGTAAACACTGACACACTCACCCCAAGGAACACCTGTAAATACTGACCCACTCCCTCCGGGGTCCCCCCCTGTAAATGATGACACACTCCCCTCCCCCTGGGAACCCCCCGGTAAATACTGTCACACTCCCCCTGGGGACACCCCTGTAAATATTGACACCCCCCAGGGACTCACCTGTAAATACTGACACACTCCCCGTGGGGACCCACCTGTAAATACTGACACACTCCCCCCATGGACCCCCCTCTAAACACTGACACATTCCCCCCCAGGTACCCCACTGTAAATACTGACACACTACCCCCAGGATCCCCCTGTAAATACTGACACACTCCCCCCGGGGATCCCCTGTAAGTACTGTCACACCCCTTACGGGGACCCCCCTATGAATACTGACACACACACTCCGGGACCCACTGTAAATACTGACACACTCCCCCCCAGGGACCCCCTATAAATACTGACACACTCCCTGCGGGGACCCCCCTACAATTACTGACACACACCCCCCGGGGTCCTCCCTGTAAATACTGACACACTCCCCCCTGGGGAACCCCCTGTAAATACTGACACACTCCCCTCTGGGGACCCCCCTGTAAATACTGACACACTGCTTCCTGGCGTCCCCTGTAAATACTGACACACTCCCCCGGGGACTCCCGTGGAAATACTGACACACTCCCCGGGGACCCCCGTGGAAATACTGACACACTCCCTCCAGGACCCCCTGTAAATACTGACACACTCCACCCACCCCCCCCCCCCCCCCCCCCCCCAGGTGTCCCCCTGTAAATACTGATACACTCGCACCCGTGGACCCTCCTGTTAAGACTAACTCACTCCCCCCAGGGACCCCCTTGGAAATAATGACACACTCCCCCCAGGGACCCCTCTGTAAACAATGACATACTCCACCGCCCCCCCCCCACCCCCCAGAGTCTGCCCTGTAAATGTTGACACACTCCCCACCGGGAACCAACTGTAAATACTGACACATTCCCCCCGGGGACACCCCTGTAAATACTGTCACACTCCCCTCGGGAACCCCTGTAAATAATGTCACACTCCCCCCGGGGACACCCCTGTAAACACTGACACACTCACCCCAGGGAACACCTGTAAATACTGACCCACTCCCCTCCGGGGTCCCCCATGTAATTATTGACACACTTCCCCCGGGCCCCCACTGTAAATGTTGACACACTCACCCCTGGGACCCCCTGTAAATACTGACACTCTACCCCCGGGGACACCCCTGTAAAAATTGACACACTCCCCCCAGGGTCCCCCCTGTAAATACTGACACACTCCCCCAGGGACCCACCTGGAAATACTGACACGCTCCCCCTGGGGACATCCCGTAAATACTGACACACTTCCCCCCGGTGTCCCCCTGTAAATACTGACACACTCCACCCCGTGGACCCTCCTGTAAATACTAACACACTCCCTCCGGGACCCCCTTGAAATACTGACACACTGGCCCCAGGGACAGCCTTGTAAATACTGACACACTACCCCCTCGTGTTCCCCTGCAAATACTGACATACTCCCCTCCTGGGGACCTCCCTGTAAATACTGACACACTCCCCCCCGGGGTCCTCCTGTAAATACTGACACACACCCCGCGGGGTCCTCCTGTAAATACTGACACACTCCCCCCCAATCCCAGGGACTCCCATGTAAATACTGACACACTCCCCCAAGGTACCCCACTGTAAATCCTGACACACTCCCCCCCTCACCCCAGGGACACCCCTGTAAATACTGACACACTCCCCCTAGGTAACCCCCTGTAAATCCTGACACACTCCCTCCCCCCCCCGCCCACCCCAGGGACCCCCCTGGAAATACTGACACACTCCGCCCGAGGACCTCAATTTAAATACTGACACACTTCCCCTGTAAGAACTGTCACACTCCCTACGAGGACCCCCGCGTAAACACTGACACACTCCACCCCCCCATCTCCCCGGGATTGCCCTGTAAATACTGACACACTCCCACCAGGGTCTCCCTTATAAATACTGACACACTCCCTGCGGGGACCCCCCTACAATTACTGACACACACCCCCCGGGGTCCTCCCTGTAAATACTGACACACTCCCCCCGGGGTCCTCCCTGTCAATACTGACACACTCCCCCCGGGGTTACCCCTGGAAATATTGACACACTCCCCCCAGGGTTCCCCCTGGAAATATTAACACACTCCCCCGGGGTCCCACCTTTAAATATTGAGACACTCCCCCCGGGGACCCCCCTGTAAATACTGACACACTACCCCCCGGGAGCCCCCTGTGAATACTGTCACATTCCACCCAGGGACCCTCCTGTAAATACTGACACACTCCCCCTGGGGACCCCCTGTGAATACTGACACACACCCCCCTGGAGGACCCCTGTAAATATTGACACACTCCCCCCGGGTCCCACCTTTAAATATTGAGACACTCCCCCCAGGGACCCCCCTGTAAATACTGACACACTCCCCCCTGGGCACTTCCCTGTAAACACTGGCACACTTCCCACAGGGTCCCCCCTGTAAATACTGACACACACCCCCCAGGGACCACCCTGTAAATACTGACACACTCCCCCCGGGAACCCTCCTGGAAATATTGACACACTCCCCCCGGGGACCCCCCTGTAAATACTGACACACTCCCCCCGGGGACCCCCCTGTAAATACTGACACACTCCCTCCAGAACTTCCTGTAAATAATGACACACTCCCCCCTTGTGTCCCCTTGTAAATACTGACACCCCCTCCCCCCGGGACCCCCCCTGTAAATACTGACACACTCCGTCCCGGGACCCCCCTGTAAATACTGACACACTCCCCCTAGGGAGCCCCCCCGTAAATACTAACACATCCCCCCAGGGTCCCCCCTGTAAATACTGACACTCTCCCCCCGGGACACCCCTGTAAACGCTGACACCCCCCGCCCCCCACCAGGGACTCTCCTGTAAATACTGACACTCTTCCCCTGGGGACCCCCCTGTAAATACTGACACACTCCCCCCTGGGACCCCCCTGTAAATACTGACACACTCTCCCCGGGGGACCCCCCTGTAAATACTGACACACTCCCCCCAGGGACCCCCCTGTAAATACTGACACACTCCCCCCGGGGACCCCCCTGTAAATACTGACACACTCCCCCCGGGGACCCCCCTGTAAATACTGACACACTCCCCCCGGGGGACCCCCCTGTAAATACTGACACACTCCCCCCGGGGACCCTCCTGTAAATACTGACACACTCCCCCCGGGGACCCTCCTGTAAATACTGACACACTCTCTCCAGAACTTCCTGTAAATAATGACACACTCCCCCCTTGTGTCCCCTTGTAAATACTGACACCCTCCCCCCACCCCCCCCACCCCGGACCCGGCACCCCCCGCCCCCCACCAGGGACTCCCCTGTAAATACTGACACTCTTCCCCTCGGGACACCACTGTAAATACTGACACACTCCCCCCTGGGGACCGCCCAGTAAATACTGACACACTCCCCACCGGGGACCCCCCTGTAAATACTGACACACTCCCCGGGAACCCCCCTGTAAATACTGACACACTCCACCTCGTGGACCCTCCTGTAAATACTGACACACTCCCCTCAGGGACACCCTTGTAAATACTGACACACTCCCCCCCTCGTGGCCACCTGCAAATACTGACACACTCCCTCCGGGACCCCCTATAAATACTGACACACTTCCCCCGAGACACCCCTGTAAATACTGACACACTCCTCCCCCCCCCTCACCCCAGGGACACCACTGTAAATACTGACACACTCCCCCTAGGTAACTCCCTGTAAATCCTGACACACACCCCCCCCCCACCACCACCACAGGGACCCCCCTGTAAATACTGACACACCTCCCCCGCGGATCCCCTGTAAGAACTATCACACTCCCTAGGTGGACCCCCCCGTAAACACTGACACACTCCCCCCTGGGACACCCTGTAAATAATGACACACTCCCCGGGGACCCCCCTATAAATACTGACACACTCCCCTCCGGGGGACCTTCCTGTAAATACTGACACACTCCCTCCTGGGGACCTTCCTGTAAATACTGACACACTCCCCCTGGGGTTCCCCTTGGAAATACTGACACACTCCCCCCGGGGTCCCCCCTGTAAATATTGACACACTCCCCCCGTGGTCCCCCCTGGAAATATTGACACACTCCCCCTGGGGTCCCCCCTGGAAATATTGACACACTCCCCCTGGGGTCCCTTCTGTAAATATTGACACACTCCCCCCGGTGTCCCACCGTTAAATATTGAGACACTCCCCCCGGGGACCCCCCTGTAAATACTGACACACTCCC